>NC_090380.1:32748941-33094232 GCF_036365525.1 Heterodontus francisci | reverse complement strand
TTGCTTTTTAGTCAATGCAACCAAGCGTTACATAATTTAACTGAGAGGCATAGCACTGAACAATGACCGTGAGTTGTCTTTTGTGTTGAGAGCTATGAAAAATGAAAGGCCTCTCTGTGTATTGGTATAGCAACCCAAGGCAATAGTGACAGACTACAGACATGTAGAGAATAGAAACTCCCTCTAGCATCCACTGACCCTGAAATTAGTGGCTACAGACAGGACACTATTCACCTGGATTGGTGTGACTTCTTTCATTCCCTGTCATTGAGGCTTTCTCTTTTATTGTCAGTGATGCAATTTTGGACGTGCTGAGGTTTACACAAGTCTCTCAGTGTTAACAATTTTACTGTATAGAAATGCAGCTAATTCTGCTTCTCTGTTCTGGGCTTGGCTCAGTTTTGCAAGGTAATAGCTGCAGCTCTTAGTGCACTCTTAGGCCTGAGTGGAGGCTTGTGAAGTCTTAACTGAGAAAATTCCAGTCAAAGAACTAGCAGCCTATTTGGGAGTGTGATTTCAATATGCAAATACGCTAACATTTCCATATGTAAATTAAGGTACATTAACATAATTTATTAAGATATAGGCCCATAATATCCAAAGATATAAACCTCAATGGTTGGTAAAATAGGACTTTTTTTTCAATTGTTAAGGTAAGTTTTTCAGCTGCCAACACTGCTCACACATTCTCGTATCCCCAAAATAATGTGTCCAGTCATACAGGCCAAGTAAAAAGATTTTTATTTGTAGTGAGAGAAGGTTTGCTACCATTGTGATACTGCCTCACTAATAAATGTATAAAAGAATGAAAAATGTGTTACAAAGAATGATAACTGCATTGCTTTCTCTGTCGACAAGCAAGAATTTCAGAGGTGCTGCATTCTAATCCAAAGGGATTAGCGGGTTTACATGTATTTCCAAAAGACTGCGTGCACATCAGTATTTCAGGAGCGCTTTAGATCAGAATGTCACTGCTGCAGAAATGCTGGAAGTAGGTCACAGAAACGTGGAAATCATCTGTAACCATTTGTTAGAAAGGCCCCATGCTTCAGAGGAGCTATAGCTCCCATCTGCTTCATAATGTAAAAAATATGTGAAGGACCTGTGACAAGCTTAAACTGTGTTTGAATAGGTTCAGGCTCATTTACGCCAAGATTGATCTTAAATGATTTCAATGTTGTTCAGCAATTACTTCATTAAGTTTTTTAAAAAGTCCTTCAGATGGTTGTGCAAGGATTTCTGAAAGGATATGCTGCATCTCAAGATGGTGAAGAATTTGAATTGCCCATTTTCTTTCAATTCAGAAATTATTAAACTGCAGTATTCTCAGGGTATTTTCCCCTTGTGCCACAATAAAGTGCAAGCCTGGAAGTTTTTTTTCCCACTCAACTGTATTTGCTGCTGCAAGTACCCCTTGTGCTCCAAGTTATTCTGTTATTCAGGACATTTTAGGATGAAATAAGTATCTCTCAGTTGACAAAAAAGTCACATTTTCTCATTCTGTTCAGACGTTTTCAGTCTTCTCCGAGACAGGCAAAGACAACTGGTGTAGGTAATGATGATGGCTCAGTGAATAAGTGGACCATCTGGTGTGCGATGGAGCCCTACAAATCAAGAAGGTGCTGGTGACCCCTGGATTGGCCTACCCGGCTCCGTGGTGAATTAGCTGATGTTACCTGAAGTGGAATTTGGGGGACTATAGTTGCCTTCAGCTTCATTGACCCAACAAGAGGACAATCCAGCCCAGACTCCTGCTCTGGGAAGTGTTCTTCTTGCAGGACCAGTGTCAGCTGGGATGCCTCCCACCCAATAACCCACTGAAAGTCAGTTTTTTGGCTCACATGTGAAGACTGGCCAGTTGTATGGGGTAGCAGGAATCAGCTAGAAATTTTGTATCTAGCTTTCTGCTGTTTTAAGACCAGCCATGCACACTTTGCAATTAAACTGCCAACACTCAACGCCGCTCCCTTGTGTGTACACCTTGCCGGTGCTATCCGTTCATACCTCCCATTGCCACCAACTAGGGCCCAAGCGGCAGGTGGCTGATCTTCTATCCATTGATATCAAAGCCCTTGGCTTTTGCCTGGTTCCCATCCCCACAGTTGTTTTTCTGGTGGTTCTGGACTGGCTGAGGGCAGAAAGATGCTGTGCCAATTTGCCAGGCCTTGTATCTGGTGGAGGGTAGGTGGACATTGTATGTTAACAGCATGCAAATAAGGGAAATTTGGCCTCTGTTATATTTACTGCCATTTATACCATTTGAACAATGGGCATGGAACACCATCATTTCACAGGCAATTTTCCCCATAATTGTTTTAAAAATCCATTCTCATGAACACTGGGCCTGCCTCAGCCAACCTCTGGCTCCCCCCCCCTTTCCATGGGAATACCTGTTTGTAGCTACAGAGCCTCCCTCCTATATTGAAATGACCTCAACGCTGGAAGGTCAACATCGAGAGGGTTGGGCATCTCCGTGGTGAATGGAGAGGTGGGGGAAATCACAATGCTGAATGGATGATTTCCACAGATGCTGTCCAATCAATGGGGCAGTGCAGAAAGTCTAGGCCAAGTTTTTTTTTAAACTCCAGAGCACCAGTGTTACAGACTAATGGTGTGTCCACAACTGACGAGGTTAGGCATATTTATTGATGCCAAAGAATGCAGTGGTCTCCGGTACTCGAGGAGAAAGCTTCCTGTTGCATTGTTTGTAAGAGTTTTTAACATTGCCTGCTTTTGTCAAGCACCTTAATTGAATGCATTCCTTGGGATAGGAGGAAAGACGGGGGTCCCAGCCTAGTAATACTGCTAAAACTGTTGTTGGGAACATACGTGTGGATGGGTCACTGGGGACTGTGCAGAAAACCTTTAAACAAAAGATGCCATCTGGCTATGAGTGCTGTTTCTGAAAAACAAACTCATATATAGGCTTGCTACATGGGACATCATTTTCCCAATGACACATGACAATGGGTAGAGGTGCTGTCACTGGCCAGGTAATCCAGAGGCCTGGATAATCAGAAAATAGGAATTCAAATTCATCTTGGCAGTTTGAGAATTGAAATCAATTTTAAAAATCTGCACGTGAAAAGGCGATAAAAGTCACTACAAAACTGTCAGATTATCATAAAAACCCAACTGGTTCACTAGCGTCCTTTAAGGAAAGAAATCTGGTGTTGTTACTCAGTGAGGTCTATATGTGACTCCAATCCCACACCAACATAGTAGACATTTAATTTCCCTCTGAAGTGGCCCAGCAACGTTTATCTGGATGGATAGTAAATGTTGACCATGTCTGCATCCCAAGAATTAACTTTTTTAAAAAATGTAGCCAAACACCAATAATTGTGAAATATTTTCAGGTATTAAAGGGTATTTTATTTTTTACAGCATGCCCTCTTGGTAGCTGTTTAAAGAGCACCATTGCCTTAGACCTAGAGGCGAAAGTGCTAGGTTTCATTTTTGTCACAGTAGCATTGTTGCGAGACAACGATGTTCACCGTATTTGACAAACCAAAAAGGAATTGGTGAATATTTCCTGAAAAAAGCAATGTCACTTTAATGAAACCATTATTCAGAAAAGACACTACCAATATTTCATGGTACAAGAACTATTCTCATTGCACAGACTTTACTGTCTCTCCCAGCCACAGTTCAGGTACCAAGCAGACAAGCACCTCCATGGGTACAACAGCGAGAAGCAGCAACAAAGGCCGTTCTATCCACAGCTTCAACTAATCACCACCCTAACTACAAACAGGACTTCCCACGACTATCCAGCCTCTCATATTACCACCTGAAAATATTTCATAATTACAAGCAATGAGCATATCACCCTGTCAGTCATTCATACACTGTGGAAGAAGTATAATTAGGAGGTCTAACTTCTTTATTATACTGTAGATTTGAATTAAATTGTTTTCTTTATGGATACTGCAGCTGCATGCACATATATATCGTGCATCGGTACTACAAACCATCTATGTGATATATATGGCAACGCATATGCATTTTAATGTCTGCATAAAATAAAAAGGATGGGTGTGTTAGGTTCATGACCTTCTCCTGTTCTTAAATTTTTTTATAAAGGCTTGCAGTTATATAATGTCTTTTCAGTTCTTCACGACATCCCAAAGCACTTTACAACCAACAAAGTACTTTTGAGGTGTAATCGCTGTTGTAATGTGGGAATTGCAGCAGCAAATTTGCGCACAGCAAGATCTCACAAGCAACATTGTGATAATGACTAGATAATCTGCTTTAGTAATGTTGATTGAGGGATTACTATTACCCACGCCATTGGGGAGCACCCCACTGCTGGGCTTCAAAATAGTGCCATGGGATCTTTTACATCCACCTGAGAGGGCAGATGGGGCCTCGGTTTAATGTCTCATTCAGAAGACAGCACCTCTGACAGTGCAGTACTCCCTCAGTACAGCACCGGCCTGTCAGCCTAGATTACGTGCTTGAACCCGCAAACGTCGGACTCTGAGGCGAGAGTGCTACCACTGAATTCCTTGCGCCTGCTTCCTTCAGTTTCCTTCTCTTGAAGGCACTGAATTTAGTTGGGCACTGGTTCCACAGGCTGGCTATTTCGACCCTAGTTGCATCATGGCTGAGCATTTTTCCGAGCCATTCCTGATGTCTACATAGAAGTTCTCCAGCAGTGAGCCCCAGTTTAGTAATTGCAGGTGGAATTTTCTTCCCCTTTTCTAGCACAGATATTTAGTCAATTAATGCCACCCCAGCCAAGACCAGCCAACTCAATACTGAGCAGGAAATGAATTTGGAATCCTTTTGCTCCGTTCTGAATTGAGCAGCAGATTTATCTAATGATCCTTTCGGTGCACGAGATTATATGTTCTTTTTATTTAAAAGTGCTGACTCCCAGAGATCATGCTTTGGATTGTATATGTTTTCACCAAAACTCCAGATGCTCATTTTAGTTGTTCCAATCCCAGCTCCATGTTTAACACTCTCATCTATGAGATTGGAGGTCACGTGTTCAAGCCTTAAGCATATAATCTAGTCTGGTACACCAGTGCAGTACTTAAGTAGTGCTGCACTGTTGAAGGTGCCATCTTTCAGATGATACCTTAAACATGGACCAATCTGCCCTCTCAGGTGGATGTATAAGATCCCATGGCACTATTCAAAGTAGAATAAGGAAGTTATCTCCAATGCCTTGGCCAACATTTATCCCTAAGCAAATGCCACAAAAACAGATTATCTGGTTATTATCACATTGCTGTTTGTGGGAGCTTGCTGTGTGCAAGTTGGCTACCATGTTTCCCTACAACAATGACTACACTTCAGAAGTATGTCTTTGCTGTGAAGTGCTTTGAAGTGCTCTGAGGTCATGAAAGATGCTATATAAATGCAAGTTCTTTTTTACGAGACTCTGAAAATCCTGTACACGAGTGAAATTGTGACTTCCTTGAGCAGAATCACTTTTTCATACAAAATGGGAGCCACTGAGGAAGAGGGGAAAGTAGGGCTGGTGCAATGGTTTATCTGACAGTGTCAGCTACCACCTTGCCTTTTATTAACCAACAAAGAAGCTCACAGCAGTTATTCACCATCCAATCCCATATGCCTCAAACCAACTTTCTCCCTTCCTCTCTTGATAGTGTTCACTCATGCTGGAGGACAGTTCTCTGGATGCTGGCTGCTCTCCAGTACCTTGTCCAAGTATCCATACT
Source organism: Heterodontus francisci (assembly GCF_036365525.1). Taxonomy (NCBI): domain Eukaryota; kingdom Metazoa; phylum Chordata; class Chondrichthyes; order Heterodontiformes; family Heterodontidae; genus Heterodontus; species Heterodontus francisci. The sequence continues at coordinate 33,088,533 of NC_090380.1, read as the reverse complement.
TAATGTATAAGGCAGGGTACTTAGTGCTGGCTGGCTATTTTACAGCAGAAGGCAGCACAACCTATCCTGATCCGTTCCACACTGATGGACACAGATGTGCACTTTCTAACAGGAGTTACTGGACAGTGGTGAGATGTGAGAGCCCTGGTATCATTTTATGGGATGGCAGGGAGGCAAGGGGAATGTAACCATTTATTTACTGTTTGAGAGGGAAATGTGAAGACCAGCCATCATAATGGGCCAGATAAAATGAGGAATAACGTAGCATGAAGTGCTATAACTCCCTGCTGTGCTTTAAATCGTGCTGATCTCAGACGGTGAAGGCCATTTCAAGTGATTTGGGGCTGTGCCAATACATCATTTGTAACTGATACATCAATTCAAAAATGTAATCAACAAAAATGCAAATCATTGTGTTGACATGCTATTGATCCAACCTGTACCAGGCACGCACTTCAGCTGATTGTTCTGGTTCTGGTTGGAACCATGCACTAGTCAAACCTGGGGAATCTAGTACAAGGATCACAGTTTCAGAATAAGGGGTCAGAGATGAGGAGAACTTTCTTCACTCACAGGCTTGTGAATCTTTGGAATTATCTACCCCAAAGGGCTGTGGATGCTCAGTCATTGAGTATTTTCAAGACAGGAATTGATAGATTTTTGAGTACTTGGGGAATTAAGGGATATGGGGATAGTGCTAAGGTAGAAAATCAGGCCGGATTTTATTGAATGGCAGAGAAGGCTAGAAGAGCTGAATAGCCTACTCCTACTCCTATTCTTATGTTCATACTATCCTTCAGCGGTCACGGAGATCAGGAGCTGGCACTCTGACTTTTTTTTCCCACGTTCTCATACCAATGGCATAGAAACGAAATGCAGCAGTCCTACCAACGTCCTGGCTGAGATCAACCAACTCATATAGATTTATCCTTGGACCATGTCTGTATGGCTCAACTAGACACTGGGCAGGAGGCTTACTCACTGAGGAATACATTGAGGAGACTAGCAGTCCAAATGTCCACTGGCCTTCGATTCCAGTGTGAACGCTGGGATCTACCCACTAAAGAAAGAACTTGCATTTATATAGCATCTTTCACAACCTCAGCAGAACTTTTGAAGTGTAGTCACTGTTGTAATGTAGGAAAGGTGGCGGCCAATTTATGCACAGCAAGGTCCCACAAATAGCAGTATAATAATGACCATATAATCTGTTTTGGTCATTTTGGTTGAGGGATAAATATTGGCCAGGACACCACGGAGAAATCCCCTGTGCTTTGGTATAGTGTCGTGGGATCTGTTCCGTCCACTTGACAGAGCAGATGGGGTCTTGGTTTAACGTCTCATCCGAAAGATGGCACCTCCAACAGTGCAGCACTCCCTCAGTACTACACTGATGTTGTCAGCCTGGATTCTGTGTCCAGTTCTCTGGAGTGGGGATTTAAACCCACCAACCTTCTGACTCAGAGGTAAGAGTGCTACCAACTGAGACGCAGCTGCCACGTAGGAGCTTTCATTGCTGAATCTTTTAAAACTACAGAAAGATGTTTTAAAACTGTATATTCTGCTTGCATATTTTATTTGTAGGTAGAAGGTAAATTATTACCTGAAAATAAAATAGGTGATAATACATTTTTACAGCTGAAGAACCGAGGGTGAATGGATGGTTCACTCATCTAAATAAAAGTGGTGACCAACAACACCATGATGGAAGGATCTCGGGCGCCCACTTTTACTTGTACCTTCCCCCAATTCCCCCATTTACTGGTGCCCTCTTCCAATGGAGGCCAATGACCAGTCTGAAACATAAATTAATTTTGAAAGGGTCTACCACCAATCAGATGCAAAAGCTGCCATAATACTTTTTTTGGTGGGGGAGGGGGGGCAGGTGGTTTGGTTCCAGGCTAAGAAGCAGCCCTAATTTCCCCCTCCTACCCCCCACATAGATGAAACCGCCATTCTGCTGCCCAAGAGGTCCGTATACCCCTCTTCATCCATTGGAGCAGCTGCTCCCAGGCTGGAGCTAAGGCAACTCCTGGCCTGGGAGTCCCTGCTCTTCAGCCACTTGATCGCAGGGTATTTCAGGTAGGCAGAAGGTGCGCACCAAAATGGGCCCCCCAAGGAAATTCAAAGAGTATGGGGAATCCCTGGCCGTATTCAGCTGAAATGCATCAGAAGGCCCATGGATTTTCTGGGCTCAGATTTCTGTAATCTATGTTTTCAAAACAATCCAAATCAGACAGCAAATTGATTCAAATACTTAGCACTACCAAGTATGTGGATGGCCATCCTTACATTTCAGGTAATTCTGTTGAAAAAGCAGCCTATTTTTCCTGGAAACAACTGCACCTACGTGTGTTTATATAGCACCTTTAGCCTTTGCAAAAGCTAAAGTGTAAATTCTTTGTATGCCCTGCTTCTGGCCTCAGCTCCCGGGTGCCATGGACCATCGGAGGCCTCTAGTGGTGACATTATTCCAATAGCAAAATAAATGCTTGATGTGTATTTGACGCTTTATAAGTCCATTAGCCAGAAAATGTGTGTTTGTCTAAACTAAGAAAACATAATCCCAAGTGAGCTGGAGTTCATTCAACACGGCATTATCTCAAATATCCTCAAAACACTGACCAAACTGTCTCAGAGATGGCTACGAGTCATGGCTCAGACTAACATTTCTACAATAAAACCCAATTCTGACATGTCATTACGTGTCACTTTCACTGGGCCATGTTACAGGAAGAAAAATGCTTCCCCATTTTCTCCATGGCCTTGAGAGAGCTCACTAATCTCAGCCAAGGTAGTGCTAAATTCAGTATAGTGATGCCCTCCCTAGGCTAAGGATGGGGAAACACCATCTGGAGCTCCTGCTCCTGGTTGCTGACCAGTGAGTCCCCAACTCAAAAGTGTGGATATCAGATGAGAACAGAGCCAAGCTTGGCTGTGAACTGCCCCATGCTTAAATAGCTGTCTAATCTTGCATGCAAGGATAAATTCAGTGCTCCCAGTGGGGAGCCTCACTCTTACAAGTCTACACGAAGAGAGCACTGATTCTCTGATGTGGGGTCCCTTGTAGCAAAGCTTCCCATTGGGGGTACTATAGAGAGTACAGGAGGGTTGATAGCTTTGGTGGAACCGTATTCCAATAAGTATCAAGAGCCAGAAATTAGGCAATGGCAGTGATGGAGGTGAGGGCTCCAATTTTGCCCTCCAGTGTGCCCTTCTGCCTGCCCACAGTTGTATCGTGCCAACACTTTGGGCTTACTACTGAAGGCATTGCCACATCTCCCACAGAATTGTGCCAGAAGTGCCCTGGCTAGGTTCAGTGGGACCTCGGTCAGCCGACAGTAGGTGCAGACCTTCTTGTGGGCTAAAGTAGAGTCTAGCACAGATAAGACAAAATGTGAATGGTGATCGATTTCAGTAGGATTTTCCCATTGGGACAGGGACCATGCTAAAGATAAAATGAAACTATCCTTGGCCTATTTCTTGGGCCTAAAACGGCAACAGCTCCAAATATCACTGCCCATGTGGATAGCTTTGCCAACTCTCCAGGATTGTCCTGGACCCTCTAGGGATTGAAGATTAATCTCCTAGATACTTCTGTGAGTAATCCTGGAGAAAAATCAGAGGGGTTTTTAAAAGAAATGGTAAGATTTTTGAAATTTATTTGAACATTTATTTATTAATTGTAGAAATATTGTAGTGGGGTTAAAAATGGGCAGGTTGGTTGGAGTTGGAGGTCACATGGTGAAACCTCCAGGAATACATCAGGCCTCAGTTGGCAACCCAGCCGAAAGGGTGGGCTCCTCTGTTGTAATGCTATGGGTGTGGCCAAATGCTCTCATTATTTAATTACTCTGGAGTCAGGGACAGGTTCAGGGCAAGGTCAAGTCAGCAGGAAGTCACATTGCCAGAATTGTTACCTAATATCTTTAAAGAGCTTAGCAGGGTGGTGGAGAGTATTGGGGAAACATGCCTTTGATTATGGGATGACCTTGAGCTGCCTTCTCAGGTTCAAACTATATGACAATTCGGTTAGTGATCTGGGTAATGGATGAATATGTGTGGATGGAAGGACGAGATGGAGAATCCCCTTTCAAACCAAACAAAAGCCCTCTGTCGGACTCCAGCCTGTGAATCCAATCGTGTAAAGTCCTAATCCAGTGATTACTGAGCAAAGCTTCTCCTGCTCCTTCCTCCACTGTGCAGACTGCTGCTCGAGAGAGGAGCTTCCCTTTTTAAATCCACCGGCAGAAGAAAGGCAGGATTAAATATTTTTCCGACTGATAATCAGGAACCATAGCTCTTTGTTTGTTGTTTTCTTTTTTAAAAGAAGAAGAAAAAATGTGACTCTAATCGGCTTTGAAATGAGTGTTGGATAGGTTTACAAAGAAGTATTTTTTCATGTCTAGAACTCAGGCCAAGGGGCGGAAGGCAGAACTGAGAGAATTTATTGTTCTTTTGCAGACGGTGTCAGTTTCAAACCTTCCCAGAGAAGAGAAATCGCTTTCCTCCATCATCTAATGTACTTGCGAACATGAAGATTGTGCTTAAGCTTGTTTATATTGCTGTAAGTTGCATTCCAAAAACAGAACTACTGACTTCTCAGTGGTAAATGTACTACTGAGCCATACAGAGCAGCAAAGTCCCTAATTTGATCCTTGACCCAAGCTGAGAGAAATGGTCACAGCTGTGTTGGGGTTTCGGGACTTAGAATCCGCCTTCTCAAGTGGACGTAAAAGATCCCATGGCAGTATTCGAAGGAGAGCAGGGGATTTCTCCCAGTTCCCTGTCCAATATTTATCCCTTAACCAACATCACTAAGAACAGATTATTTGGTCAGTATTGCATTGCTGTTTGTGGGGTCTTGCTGTGCATGGATTGGCTGCTGTGTTTCCTACGTTACAACAGTGACTATACTTCAAAAGTACTTCATTGGCTGTACAGCGCTGTGGGACATTTTGAGACTGTGAAAGATTATATAAATGCAAATCTATCTTTTCTTTTGTGCTCATATGTTTGGGAAAGGAAAAATCAATCAGGGTTCAGTGCTGAATTTCTCTGTGTGAGGATAGTATCAGGTTTGACTGTGATACGCCCATGGCAGAACAGCCTGCCAACATTCAGTGTTTAGGTACGGAATTAGGGGGTATTTTTCTGACTTCGTCCTCCCACCAGGTAGTTTTACAAGTCAAGAACACATATGAGAAATTCGGTTTTAGCTGGAAAATCATATGCAATGCCACTGGAAGTTAGCGGATGTCAGTGGGCCAGGCTCTGAACTGGGAGGGTAAAGTAGGAAAAAGACCTGTATGATCACTGAATGAGGTACCAGAGGAATGCAGGGCCCATGGAACTATCCATCGATAGGAATCGCCATCATGAAAGGAGGAGAGAACATGTAATACAGCTGGAGTTTAAATAGATAAATAGGGCATATGAATTTGAATCTTTTACTAACATTTTAACAGTGTAAGCCTTGATTTTGCTTGATCTGCTTCTTCCTTCCAGGTGCAAATAACAAAGTGGCAGCATTTGCATTGTATATTATTAGGCCTGTGTCCTCAGTACCTTGCTCTATGGCAGCGAGGCCTGGACAATGTATGTCAGCCAAGAGCGACATCTCAATTCATTCCATCTTCGCTGCCTCCGGAGAATACTTGGCATCAGGTGGCAGGACCGTATCTCCAACACAGAAGTCCTCGAGGCGGCCAATATCCCCAGCTTGTACACACTACTGAGTCAGCGGCGCTTGAGATGGCTTGGCCATGTGAGCCGCATGGAAGATGGCAGGATCCCCAAAGACACATTGTACAGCGAGCTCGCCACTGGTATCACACCCACCGGCCGTCCATGTCTCCGCTTTAAAGACGTCTGCAAACGCGACATGAAATCCTGTGACATTGATCACAAGTCGTGGGAGTCAGTTGCCAGCGTTCGCCAGAGCTGGCGGACAGCCATAAAGACGGGGCTAAAATGTGGTGAGTTGAAGAGACTTAGTAGTTGGCAGGAAAAAAGACAGAGGCGCAAGGGGAGAGCCAACTGTGCAACAGCCCCAACAAACAAATTTCTCTGCAGCACCAGTGGAAGAGCCTGTCACTCTAGAATTGGCCTTTATAGCCACTCCAGGCGCTGCTTCACAAACCACTGACCACTTCCAGGCGCGTATCCATTGTCTCTCGAGATAAGGAGGCCAAAGAAGATTATTAGACTGTATAACAATAAGGTGCAGTCAGAGGCAGCTGTGACTTAAAGGCACACATCTCAGGAATTTGAGAGCGGGCCTTATCAGCAAATCGTCTCAATATTCACGTGTAGCCATTATGTTGCCCTGCGCTGTTACAGTGAAAGAAAACAGCAAAAATGTTTCGTATCACCATCCGAGTGATTGCTCCTGTGTAACAGAAATCACAAAATCTAGACATGTACAGACCTGGTGAAACTCAAAGGGTGAGAATGTAGGACAGTTGTATTACATGAGAATCAGAACTGCCTCTATGCTGTGACAGAGAGAACTTGTGGCAATTCCAGGTATCCTCAGTTTATGGAAGGGAAGTTGTGAAGGATCTAGTCATTGTTAACAGTTGAGAGAAAGCAGGAAAGGGTTGCAGGGAGGGCCCAGTCTATTTAACCTTAATGCTGCAGCATAGAATTGAAGGCCTTGTATTATGTAAAAAGTAAGTGCAGTGAAGTGTCACTTTAAGCAGTTATAGGCAATAATGTTTGGCAGCAAGATCCAAGCCTGTATATCTGCTTTGATTCATTTGCCCCAAAAAGGAACAGTCTTCCCTGATACAGGTGAAGTGAAAAGTAGGTCAGACCTGAAGAATTTACATCCTGCTTTCACATCATCATTTTAAATTTATAGGTTTTGTAGTCTGAATATTTTATGTGCAGAGTTGCAGTGAAGAGACTTACATACTGTTGTAAATCTCCCCTCCCTGCTAGTTTCTTAGGTTTTATAAATGTGTATTGCTATCTAATGAGCACTGAAGGCTATTTTATATTGGAAGGGTCTCAAAGTGCACACAATTCCCCTCTCTTTAATCCCTGAAAGGACAGTCTAGGTCTCTTCAAAATGGCCAATTTATCTCGTGGTTTATTCCAAAGTGATATTCTGCACGGCGGGTACCAGATTACCTTTCTGTGAGTTACATGTTGGATAACATGACAGTTCACAATGAGGTCCAAGGGAGAAAATGAACCAAGTTCTGCAGACATCACAAGGGTGAAATATTGTTAGACCCTGAGATTCAACCAATGAATCTATCTCACTACTACCAGCCCCCACCCCCCCCCCCCACCCTCCACTGTCTCTAACTTGTCAGACCGCTTGTCCATCATCCGTACTGAATGCAGAGACATTTCCTCCAACTGAACTGCCGCAAGCTCAGTTCCCCAGCCACTGACTCCAGCCTTGGTTTCATATTTGACCCTGAGATGAGCTTCCCACCACCTATTTGTGTCATCACTGAGACTGCCTGTTTCCACCTCCATAACATCACCCGACTCCACCCCTGCCTCAGCTCATGTGCTGCTGAAACCATCGAGCATGCCTTCGTTACTTCTAGGATTGACTATTCAGATACACATGTGGTCGGCCTCGTATGTTCTACTCTGCATAAACTTGAGGTCATCCAAAACTCATGTTCTAACTCACACAAAGTTCCGTTCATCCACCACCCCTGTGCTTGCTGACCTATATTGGCTCCCAGTTAAACAAGGGCTTGATTTTTAAATTCTCATCTTTGTTTTTAAATCTCTCCATGGCCTCGCCTCTCCCTATCACTGTAATCTCCTCCAGTCCCACAACAATTTAAGATATCTGCACTCCTCCAATTCTGAGTATCCCCAGTTTTAATGCCGTTGGTGGCCAAACCTTCAGCTGCCTCAGTTCTAAGCTCTGGAATTTCCTCCCTAAACCTCTCTGTCTCTCTACCTCTCATTCTTCCTTTCAGTGACTTCTTAAATCCTACCTTTTTCATGTGGCTTGGTGTCAAATTTTGTTTGATAACGTCCACAGCACTTCACAGGAGCATTTTACTGCATTAAAGGTGCTATATAAATACAATTTGTTAAATTTCACCAGGGGGTTCTGTAGCTCACCCATTGTAACCTGGGAAAAAGAGCATAAATGGCAATTTCCAGTGTCTTTGAGGCTGTTCTGTAGTTGTAACAGGAAAGTGAGAGAACTACTGTGGAAATTCACCCCTTTTGTGTTTTTCAAGCAGTTTTCATTCTTTATGATGTCTTCTATTGGTTGTTTGTAGCTGGCCTATACCACTTTGAGTTTGAGTTCCTCATTCAAGATTCCAGGTTCAATCCTTGGTCTTTCTGGTTTAACTGATGCCAACTAGGGGCGGAGGTCAAAATGGTAATATTTGCCTCAGCACCCACAGCAGGGTGGGAATATTCCAGTAGAGTTTCCACTTCTAATCACTGTCTAATAACTCCAGCTGGAACTGCCTATTTGTGGATGACACATGAGGAAAGAATCAGGTTTATCCATGAATCTTCTGTATTTAATAGCCCAGTGAAACTCACTGCCCAGGCTTGTGCAGGAAGAATAGATATTTGGGTGAGGTACCAGTGGGTAGCCAAGATCTGTGGAACCACATTTCAATGCAAGTTCGCACCTTCAGGTAAGATAGAGAGAAAAGGGGAGGGTAAATCTGGTGCTACAGTCATATCAGGTTTGTTTTTTGAGCAGCAAACTACAAGAGAGAATAGCTTGAAATGTGGAGCATAAGAGCGAAACCCAAGCAAGAACTTAGGATGTCATAATGAAGACGACAGGAATTGGACTGTTTATATTTCATATGTGAACTCAGATTATTTTACTGCCTCTAATTCGCTGAAAAATATAGATATATATTAGTGAATCTTCTATAATGTTAACACATGTTGGAGAACATAATCAGTTTCTTAAGTCTATATGTTACTGTTGCCCCTCTTCTGCTGAGGTGTTAGCCTTGGCTCAGTTGAGAGCACTCGCCTCTGAAGTGAGTAGGTTCATGACCCACTCCAGAGACATGAATGCATGAGCTAGGCTTCAGTGCAGTGGTGAGGGTGTGCTACACTGTCAAAGGTACTGCCTTTTGGGTGCGATGTTAGATTGAGGCCCTATTTGCCCTCTCGTGTGGATATACAAGATTCCAGGGCACTATTTGAAGAAGGGCAAAGGGAGTTCTCCTGGTGTCTTGGCCAGCATTTATCCATCAACCAAGATCATTAAAATAAGCTATCTGGTCATTATCTCATTGTGGGACCTTGCTGTGTACAAACCAACTCTACAAGACTGAAAGAAAATCCAAATGGGATTTATGGAAACCTATTGTACAAGTTTGTAATTCATCTTGACCTGATTCTGATGATCATTAATCTTAAAATCAACCTAATTCATGCTTTCACATACCTGATTACCCATTCAGAAAATTCAGGTGCACTTCCCATTCAAGGACCTTGTATGAAGCCCTACACTAGATCATGTAAAGACACCTCCAGGAATATGTCCACACAGAGTTGGCAACCCTATTTCTAGGACCCTACCAAATTCACGGTTGTGAAAATGCATCACAAGTCATGAAATCCCGGGTCTTCTGTGAAATTGGCCATTTTGCGACTTTTGCGCACTTCATTCATTGACACAAGGCTGAACTCACTGATTACTGGGCATTGTGTGAACATTGTGCGTTTTATTGACTGTCACAAAGCTCAACTTGCTGTTTGGTGGATGAGCTTCTGGTGCAGTTTTGAAGGAAGCAGTCTCCAGTATTAGCAGACAAGTGAGAATGCCAGAATGCAAATCACAAACGGCCATAGCCATTACTGCAATAGATCGAGTGAAAGAGTTTGGAAGCCAGATTCTGCATGCCGGTGGTGGTATAGTGACTTCAGTGAGTAAAGAATATGACCTGTTTATAGTCAGCTTTTTAACAATAGTTTTTGAGTATACAATAAATGTCATTTGAAACCCAAAACCTTCCTTGTCTTTTTTGTTTTAAATAGATCATTTTCATGGTTTGTTGCGACACCATGAAAATTGCAATTTAAGTAAGTAAAATTGTAAAATTCACTATCGTTGAAATGTTATCATGAAATTAGTAAAATTTGACCATGAATTTGGTAGGGCCCTACCTATTTATAATACTTACTGGATAATGACTCTTATCTTTACCTCTCATAACAATGTGGTTACTTCACAATCTTTCATGTAAAAGCTGCAGTTTCCTTTAGGAGGAGGTTTTGCAGCACTTCTAACATTGGTTCTTAGGCTAGTTCTCAAACAGTTAGTGTACTATAAACAGCTTATGTATACATACGGTGCTAATTAAGTTTTTCACATTGGTCGACATTTGCTATTAGAGAAATGGGAAAAATGCTCCATTTTCCATTGTAATTTAATGAAATTGTCGGCATACATGCTTTTGAAACATATGATTTCTGACAATGTGACTTCGCTGGAAGTAGAGAAAAATTAGCAGCCAATAACGCTGCTCATGTAGCAGTAATCCTGCAGTGCTTCTCAAGCTGCCAATGGGTCATTGAAGTGGTAGAAATCTTGAAAAGTGTGTTAACGTAGCTGTGTACTGCACAGTTTTGGAGGAGAGCAACACCAAGTCCAGGATTAGTCTGTGCTGCTCCTGCATGGTCATCTAACATGCTGACATTCACTCTTTGGGATGACACCTGAATAATAAGTACATCTCGGGCTTGCACTTTACTATCATGGCTGGCAATTTGTCACAAGAAAAATAGCTCACTTACCTGAGAACTTTATTTTTGTCATAAAAATACCAAGGCAAGTTAGTTTTGCATGAATATAATATATAATATAAAATAAAACCAGAAAATGCTGGAAATACTGTTCTGATGAAAGATCATCGACCTGAAACGTTCACTCTGTTTTTCTCTCCATAGATGCTGCCTGACCTGAGCATTTCCAGCACTTTCTGTTTTTATTAAAAGGGGTGGTATTTATCCGAACAGTTGTTTTCTTTTGGCTAGGATTGGAACAGGATGCAAAATATAGCTGTGACATGTTGTTCACTGCTTTTAAATTCGCCTTGCATTGCCGCTAAACTCGATCCTGTCCATTTTCTGCAGTTATTCGAAGGAAGGCTCCTGGGCAGTTTTCTGCTCCATAACTCAGGAGTGGTAAATCCAATTGCAGCACCCCTATCAGTGCCTTGGCTGAGAGCAACTGACCCAACACAGACTGGGAACCTCATCTTACACCATCCAGCTGTGTGGTTCAGCTACTAATACATCAATAGGGAAGCTACAAAGATCTTTATAAATTCATTTCTTTTTGGTGGAAGCTCTCCTTTGAAACTGAGCACGACACAGAGACTATGTTATAATCACACCATTGTTTGACCAATGACTACAGTGTTTCATTTGTTTCCTGGCGCATTATCTTCCTGCCTGTCAAACAAAAGATATTTTCCACAATAAGGAGAGAATAATTTTTGCCAATGGGAACTGCATAAAAGCTTGATGAGGTTTAAAATTGAGAATAGATCTCATTTAAAATTAAACTGCAACTACAACAACAACTTTATATAGCCCCTTTAACATTGTAAAAAGCCTGAAGGTGCTTCACAGGAGCGTAATCAGCCATAAGTTGGAGACTAAAGGCCCAAATTTAACCCTGTACATCCAGCAGAAGCCAAGCACATGGGCTGCTAAAATTGATGCAGTGACTTGACCCTTACTGCCTGCCTCAGCACCTGCCCACACGACTCCCACTCAGAGTTAAAACCTAGGTTCAACCGATGGATTGGACAATGCCCATACTTGTGAAAAACCTGAGCCTGATGCCTGAGGATGACAGATCAAGGACAGCTCCCACTGATAGCCTGACAACGGGCCAAGAGAAAACTGCCTTCCATGTTCAAGGGCATGACATTTGAGATACTTGCCTTGGGTACGAAGAAAGAAAGACTTGCATTCATATTGCACCTTTCATGACCTCAGGATGTCCCAAAGCGCTATACACCCAATGAAGTATTTTTGAAGTGTAATGTGCACAGCCAAGTCCCACATCCAGCAATGTGATGATGACCAGATAATCTGTTTTAGAGATGTGGGGCTAGATTTTGTGCAGGAGGTGGGACTCCCAGTGCCGGGCTGAAAAGGTGGGGGGAACCCTATCTTGGCCTTTTCATGCCCCCCCCCTTCCCCCACCCCCCGGAGCAATCCTCAATTTTTTCTGCTTGTGTCCCACGCCGGGTACCTGTCCTTTTAAAGATGGGGATCCTGCCTCCAAGAGCTGCCAGCCAATCACAGGGCTTTGCAGAGGCCTGAACCCCAGGACCAGCGCTGGAACCCTGGACCTCAGGTAAGTGAGGCAGGGTTTCTGGGGCATGTCTGGAAGGCCCCACTGAGTCGTGGCTGGTGGTGGTGTGGTGGGGGTTGGTGGTTGTAAAACCCAGGGGGAGGGAAACCCTGGGAGGTGCACTGTTTTCCAGCCAGGGCCCCCCATTGGGCACGTATTTCCCATGGAGGTGAGACCCCGCCCCCCCCCCCCCCCCCCACCAAGCCTGCAAGATGTAATTTTCCTGAAGTTAATGGAGGAATGGTACAGATCAGCCAGCAGCCTGTGGTGAATTGCTATTCACTGGGTATCTCTTCCTCGCCACAAGTCACTGGCTAATTGTGCATGAAAAATAAGTTGCAGCAGCCAGACGCTGTTATTTTTTCAAGAAATTCTGCAAATCATCTTTTTCCTTACAGTTGTGGATAGTTTTTTTAATCTTAGCGTTTGATGGACCCAAATGTGACCGAGTACCTCTGTAAATTCCAGGACATATCTCACTGCACTTCCTTTTTTTAAGACACAAGGTGAACTATGAGGAAACAGTCAGATATCCAGTTAGCTCCACAAGTGAGAAGGATCTTTATAACCCACCAGCAATGGTTATGAATAGATTGCAGAGATCTTTCTCACAGTGGAGGAAACTCATTATCTCACAATCCCATGTTGTCTGCTTTGCTTATACCATTGGTAATAATTTAGAGCAGAGTTGTTGCATTTGTCTATTCGCAGTGTAATTAGGACGCACAGAGGTGGCTGGTTGCTCAAATTTACATATATTGTATTTAATGAAATTGACAAGTGGATTGTTGTAAAAGGGCTAGCACAGCCTTAAGTATATCCATTTATTCTTGTATGGTACTGCTAGTAGTCCTTGACACATAGTCAAAATGTTGATGGATTTAAAAAAATTTTTAAATCTGTTTCACATCTGGAAAAGAAGGGAGCTAAGGGCATACAAATATATATATGAACCTACAAATCAGGAGCAAGAGCAGGCCACTCAGCCCCTCGAGCCTGCTCTGCCATTCAACAAGATCATGGCTGATTTGATTGTAAGCTCAATTCCACATTTCCGCCTACCCCCGATAATCTTTCACCCCCTTGCTTGTCAAGAATCTATCGACCTCTGCCTTAAAAATATTCAAAGACTCTGCTTCCACTGCCTTTTGAGGAAGAGAGATCCAAAGACACACGACCCTTTGAGAGAAATAATTTCTCCTCATCTCTGTCCTAAATTGACGACCCCTTATTTTTAAACAGTGACCCCTATTTCTAAATACTCCCACAAGAGGAAACATCCTTTCCACATCCACCCTGTCAAGATTCCTCAGGATCTTATATGTTTCAATCAAGTCACCTCTTACTCTTCTAAACTCCAGCGGATGCAAGCCTAGCCTATCCAACCTTTCCTCATGAGACAACCTAACCATTCCAGGTATTAGTTTAGTAAACCTTCTCTGAACTGCTTCCAATGCATTTACATCCTTCCTTAAATAAGGAGATCAATACTGTATACAGTACTGCAGATGTGATCTCACCAATGCCCTGTATAGCTGAAGCATAACCTCCCTACTTTTGTATTCAATTCCCCTCACGATAAACAATAACATTCTATTAGCTTTCCTAATTACTTGCTGAACCTGCAGACTAACCTTTTGCGATTCATGCACTCGAACACCCAGATCCCTCTGCATCTCAGAGCTCTGCAATTTCTCACCATTTAGATAATATGGTTTTTTATTCTTCCTGTCAAAATGGACAATTTCCCACTTTCCAACATTATACTCCATTTGCCAGATCTTTTCCCACTCACCTTAACCTATCTATAATCCCTTTGTAGCCTCCTTATGTCCCCTTCACAACTTACTTTCCTACCTAGCTTTGTGTCATCACCAAATTTAGCAACCATACCTTTGGTCCCTTCATCTAAGTCATTTATATGAATTGTAAAAGGTTGAGGGCCCAGTACTGATCCCTGTGGTACACCACTTGTTAGATCTTCACAACCAGAAAGTGTGGCGAGTCGAAGAGACTTAGCAGTTGGCAGGAAAAAAGACAAAAGCGCAAGGGGAGAGCCAACTGTGTAACAGCCCCGACAAACAAATTTTTCTGCAGCACCTGTGGAAGAGCCTGTCACTCTAGAATTGGCCTTTATAGCCACTCCAGGCGCTGCTCCACACACCACTGACCACCTCCAGGCGCTTACCCATTGTCTCTCGGCCAAAGAACTCCTACTCTGTGTTTCCTGTCAGCTAGCATATCTTCTATCCATGTCAATATGCTACCCCCTACAGCATGAGCTTTTATTTTCCACAATAACCTTTGATGTGGCACCTTATCAAAGGCCTTCTGAAAATCTCAGTACAGTTCATCCACCGGTTCCCATTTACCCACAGCACATGTTACTTCTTCAAAAAAGAATTGGTTAAACATGATTTCCCTTTCACAAAACCACGTTGACTCTGCCTGATTACCTTGAATTTTTCTAAGTGCCCTGCTATAACATTTTTAATAATAGCTTCTAACATTTTCCCTATGACATATTAAGCTAACTGGCCTAATAAAGGAGTTACATTGGCTATTTTCCAATCTAATCGAACCTTCTCAGATTCTAGGGAATTTTGGAAAATTAAAACCAACACATCAACTATCTCACTTGCCACTTCTTTTAAGACCCTAGGATGAGGTCCATCAGGACCCAGGGACTTGTCAGCCCACAGCTCCAACAATTCGCACAGCACCACTTCCCTGGTGATTGTAATTTTCTTGAGTTCTTCCCTCCCTTCCATTTCCTGATTTACGGCTATTTCTGGGATGTTACATGTATCCTCTATAGTGAAGACCGATGCAAAATACCTGTTTGATTCATCTGCCACCTTTTTATTTTCCATTATTAATTCCCCAGACTCACTTTCTATCGGACCAATGCTCACTTTGTTAACTCTTTTTTAAAATATCTATAGAAACTCTTACTATCCATTTATATATTTCTAGCCAGCTTTCTCTCGTACTCAAATTTTTCCCTGCTTATTAATCTTTTAGTCATTCTGTGCTGTTTTTTTATATTCTGTCCAATCTTCTGACCTGCCTCCCATCTTTGTGCAATTATATGCTTTGTCTTTAGGTTTGCCCCTCCCCTTGGAATTTTCTTTCTAGTTGGAATGTATGTATTCTGTGTATTCAGAAATATCCCCTTAAATGTCTGCCACTGCATCTCTATTGACCTATCCCTTAACCTAATTTGCCAGTTCACTTCAGAGCATGTTCCCTACTACTTAGACAGCATGGAATCTTTTTCATTCAGTTATGTACTACATTTATCCTGAGGCTATAGCTAAACTGCGTCCAATTTATCATAGTTTATTCTGAATTAGCTAAATAACAAATTAATTCACAGAATCACAGAATGATACAGTGCAGAAGAGGCCCTTTGGCCCATCGAGTCAGCACCGATGCATTAAAACACCTGACCTGTCTACCTAATCCCATTTGCCAGCACTTGGCCCATAGCCTTGAATGTTATGACATGCCAAGTGCTCATCCAGGTACTTTTTAAAGGATGTGAGGCAACCTGCATCTACCACCCTCCCAGGCAGGGCATTCCAGACCGTCACCACCCTCTGGGTAAAAAAGGTCTTCCTCAAGTCCCCCTTAAACCTCCCGCCCCTCACCTTAAACTTGTGACCCCTCATAACTGACCCTTCAACTAAGGGGAACAGCTGCTCCCTATCCACCCTGTCCATGCCCCTCATAATCTTGTACACCTCGTTCAGGTCACCCCTCAGTCTTCTCTGCTCCAGCAAAACAACCCAAGCCTATCCAACCTCTCTTCATAGCTTAAATGTTCCATCCCAGGCAACATCCTGGTGAATCGCCTCTGCACCCCCTCCAATGCAATCACATCTATCCTATAATGTGGCGACCAGAATTGCACACATACTCCTGTTGTGGCCTTACCAAAGTTCTGTACAACTCCAACATGACCTTCCTGCTTTTGTAATTTATGCCTCGATTGATAAAGGCAAGTGTCCCATATACCTTTTTCACCACCCTATTAACCTGCCCTTCTGCCTTCAGAGATCTATGGACAAACACGCCAAGGTCCCTTTGTTCCTCGGAACTTCCCAGTGTCAGGCCATTCATTGAATACTTCCGTGTCACATTACTCCTTCCAAAGTGTATCACCTCACACTTTTCAGTGTTAAATTCCATCTGCCACTTTTCTGCCCATTTGACCATCCCGTCTATATCTTCCTGTAACCTAAGACACTCCATCTCACTGTTAACTTCGCGGCCAATCTTTGTGTCATCCGCGAACCTACTGATCCTACCCCCCACATAGTCATCTATGTCGTTTATATAAATGACAAACAATAGGGGACCCAGCACAGATCCCTGTGGTATGCCACTGGACATTGGCTTCCAGTCACTAAAACAGCCGTCTGTCATCACTCTCTGTCTCCTACAGCTAAGCCAATTTTGAATCCACCTTATCAAGTTACCTTGTATCCCATGTGCATTTGCTTTCTTGATAAGTCTCCCATGTGGGACCTTGTCAAAGGCTTTGCTGAAATCCATGTAAACTACATCAACTGCACTACCCTTATCTACACACCTGGTCACATGCTCAAAAAACTCGATCAAATTTGTTAGTCATGACCTCCCTCTGACAAAGCCATGCTGACTATTCCTAATCAAATTTTGCCTCTCCAAGTGGAGATAGATTCTCTCCTTCAGAATTTTCTCCAATAGTTTCCCTACCACTGACGTGAGACTCACTGGTCAGTAGTTCCCTGGCTTATCTCTACAACCTTTCTCAAATAGTGGGACCACGTTAGCTGTTCTCCAGTCCTCTGGCACCTCCCCTGTGGCCAGAGAGGAATTAAAAATTAGGGTCAGCGCCCCTGCAATCTCCACCCTCGCCTCCCACAGCATCCTGGGACACAAATCGTCCGGACCTGGGGATTTGTCCACTTTTAAGCCTGCCAAAACCTCCAAAAGCTTGTCACTCCCTATGACAATTTGCTCAAGAACCTCACAGTCTCTCTCTCTAACTTCCATATCTACATCCTCATTCTCTTGGGTGAAAACAGATGTGAAGTATTAATTCAACACCCAACCAATGTCCTCTGGCTCCACCCACAAATTTCCCCCTTGGTCCCTAATGGGTCCTACTCTTTCCCTGGTTATCCTCCATCCTCCATGGTTAAGCTCCATCCTACACTTTCTGTATTCCACTAATGCTTCCATTGATTTGCTCTCCTTGTATTTGCTAAAAGCCTCTCTTTTCCTTCTCATCATACCCTGAATGTTTCTGGTCATCCATGTTTCTCTGGGATTGTTGCTCACAGTTAATTCACCACAGTTAATAGTGATGTGCACAGTTCTGGGCTCCATTATCACAAAAGGGGATATAAAGGCACTAGAGAAGGTACAAAAACGGTTTAAAAGGGTGAAACCAGAACTGAAAGGTTATGACTATTAGGAAAGACTGAACAGGCTGGGGCTCCTTTGTCTAGAAAAGATAAGGCTGTGGCAGTGATCTAATAGAAAGGTTTCGAGAGGGTAGACATAGAGAAGATGTTTGCACTTATGGGGGAGTCAAACATTAAGGCCCATAAATATAAAATACTCGCTAATAAATCCAAGAAAGAATTCAGGAGAAGCTTCTTTGCCAAGAGAGTGGTTAGAATGTGGAACTTGTCACCTCATGGAGTAGTTAAGGGGAACTAGATAAGTATGTAAAGGAGAAAGGAACAAAGATATGTCAGTAGGGTTAGATGAAGTCAAGTGGGAGAAGTCTCGTGCGGAGCAAAAACACCAGCAGAGACCAGTTGGGTCGAATGGCCTGTTTCTGCACTGTAAAATCTATATAATTCTATATTAGTGACTAATGCCTTTCCTGGCAGTCACCATGGGAAACCATGGCCGGGATTTTATCCGGGCGATGGGGATCTCAACCTCTGGCAAAAGCACCACTGAGAATCCCGCGTCACCCCTTCTGTGGGAGCCCCACCGAATCAAGTGCCAATTAGGCACTTAATTGGACAGCGGCTGGCCTTCCACGGGATCAGGGACCCCGGAGACAGAAATTCTGCCCTCTGAGAGCGGCCAGCCAATCAGAGGCCAGCAGCTCTTTAACTGAGCAGCACCACAGCGGAGGCAGTCACTGCTGCCGGTGGAGCACCCACCTGAGGCCCAGGAGCAGCACTAGACCCAGGCCACAGGTAGATCAGGGTGGGAGCGGTCTTCCAGGGTTGAGGCTGTGGGGAGGGGGCTGTAGGGTGTCGGCAGTAGGCGGGGGGTGTGGCTCTCAGCAGGCGCCCCCTTCCCGAGGCTCTGCCCCTTGTTCAGGCACAGAGCGCCTTTTAACAAGGGAACCCTCCCCCCCCCCCCCCACAACCCCCTGGAAGCCGGGAAGCAGCCCACACGATTTTTCTTGCCGTGCAGTGACAGGCCTGTCCGCCGCTCGGCTAATTGCGGTGGCAGCAGGATGAGGCCCTTAATTGCCCACTTAAGGGCCTCAATTGGCAGCGGGCAGGAAGACCATTCACAGGCCTGCATGCCCCAGAGTTAATTTTGGCAAAGGCGGGGTCCCCCACCCCTTGCCTCCCCACTCCGTCATCATCCCACTAGATTATATGCTCTCCCTGCCTCCAAACCCGCTGGGGGGGGAGAGCATGAAATTCCCCCCCACATCTCAGTGACACATCACTGGAGTTTGTTTTCTCCTGCTGTTCCAATCCAAAACATTCATCAAGGGAGACACAGCAGGTTGGTTCATGTGTCCCTATGGAATAAAGGCCGGCTCGGGTCTGCAAATGAAACCCGACCCGAGCCCAACAGAACCACATCTGACCCGAGCCTGACCCGGGATAATACTGGGACTTCAAAGAGAGCTAATACCCTTGCATTGGGGAACCTGTTACAGTCTTCCTGTTTAGATGGAACTTAATTTGGAATGATTCCCATGATGGCATCTCCATGGTGATTGAAAATAATTATACGTTAGATTATCTTCTGCCCTGTGCCTAGAGAACAATTGGATGTACAATTGGACCTGAGCCCTGAGTGTGCGTGTGTCCAGTACTGGTACTTTGATGAGGTGGGACAAGGTGGTCCAACCTCCCATTTTCTGGTGAGTTCCTACTTTCAGCGACCCCGCAGAGAGGGACCTGGAAAATGAGTTGTCTCTGCAAACCTTGAGGGCCAACAGGGGTCCTGCGGGAAAGCTAAAGACTGCACAGGTAAATGTCACAAATCTGTTTAAGCACCACCATCACCCCCATTAAGAATCTGTCGGCCTCAAGGCCTTGTGGCTGGTGTTCTCCAGAAGCAACCGGAAGGCCCTGATCCAGAAACCAGGAGTGTCGCTTCCGACCTTTGTAGCTTTGCAACCCAGTTTTTCCGGCATGTGGCCCAGCTGGGGAAGGATGAAAAGCACAGGGGCAACTGCTACCTCACAGGCACTTCAGCTCCTTCCCTTCAAAACCTTCCCTTATCAAGTTTCTGGACCAGAAAGAGGCGGTGTGAATCTTGATTGTTATAAGAACCCTGCAGTCTGGAATCGCTCACATATTAAAATTTTCCCTGTCCAATGTGAGCCTTGAAATGACTATCTGTGTGTCAGTTGTATCCCTTATTTACAAACAAGGAAATGACTGGAGTGCTACTTCAGTACCATCTGCTCTGAGCATCTGCAACATTGAATTTGCACGTTAGCTGTCATCAGAACAAACATAGTACAAGAGGTTTTTTTCCGATCAAGCAAAATGAATAGAATTTACTCAATGGAGAGGCAAATCCAGAGAAGTATAATGGGTGGCCGATCAAAAATTGCACATTGTATACTATCGCCAAAAATTAAAATAATGCTCACCCCTTGAATATTGGGACAACTATTGGTATTTAATATATGAGAACAGAAAATCATAAGAAGATACAGAACAAGAGAAGTCTACTTGGTCCATCAAGCTCACTGTTTTCCCAGACCCAGTCGCAATCCAGCCTATCAAGGATTCTTTCCTCCCTGCCTAATCTTGTGAGGTAAAGTTCTGCATCAATGCTCCCTGATCCACAGATAGTAATTTAGCAAATCTCCAGACTATTCCTCCATCCCAGGTATCGACTAGTCACAGAACTCAACTAGGTCAATTCCCCAATACAGTTGACTCCTCCCACTTTGATACAGGGCCCTTCATTTCCGTGGAGTATTTCACCATCTAAGTCTACATCTATCACTATTTGATGGAATGAATTGGCAGGCACCAATTGCTCTGATTTTGTGCTGCATAGCCAATATTCTGCAAGAAGTCAAGGCAGTGGGGTGGGGGTCGGGGGGGGGGTTGTGGGGAGGGGGGGGGTTGCCTTTATTCCCCCTAGGGGCCAATGCAAATTGGTGTGCCTTTTAGCATGTAGATAGATACATTGTACAACAGCAGAAAATAATATTCTTCCAGCTTCTTAACTGGTGTTTGTAAGAGGTCTCTCACGCAGTGTTTGTTTAACAGCAATCAGGCTTTGCAGCCTGAAAATAACATACTTCCATTTTAAGAAAGGCTAATACATTATGTTGTACATGATATGCTCTTGTCCTTTTAAAACAGTTCATCACTAGGAGTAGCACCACTGAAGATTCACTGGTCGGCTTGTTGTGTGTTCAGCATGCATCTGGCATATTTCAGATATATCACAGAACAGAAACCGCATTTCAAAGTACTATACTCCGTCATAGGTGAAAGAGAAAGAAAACCAGTCACTCACCTGGAGCCTGAAATTTATACAGATCGTTGGATCTGCCCTGAGATTCTCACTCTGTGTTTAATTAACAGAAGTTATATTATACAGTCTTAAAGAGACACAGATCCCCATGAGCAACAGAATAATATATTGTTTTGTTCAGGATACAATGGTCCTGTCATTATAAAACTATTTTTCATCCGAGAGGGGTACCTTGGAAGGAATGCTCATGTATTTTAGTAATCTTCTGAGGCAATGCTCACTTTGATCTGGATTGTTTCCTCTGTTGCTAAGGTGACTGTCTTTTTAAGGCCACAAAGTCTCATCAATCAGAGTTGAATTGTTGTTTGTGGAGGGAACTTTGTAGGATGGAACATGCTTGTAAATTACAACCTTTAGCCAAATAATTGGCTTTCTTTCGGGTTTTCAAGATCTCGTTGTATCTGGAGCAAAGGATGAGACTATGAAATGTGATGTCTAGAGTGGGATGGATGTTCACTAATGCAAGCTATAGATAGGTGTATTCAGCCATGACAAGTATTTTTATATGCAAACAGGTTAGGAAAAAAGGTTGAAAGAATGAATCACATTTTTTCAAATAAAAGATTAATCAGCATTTGCCAAGAGGCTCACAGGATTAGAATTTTTATCAAGTATTATGCCCACTTCCTGCCATATTATTTAATTAATCTTTTACATTTTATACTTTACAATGCCAGCTTTAGTTCAGTGATAGCACTCTCATCTCCGAATCTAAAGATTCAATCCCACTCCAAAGACGTGAGCACAAAGTCCAGGCTGACACTTCAGGGCAGCACTGAGGGATTGCTGAACTGTCAGAGTTGCATCTTTCAGATAAACCTCTCCGATGGACACAACGTTTCCATGGCACTATTTCGAAGAGGTGTAGGGGAGTTCTCACCAGTGTCCTGACAAATAATTAACCCTCAACCAGATTACCAGGTCATTATCTCATTGCTGTTTGTGGGAATTAGCTATGCGCAATTACAACAGTGGCTACACTTTAAGTGTATTTCATTGGCTGTGAAGTACTTTGGGACATCCTGAGCTCATGAAAGGCACCAGTTCTTTCATATCTAACTGCAATGAGCCTTCAGCTCCAGCTACATCTGTGGTTGAAGCTGTAAATAGATTTGTGATTGATGATGGCAGCATGACCAGCACTTGGAGGCTACCTCCCTAAGATGTCCATGAGGATTGTAGGAGAAACCATGCATGTTCGGTGCAGCCAACATCTGGTTTGCATCCTGACCCTTGGATGAGGTCAAGCACAGACTCCCATTAATAAAAATCAATCATTATGCACAGGGAGATCACTGGCCACTGGCCAGCTGGAGAAATCAAAAAAAGATGGCCGCCTTCGCATTGGGGTGAGGCAGCTCTCTGGCAGGCCACTCGACCTGGAAGTTAGATCACGTAGGTCAAGAAGGCAGTTGTAATCTCCTGGTTGCCCCATGACCATCCTTGGAAACAGGGCTGCCTATGCTGAACAACAAGATTCTCTGCCTAGAAAAATGTAAAAGGTTCTGGAACCAGAGAATGAGTTTTCATGTTGGTTGCCAAGAGTAACGCCACCCCAGAAGTCCAGATCCAGTAATTTAGCATCAAATACTGGACAAGAGCACAGTAAGGAAAGCCACTGACTGCAATAAAGCTTAGTTGGGTCAGGGTAGGCTGCTCTTTGGCTGTGATCATGCTCCAATTAAGCTTTTTAAATAGAAGCTAAGTACAGTGGATAATGAGACTCGTGATGTTTGGTCCTGGCATAATCACAGTCTGAGGCTGCTGTTGCTTTGTCTGGTGGTTAGGCCAACGTGATGTGTATAAGGATGGACATGAGCAAAAGGATGGTGTTGAAGCAATAAAAAGCCTATCGTTGTGGTTAGTATGGCTGAGCAAACAGTTAAACTTATATTGCTGTAAAGCCATTGATCTTGTAAATTGACGATCTGGCACGCAATGGATGTAAATGCAGAGAAGGGATTCTTGTACAAATTTAAGTCAAATTGAGTGGGGGAGGGTGGGTATTGAACCTTTTCCGACTCGTTCCTTGAGCCTTGTGTTTGCCTTGGCTGGTCCCAATGAATCAAAAAAGCTCCTGCTGTGCTTGAGTTCTTGTTTTGTCCTTCCAACGTATCAGCTTCACTTCACAATGAATGGCGTGTCTGCCGCTGACTGAATGAGCTGTGTGTGAGAGTGTGGAGGTTTTCTTCAGAAGCGCTTGCCTTCTTGTGCAGATTGTAGGTAAGACAGGCTCAGTTTGTTTTGCGAAACACCCTCATTTGCTGTTGTATGCAGGAACCTGGTGACTACAGCCACTGCACAGGAATGTGCTCTGCCATTTGCTCGTAATGAGATTAGGAGAGAAAAAAGCAAGCAAAGCGGACTGAACCATCCCATGAGCTGAAAGGGGGTGGACCTGGATACTGTCGAAATGCATGTCATCTTTTACCCCAGCACTTCTTTCACTCTGACCCCCCCAACCCCCCACCCTCCCCCAGCATGAATAGCTATTCAACATCACCAGCGTGACTAAAATGTAAGCTTTTGCTGGAGGAGAGATGCAACTGTGGTGCTAAGGCGCCATTCTCCATTACAGCAGCACATCCTGCCATGGCCATGGGATGCTGTGTGTGGAGGAAGGCAGGTGTCCACAATTCGCTTCGAGCGCTTTGCTGAGCGGGCTGAGGAAACTTCGGTGAAGATACTTTTAACTGTGTAAGTGCTTAGAGCGTGCCAATACTGTAGTGTGTCGAGCATCCTTGCACACATCTGGTGTAGGGCTGAACTGCTACGAGCTAACCTTGCTGGAAAATGTATGTATTCTGTGGTGAACTGCCTAATATTCCGAGACGGGGAAAAGAAAGACTGTATATTAAACATCTTTTGGTTTCTGTATCAGCGTGCAACTGAATAGCGATAAAAAGGATCAATGCGTGAGGACAGTTTTATAGTGCATTGTTCTCAAAATGTAAAGCCATCGACTCTCTCCACAGCTAGCAGCTTTTGTGTGGATTGTCCTTCCTCTGTTTTGATGTTAGATGCATATTTTAACACCAGCCACATTTAGCAATCCACAATTCTTACATAGTGCAGACGATATTATAGTATAATGTTTTCATCTGTGAGCGCATCTCAAATTTGCATTTTCCCATGAAACCAGCAAATTCTCTTGTTCGTGGTTCCAATAATTTTCTTTAAAAGGGATTAGAAGGGATTATTTGGCTGTCTGTGGGGAAAATAGCAGCAAACAATAAAAGCCTGAAATAGGGAGTTCAATTGTGCACATTTAGCAAAAAGGGTAGAGCGAGCTGTGCAAGTAAGCAGACTTGTTTTTTGGGTGGAGGCCTCGATTTTCCATTTTTATATATTTTTGGTTTCTCCCCAGTGTTAAATCTACTCTGTATCCACACTGGCACAAATGCTATTTGCTCTCAACCTAGAAAGAAATTTCCTTAAATCCAGCTGAGAAAATCTGAGCCATAATGCAGAAAGGGGAGGAGGGGTAGGGTAGGGGTTGTGGAGGGCGTGTCGGCACTGGAAATGCTCTAAATTGAATTAAAGGCTAATTATTTCTTCACGCCCACCCCTGCCCACCATCGCCCCCCCCCCCCCACCCACCCCGACAATGCTCTCAATTTCATAGCCGCTGGCTGTCCCGAGGGAGCTCGTCCAAGTGACTATTAGCATGGTAAGAATTGCTGAATGAGAAAAGACTGAGGTCTATCTAGTTCACTTTCTACCATCATGGTACAATGAGAATGCCGTTGTTGACTAATCATGGCAATCAATCTCTTATCGATTAGTTGACAAGTAACCCCGACATGACCCCAGTGGTGGAGTGGAGAGCTTTGGAAACCATAGGTCTGAAGTCACCTTTCTCTCCCAAACTCACTACACTTACCACATGGCATTCGTCACATGTGAGCCTGTGCAATAGGAATCAATAGACTGTTTGACCATGTAGGGCATTGCAAGTCCAAACCCTTTTTCACCTGATGTGTTCTCACACTTATGTCCACAGATGTGCACTTCCCAGTTGGGGGTCAATGTGTAAAGATTAAAAATAGGAACCCCAGCTGATTCCCACCCCCCCTCCCCCATCTCTAGCCCAGTGATACTGGGGTCAATTGTTGCCATGATTGAAATAGCTACCTCAGCATCAAGTGTGAAATGAACCAGATCAGAGACTTTCATTCTATATGATCTAATATGACACTATATGGTGCATTTACCTACTAAGCCATCAGGGGGCAGTCTTTTCCTTTTGGAAGGATAGCAAGGTTGTGGATCACATTGAAGCCACTAGAGTGTCGCATTCTGGGATGCTGGAACTGTATCAGATGCATGTCTTTGCCCTGTTTCATGTTATAAAGTGCAGTATTTTTTATGTAAGGTTTTAGCTAGGCTGAGATATTTGGAAATGTTACTGTAGCAATCAGCTTCACTCTGAAGGGACCACCTTTGTCTTGGGCTCAAAGGGTTGAGTAAATAAGCAATACGACTGTGGACAGCTAATGCTATCGGGGGCAATAGCCCAGCCAAATTGCTAGAGAGGAATGAGGAATATGTTAAAAGCATCAGAGATTCCCCTTGCTGTGAGGTGTTGTCTGTATCAAATTGCCACTGCAAAAGAGGACATAATTGTTACCTGTAAAATGTTGATTCATAAGGGTGATATCCTGGGATAAGTTAATTAATACCCCATTATATGTGCCATGAAAGGCTTCTTTTGCCAATTCGTGCTGTGCAAGCTATTAATTTTTAATTCACTCAGGTCAGCCACATTCCCAAGACGGTGCAGTGCGATAGAACCCTATAAATATTGAAGCCTGCACCTATATAAAAGATCATAAAGAACTCAGTTTAAAGACACTGTAATGGAACTCAGGTTCTAATAAGTTTGGTTTAAAAATCAAAAATAATTTGCAAGTCTAACATGGTTTTGCTTTATTCATTTTGCTTTTGTGTAATCTTAATCCTTGCAAATAAATTAGATTTATAGTTTAGCCTGACAGTACAGTAGTGCAATATTTTCTCACCCTTCTGGAAAGGACAGTGGTGCATGATGGTGCACCCATGTGAAACTCTTGTGTGAAATCCCATGATAAAAGGGTCATTACTAATACCACAGCTCACTAACCCAATCACTCCACACTTATCGTTCAAAGGTTCACAGGAGCTACAAGTTTGCCTGTGCCAACTTCCATGTCGTGCTGCATCAACATTTGCACTGAACATGAATAAACAATGTTGGGAACCTGAGCTGGAAAAGGGATGTGGAATTGATCACAAGATACCCTACAACAATAACACAACAACTTGTCTTTATGTAGCTGCTTTAACAGAATAAAACATCCCAAGGCTCTTCAGAGGAGCATTATAAAGCAAAATTTGATACCGATCCACTTAAGGAGATATTAGGGAAGATGACCAAAAGCTTGGTCAAACAGTAGGTTTTAAGGAGCGTCTTAAAGGAGGAAAGAGAAGTGGAGAGGTTTAGGGAGGGAATTCCAGAGCTTAGGGCCGAGGCAGCTGAAGGCACAGCCGTCAATCGCGGAGCAATTAAAATCGGAGATGCTCAGGAGGCCAGAATTAGAGGATCAGATAATTACTTAGAATTGTTCAGGAGTAAGGAGAGGAGGGAATGGTGGAAAATTGGTGAGGTGAAATACATCATAACTGCTTTTAATATATTTTTTGTATTTTCTGATTATTGAGAAATTCTGGTCACTTCTTAACTCTGACTCCCTTTGCCACTGAGCACATTGATTCAGGAAAGAGTGTACATGTGGGACAGCTGAGTGTCTCCTGTCTCAGTACATGCCTGATACTAACAAAAAATTATGGATTCATATCACTATTTCCCTTGTCGCATTGCTCAGCTCCTGTGGCTAAGAATGGATGAAGCTCACATTGCAAATGACAGGGGCAATTTATTTCGTTTTTCTTATTAAAACACAGCTCGTCCTTCTCTTATATATATGAGGTATATTAAATTCATTAAGCAATGGTACGGAAAAGTTCTGACTTGCAGCACTGACAGTGTAGAATCTTCAGTCACCACAGCTTTTTTTTATTCATTCATGGGATGTGGGCGTCGCTGACAAGGACAGCATTTATTGCCCATCCCTAATTGCCCTTGAGAAGGTGGTGGTGATCTGCCTTCTTGAATCGCTGCAGTTTATATGGGGTAGGTACACCCACAGTGCTATTAGGAAGGGAGTTCCAGGATTTTGACCCAGCGACAGTGAAGGAACAGCGATATAGTTCCGAGTCAGGATGGTGTGTGACTTGGAGGGGAACTTGCAGGCGGTGCATCTGCTGCTCTTGTCCTTCCAGGTGGTGGCGGTTGCGGGTTTGGAAGGTGCTGTCGAAGGAGCCTTGGTGCGTTGCTGCAGTGCGTCTTGTAGATGGTACACACTGCTGCCACTGTGCGTCGGTGGTGGAGGGAGCTAATGTTTGTGAATGGGGTGCCAATCAAGCGGACTGCTTTGTCCTGGATGGTGTCGAGCTTCTTGAGTGTTGTTGGAGCTGCACCCATCCAGGCAAGTGGAGAGTATTCCATCACATTCCTGACTTGTGCCTTGAGGGTGGTGGGCAGGCATTGGGGAATTAGGAGGTGAGTTACTCACCGCAGAATCTCTAGCCTCTGACCTGTTCTTGTAGCCACAGTATTTATATGGCTACTCCAGTTCAGTTTCTGGTCAATAGTAATCCCCAGGATGTTGATCGTGGGGAATTCAACGATTGTAATGCCATTGAATGTCAAGGGGAGATGGTTAGATTCTCTCTTGTTGGAGATGGTCATTGCCTGGCACTTGTGTGGCATGAATGTTACTTGCCACTTATCAGCCCAAGCCTGGATATTGTCCAGATCTTGCTGCATTTCTACACGGACTGCTTCAGTATCTGATGAGTCGCTAATGATGCTGAACATTGTGCAATCATCAGCGAACATCCCCACTTCTGACCTTATGATTGAAGGAAGGTAATTGCTGAAGCAGCTGAAGATGGTTTGGTCTAGGACATTACTGTTACGACCAGGTGAGAAAGGGGTCTAGGGTTCTCTCAGCCTTCACCTGGTCTTACTGTAACAGGGTTTAATTTTTTTTAAACGCCATGTTTTAGCTCCCCCTTAGTGAATCCTTGTTCACTAATTTCCAATTATAAGGCAATGAAACTAGCCAAACAGGTTTTCTTAGGTTTAAAGAAAAAAGGTTGAACTTTATTAAAGTTAAACTCTAATTCAGTTAATGCCGACAGATACACAACACGCCCACGCTAGGATGCGTACGCAATACACACATGCAGATAGAGACAGAAAAGAGCAGAAGAAATAAAGTGGAAAAGTTTGAGGCAATATCTGAAGATGGTTTTGGTTACTGTTCTTTGAACTCGGTGTAAAGTCCTTGATTGTAGGTAGGTCTTGCTTTTCGTTGGGGCCCAGTATTCTTCTGAAGCCTTGTACGATGTAGGAGACTTTTCTCTCTTGAGTTCATATGTCCTCAGTGGGTCCAGAGGCTTGTGAGAAAGAGATGGGAGCAGACAGGAGATGTCTTCTCACTCCAGGAGCAAACAGTCTTTCTGAGTTCAAAAACTCTGTGGCTAGTTCACAAAAACCCTGTACCAGCCAATTAGTCATGTTTAACCAGTCCTGACTTTTGTGGATTGTATCACCTTAGCAATCTCTGGAATGCTGTTCCTTATACCTTCAATGTCTGGTGATCAAAATCTATTCTGGGTTGAATGTGTCAGGGAATGGTCCTTTTGTCTCCACGTGCACTACCTGTTAGTATACAAATATTTCTCAGCAAAGTGTCTTTCAGCAAAGTGTCTGGCAGCCCTTGTAACAGGCCTTCTCTTCTTCCCAGCCAGTTTAAAATGAATGTTCATATGACAAAATTAATATGCCTCATTCTTGGCAGGTGGGGGCCTGCATGACACTACCCTGAGGAATTCCCGCAGTGATGTCCTGGAGCTGAGATGATTGACCTCCAACAACCACAACCATCTTCCTTTGCGCTAGGTACAACTCCAACCAGCGGAGAGATTTCCCCCTGATTCCCATTGACTCCAGTTTTGCTAGAGCTCCTCAATGTCATACTCAGTCAAATGCTGCCTTGATGTCAAAGGCAGTCACTCTCACCTCACCTCTGAAGTTCTGCTCTTCTGCTGTCCACTTTGAAATTCTCTTCCTAAAGCCATGCACCTTGCTACATCTCTCCCCACCTCCAAAAAAGCCTTAGTAAATGTGTTTCATCAACCATACCTTTGGTCACCTGCCCAAGTTTCCCCTAACTCCAGCCCAATGTCCATTCCCAAACCCCATGATGCACATTGGAATGCTTTGCTACATTAGTGTAACTTGGTGCTCTGAGCTTAGCTTCAGATCCCATATCTTCTGCACTATAGACACTGCTTTCTAACACCTTGGCAGCATTGCTTACCTCCACCTGTGCCTTCGCCCCTTTGTTTTAGTTTTTAGTTTTAGAGATACAGCACTGAAACAGGCCCTTCGGCCCACCGAGTCTGTGCCGACCATCAACCACCCATTTATACTAATCCCATATTCCTACCACATCCCTACCTGTCCCTATATATTTCCCTACCACCTACCAATACTAGGGGCAATTTATACTGGCCAATTTACCTATCAACCTGCAAGTCTTTGGCATGTGGGAGGAAACCGGAGCACATGGAGGAAACCCACGCAGACACAGGGAGAACTTGCAAACTCCACACAGGCTGTACCCAGAATTGAACCCGGGTTGCTGGAGCTGTGAGGCTGCGGTGCTAACCACTGCGCCACTGTGCCGCCCTACTGCGCCAACTCTGTCCTCTCTTCCTCCAGCCTCCACAAACTCCAGTTTATGCAAAGTATTCTGAGTAATGTATTTTGTCCATGCCAGTTTTATTGCATTGAAGGAACCATGGCAACATTACATGCTCCCAAAATAATTTTGATTGCATTACACAGAGGCACAGGAGAGTTTGAGGTAGTCAGCCTGATGGCAGACACGTTTCTGGCTGCTGCTGATTTTGCTTTGACTGTCACAGGAAAACACAGTTAGAGGCTGTGTCTACTTCTATCCTTGAATAATGGGAACCTACCAAACAAAATATTGGATTTTCTAGGCATACATAACCTTATGGATTCTTTAAGTTCACTAAGAGTCCCTGGGAGAATATTGCCCGATTGGTTTCACTGTGCCTGAGGATGGTCTTTTGGAAGCCAAAGATCTAAATTCCTGTTGCTACAGGCAAGAGAGTTTGGTTGTGCAAGTTGCCTTTAAAGAAGATCCAACACTCACAGTCCAGCACACTTAGTCGTGAGGTAGCAGAGGGCTGCCATGCCTTTCTCAACTACACCTAACCTGAATCAAAGCCTTCACTTAGCTATGAGGAGAGGCTGGATAAACTCTGATTGTTTTCACTGGAATGATGGAGGTGGAGGGGCGACATGATAGAGGTTTACAAAGTTATGAGTGGCATGGACAGAGTGGATAGTCAGAAGCTTTTTCCCAGGGTGGAAGAGTCAGTTACTAGGGGACATAGGTTTAAGGTGAGAGGGGCAAAGTTTAGAGGGGAAGTGCGAGGCAAGTTTTTTACACAGAGGGTGGTGAGTGCCTGGAACTTGCTGCCGGGGGAGGTGGTGGAAGCAGATACGATATCGACGTTTAAGAGGCATCTTGACAAATACATGAATAGGATGGGAATAGAGGGATACGGACCCCGGAAGTGTAGAAGGTTTTAGTTTAGACAGGCATCAAGATCGGTGCAGGCTTGGAGGACCGAATGGCCTGTTCCTGTGCTGTACTGTTCTTTGTTCTTTGGGGGAGAGGATTAGGTCAGAAACTGAGGTTTAAAAAAAAGCTCTGAGATTGCCAGGAGGACATCCTTGTCGGTCCTAAAACATTGCATAATTCTTCTTGAAATGAAGTTGTGTAAGAAACACTGGAAACACAGTTAGAATCCAACAGTCATTATGACCCACGAGGACATGATAAAGGGCTAAAGTTGTTGTGCAATTATTAACTCAAAGAAGTTCATAGACTTAGAATCCAACTTACCCTTATTGAAAGCTAACACTTTCTTTCTGTAAAACACTTCATAGAAGTCTCAGTGTGACTCCGCTCAGCCAACATATGCAGTAATCTGGATCAAATCCTCTGTAGATGCTAGCTTGAATTTATTGGTGCTTTTAGTTCTCTTTAATAGATGTGGTGTTAGTTCAAAATTACCTTCAGAACTATTTGTTAAGACATAATGCATTATAGGTTAATGGGCCGTAGAATTGATAGTATTTCATCATTACGCTCCAACAATGGAACCAAGTCACTGATGACCCAAGTGCCGCAACAGATATTTTTTAATAGATTTCAGTGCAGAGAGTTCCTTTATAAATGTATTGGAAAGCTTTTTTAATGCATCTGAATAAAAATGAAAAGTAACAGCAATTCAGTATACTGTTCCTGTGAGAACTGTAATGTACAAGGGAATATTCCTATACCATAGTAGAGGGGTAGAAGACTGGAGATTTTTATATGTAGGATAATTCACTCATCTCATTGTGATTATTTATATATAAGTTGCTTTGCCTCTCCGTCTGTAACTCTATCTCTTGAGACACACTTGCCAGTGATTATAGCCTTTTTCCAAACTTGTCCTTGTTTCCATGCAATTTCCACAAAGTGCATTCCTCTCTGTCTTTCCTTGTGATTTCTCACTTTCTTCTCAGTTGCTCCACTACAAATCAATCTCACGCACATCTCACTGCCTGATCATTAACGTTCTTGCTAATTCCAGCTATCCACTGAGACCCCAGATGCCACAACGGTTAGTGATGGTCAACATCTTGCATATTGCAGAACTAGAAAATGTTTTAGATTATGTTTTAATTACCTCATAAAGATTGTCTAACTCTGCAACACAGTTATACTTTTTATCCCAGTTAGTATAACCCACAGTTCTGGTTATGATACAACAACTATATATTGGACCAAGTCAGCTGTCATAACACATGAGCAACTCCATTCCCAGCAAGGGGACCCATCTGAAACTGCTGAGGTCCTTCTTTAAATATGCAGATAGGGCTTCTCATGACATCACTGGGGCCTAAATGCTGTTTTAACTGGTGACCTCAGCGAGGAAACTGTTGTGGCATTCCTGCCAGGTGAAGCTAGTGGGAGAGGAGTCGGGGCCAGAAGACGTTCAAAGAAGTAAGATTTTAAACTTACTTTTGACTTACCCTGTGGGCTGGATGATCAGGCTCCTCTGGGCTCCACAAGGAATGTCAGGCTTCCCCTGCCCCAGCTCCCCAATTCCCCATCATAAAAACCTCCGAAACCCTTACTTGACTTACTCAAGTGCCGGGGACCATTCCATCCATCATGACCGGCAGCCTCCTGCCACCTTACGTTCTACCCTCGCCCCCTCCCCCCCTACCCATCACTATCTGCTCTCCTGCAGTATTAGGTTGTCAACTGACCAGTGTCATGCAAATGAGGCCTAAGAATTAAAATTTGTCCAGGACTCAGACTGTTGAGCCTAGATGGTAACCTCACTGGTTAGGCCCATAAGTGTCATACCCAGTATATTTCTCCCTCCTCTGAAGGTGCTGGCTCTTGCTGGGGAACAGTCATACAGGTTCTGTCACTCACACCTGTGGTCATTCTTCAATGTGACCCTAGAAAGCAACCAAGAATTTCTGTTAGTGATATTCCTTTCTCTAGTATTTTAATGGAGGTTTTAACCCATTTGAATGTCCAACCATGTCATGCAAGATAGCTTAAAGGCAATCAGAAAACACAACTTATTTTGATAAGGAGGCTGAATGGCTGGAAGATAGTCATGGATTTCTTTTTATCATCTCACTCTTTCAGAATAACTAAATTCTAGCATTCCTCCTAACAGCAGCACATGAAGACACTTGAAGTAAATTTATTTAATGGGCTTCTTCCAGATTTTCATGCTTTTCCTTTCAGAATCAATTTGCTTATGGTCACAAATTGTGCACAGTGAGTGCATGTGCTTTGACAGTTTGGAATTGCAAAAATCTCCCAAAGGTTTCCTGAGACGGTCAGCATGGAGCAACAACCTGGCCAAAAGAGATTGAAGTATTGCTTAGTGTACATGAGATGTTCCTTAATTAATTCCCTGAGAGTGTATACTAGCTTTCTCATTCATTTCAGAAACAGGCCTCGTGTTTGTCCTGCTCGATGCTGACCAATTTAGCAGAGGCTTTAGGCTAATAATTTACATATAGAAAGGGCCTCATGCCAGTTTAGGGTGGTGGTCAGTGTGCCTAAAAAAAAACACCTAACCCAATATGGCTCTGGATGTCTTTCAGTTGTCCTTGGGAGTTAGGGCATTGCCCCCTGAAGACGGTATTTGCATGCCCCTTTTTCCCCCTGAAAATGGGTCAATAAGGCCCAATTTCTCCATCCGCATTTCCCCAAATGTACATTCCCAGCATAGGCATTCCTCACCTTAATGAGAAAAATATTAACTTCTCCCCTTTTTACCCTCTCATATTAAATTAGCTGTTTGAGTTCCTTTTGAGTCATTTAACCTGAATCCATAAAGAACATTAAACTACAGCAGTGAATCAACTAGTGCTTTGCAGCTATTTGAACCCTGTCTAATGTCTCATATATTTTATTGTGTGTAAATTGCATATTGTGGTTAATTTTCTTTGCAATTCTTTTTCATACAGGTGTTGCTGGTTTAAAATTTTTAATGTGGTATAGGTGTTGAATAGTGATTCACTGGTGTAAGATCCGAAGGCTTATTGATTGGTAATGTTGGACCTAGAATATTGCTAGCTGCTGTGCTTCAGATTACAGACCGATTCCCTTCCATGTAATCATTGTACAGCAATACAGCGGCTTCCCACTCAGGCCAGTGGTTAAAATAGCACTCACAGCCCCAATACCGATCTGAATATTTAAAGAAAAACCCTACGAGTTACCAGCAGATGGCCTTTCTGATTGTGTAGCAGAGAAACTTAAAGTTGAAGATGACGGGAAGGGAGCAGGGTGTTGGCGGGTAAGCCTCTCGGTTGATTTTAACTGCCCACCAATCCAGTTTCCAGCAGATGGGAAGGGTTATAATCACCTCTTGGAGCTGCCAAGGTGGGGGGTGTAGAGTAGGCTTATACCTCGGATGTATCAGATTTTCTAATTGATAACAGTCACTTCAGGGCCAGTAAAGATGATTTCAAAGTTCTAGAAATAATGGAGTAAATGTCAATGAAGGAAAAGATGAAAGTGATGTCAATCTTGACAGGAAATAAAATTATTCAACAGAATGATAGTAGATGAAATTCAGATCTGAATTTTAGTTTGAAAGATAAGATTGTCCACGTCCAAGTGGCTGGCAGATTGTCCCCAGACAGTGAGCGAAAGAGTTATCTTGACAGATGCACTCTTCTCCCGCTAGACATGTTAATGGAAGCACAATCACTTTCCAAGCACAGTCGAAACTGGATGAATCAGGTACGGACACCAATAGAAAGTTTACATCTTTTTTAATCATAAATGAGGTCTTTTAATATTAACAGTATAAAGCAATCTAGTTTATTGTGCTTCTTCCCCATTTAACTTGTGCCCATCCTTATACCATTCCCTAGTCAAGTTGGCAATGCTAGCAGTCTGTTGCTAGGCCACGAGTAACCATGCCAACCAGAAGGTGTGTAAGACTGCAGCTATGAGGCTCCTTTTGATACTTTTGTACATTTTCCCTTACACTGTTAAGTACCATCCCTCCATTCTTCATCTCCTTCTGATGATCTGCCCAGGATGTGGCCAGTTTTCCAGTTTAAAGATTTCTTTAAATGAAGTTTTTGACAGTACAAATCTCGGGATGTGTGTGCCTGTGAGTGATGGAGAAAACAAGAGCAGTAATTGCAGTGTCCTACAGAGTGACTGATAACTCGCGTCGTTGAAAGGCAAAACAACAATAGATAATTGGCTGTGCTTTCTAGAATGAATTAAAAGGCCACTTAAAATGACTGGATTCAGTTCTCCCATTGATGGCACCAAATATCTCACCAGTGACCGAGTTCCAGGTGTTTTGCTATCATAACTCAGTCATGCTTAAGGTGATCTTGAATTACGAGTTTTTTGTCACCAGTGAGAAATCCCTGTAACTTTTCAGTGGCAGCTCCAAACCATTTCCATTAGCAGCCATTGACCTCAAAGTATTGACTTGCTAAGTCCCAACCGTAAAACAGACATATTTATTATTATATCATGGAGAAAGGCTCTCTGTTTCTCACTGAGATACCTCAGGAATAGTATCTCACATCTCAGGATCATGCTGCTTCAGTCATTCATCTATACTGGGAACTCTGTCTCTCTTTTAGCAAATCTTACTGATATAGTTCATCGATTTTTGTCCTTTTATTCTCCAGAAGGCACTGACTCTTTTTTGGGACATGACTCTGCAGAATTGTTGCTCTCGTGACGATATTTTTATGACGTGAGCCTAGATGTTGATGCTGGGATTTTAAACCCCCTCCCCTCCCCCACCCAGTGAGAATGTTGCACAGGATGGTTTAAAGTTTGAAAATGAGTTCCTGGCTCCAACCCACCAAGTTCACAACCACCATGATTTTAATGACGGTGATTCAGGCCATCAACAAAGCTCCCGTTACAGGCAGGTGGGGGTCTACTTCATATTCCAAAAGTCGCAGCCTGATGATGTCATCGGCACTGTGGCATAACATTAATCGCATGTTAGCAGGAGACCCACACTGTCTGCTGCCCACAACAGAACCATGGTGGGAGGCCCTGGCCAGCCAGAAGGGACCGAGGTAAGTTTAAAACATTTGCTTCTTTTTAGAACTCCTTATGGGCTAGGAGGAGCCCCTCCCCCACTCCACAGATCACCATGAGAGCCCTCCTCCCACTGAGTGAAGCTTCCTGCTGCCAAATTCCCTCTCCCACCCACCAGCCAGGTTGTGAATCTGGGAACTTTTATTTATATGAGGCCCTGGTTTTCTAACTGTTAACCACTTCAAGGCCCCCACCAAAATGGTGGCAATCCAGGTGTCAGTGAGAACAAAATGTTAGGTGCTGCCCTATCTATCCCGAGTGTTACAAAGGATGAATCTCGCCACATCCCGTGGAACGCTCCACTCAGTTAGACCATCCTGTACCACTTGTCCCTTGTGTCAAGGTTTGTACAGGAAAACGCCTTTGACCACAAGTCCATCAGGCAGTGGTCTGCACATAATATCCTTGAGGCCCTGCGGGAAAAGGAGATGGTGGATTCTGTCGAATGGTTCCCTGAGCAGACTGTCAAACTCATTTGGCAGAACGCCTCATGACCAGAACTTTCAAACAAGCACCAAGACATAGCTTGGCTGGTGGTGAGAAGGGCGCTCCTTGTCAGATCCTTCCTGCATGCCTGGAATCTCACCGTTTCCACACGCTGCCCTCAAGATGGCTGTGGTGGGTAAGAGACCCTCGTCCACCTTCTTCTGGAATGTGCTTTTGCAAAGCAGGTCTGGAAAGGGATGCAGTGGTTTTTGTCGAGGATCATTCCAAGCAGTTCCGTAACGCAGGACTCAGTGCTCAAGGGGCTGTTCCCAGGGACGCACACTGAGATAAACATCAACTGCTGCTGGAGGACGGTCAACTCAGTGAAAGACACACTTTGGTCTGCCCAAAGCTTGCTGGTTTTCCAGTGCAAAGAGCTGTTGATGACTGAGTGTTGCAGACTGGCACATTCGAAGGTCCAGGACTACGTGCTGAGGGACGCACTAAAGCTTGGGGCAGACACCGCAAAGGCTCAATGGGGAAAGACCACTGTGTAAGGTCCTCCCACCATAGTATACCGAGGGGCTGAATGCATCAGAAATTGTTTGGCATGTAATGTAAATGTACATTGTAAATATAACCTGTAATGGCAACACTTTGTGTTGTCAAATTTGAACTGTTATGTAATATATTTTTCTACAAATTTGATGACAAAAGTATATTTTTGGACAAAACGTTAGGTGCTGCACCTTTACTTTAATCCTGCTACCACCCAGAGGAATGAAAACCAGCCCCAGTAAATCTTGCAGTAAAATGCAACGTTCCCCTGCTCATAAATCCCTGAACTACTTGCAATGAAACCTGCTTTGAAGAGATACTGGCCTCGAAAATGGATGGCACAGCTTGCCCATAGAGGGCTCCCTGCACCAGAGTGGGTAAGCCGGAGACCCACCCTACATTGGGCCTCAGGCCCCATTGAAATGAGACTGGCGAGCTACGAACACGTTCTGGGCATTCCCTGGAAACTCGCAGGTGAATTGGCATTGGATTTTGGGCTGCTGTCTTGGGAATGAGAGGGAAGAGTCAATCAGGAGAGGATGGAAGTGACCAGAAGGAGGGGAAGGGGAATTAATCAGGAAGTGGGGAAGGGTGGGAATTACATTGGCAGGAGGCTGAGTTGGAGCTGGCAACAATCATCGGCACTGCATTGGAGGTGGAGGGGCACTTCTGCTCCTCCTGGCTCACATTCAGATAGATATTTTTTAACAAATATACCTTTCTGTTGGTAGCCAGCAGCAGTCCCTTTAAGGACCACTGGTTAGGTAACGTGTAGACCTTGTTTTCCTGAATGCAGTTGGCCCAGCATTGCCTGCATTCAGGGCAGACCAATTTTGGAAAGGGGGCCTCAAACAATTGTTAGGCCCTTTGCAAATGCAAATAAAGGGCCACGCACCTGCTTCATGTTCAAATTGTGGGCACCTCTTTTTATGCCTTTATCAATAAGGTGGGCAGTGTTCTTACAACATAAAATGTGCACGCATGCTGTCCACAATATTAGACATTTTAGTGCCCATTTTCACGTGCTAATTTCTAGGCCACTATTTCCTGTGCCCGCTGGCTCAGTTGGTGAATCCAGCGCTAAGTGTGGAATCGAAACATACAAAGCAGTGAGGTTCCAGGTTTGCTCTCATTTCTGTGTGGTGTTAGCTGTTCTCAGCTAACTCACCAGTAGAAGTGGCTCATTTGGTATATATATTGGTACCAATGACATAGGTAGGAAGAGGGATGTAAATGAGTATAGAAATAGGAGGATAGTGCAGATGAATGCATGGCTGGAAGGTTGTGGGAGGGCTGTGGATTTCTGGGACACTGGGACTGGTTCTGGAGGAGATGGGACCTGTACAAGCCAGACAGGTTGCACCTGAAGAGAGCTGGGACAAATTTCCTTGTGGGGTGAATTGCTAGTGCTACTGGAGGGTGGGGAGGGGATTAAATTAACTTGGGGTGTGTGGGATCCAGGAGATAATACAAGCGAGGAACACCAAGGTGCACAAAGAATTGGGAGAGACAGATTGCACTAGAGTAGGAAATAGTAAAGTATTAGTTGGAGTCAGAGTAAGAGGGAAAGTGATAAAGTTTAAATTAGGGTTAATGTGTATGTATGTGAATGTGAGGAGTGTGGTAAATAAGGTAGGTGAGCTGCAGGTGCAGATAGCCACGTGGAAGTATGATGTTGTGGCGATGACAGAGACCTGGCTCAAAGAAGGGCAGGACTGGCTACTAACTATTCCTGGATACAAGGTATTCAGGAAAGATAGGAAAGGAAGGAAAGGTGGGAGGGGTGGCAGTTTTGATTAAGCAGAACATTGCAGTACTGGAGAAAGAGGGGTCAAGGACAGAATACATTTGGCTGGAGCTGAAGAACAAAAAAGTGCAATTACTTTGCTCGCTTTAGTCTTTCGGCCACCAACCAGTGGGAAAGATATAAAGGAACAAATTTGCAAGGAAGTTATAGAGAGGTGCAAGAATTATAGAGTGTTATAATGTAGGACTTTACATTACTACGATCTCAGTTTATATTCAGATAATTAAAGGGCAGAGAGGGGCAAGAGTTCCTGGAGTGCATCAGGAGAATTTTCTGCAGCAGTATCTATCCAGTCCAATGAGAAAGGAGGCACTGCTAGACCTGGTTCTTGAGAATGAAGTGGGCCAAGTGGATCAAGTGTCAGTAGGGGAACATTTAGGGGACAGTGATAGTTGTATCATAAGGTTTAGGTTGGCTATGGAAAAGGATGAGGAACAATCCAGAGTAAGAATACTTAACTGGGTGAAAGGCAACTTCAATGGGGTAAAAATGGATCTGACCCAGATAGATTGGAATCAAAGTTTGGCAGGCAAAACTGCAACTGAACTAAAGAGAGAGTGCGGGCACAGTGAAGATATATTCCCACGACGGGGAAAGGTAGGCAAAACAAATCCAGAACTCACTGGATGACAAAAGAGATAGACATAGAGATGAAGAAGAAGAAGTGTGCTTATGACAGATGTCAGGTGGAAAACACAACCAAGAACCAGGCGGAATATAGAAGGTTCAGAGGGGAAGTGAGAAAGCAAATAAGAGCAGCAGAGAGTATGAAAAGAGACAAGTAGCTAATATAAAAGGGAATCCAAAAGCCTTCTATGGGCATATTAATAGTAGAAGGGTGATGAAAGGAGGAGTGGGGCTGATTAGGGACCAAAAAGGGGATTTACACATGGAGCCAGAGGGCATGGCTGAAGTATTAAATGAGTACTTTGTATCTGTCTTTACCAAGAAAGAAGATGCTGCACAGGTCATGGGAAAGTGGAGGCAGTTCAGACACTTGAAGTGTTTAAAATGGATAAGGAGGAGGTATTGGATAGGCTAGCTGTACTTAATGTTGATAAGGCACCAGGACCAGAAGAGATGCATCTAAGGATACTGAGGGAAGTGAGTTTGGAAATTGTGGAGGCACTGGCCATAATTTTCCAGTCTTCCTTAGATTCAGGGGTGGTGCCAGAGGACTAGAGAATTACAAATGTTACACCCTTGTTCAAAAAAGGGTGTAGAGATAAGCCCAGCAACTACAGGCCAATGGGTTTAACCTCGGTGGTGGGGAAACTTCTAGAAGCGATAATTCGGAACAAAGTTAATAGTCACTTGGGCAATTAAGAGAAACCAGCACAGATTTGTGAAGGGCAAATTGTGTTCAACTAACTTGCTGGTGTTTTTTGATGAGGTAACAGAAAAGGTTGATCAGGGCAATGCTGTTGATGTGGTGTACAATGACTTCCAAAAAGCATTTGATAAAGTGCCACACAACAGACTTTTTAGCAAAGTTATAGCTCATGAAATAAAAGGGACTGTAGCAACATGGATTTGAAATTGGCTGAGAGAGAATAGTGTTTAATGAATATTTTTCAGACTGGAGGAAGGTTTGTAGTGGAGTTCCCCAAGGATCGATGTTAGGACCCATGCTGTTCCTGATATATATTAATGATCTAGCCCTTGGTATACAGCGCACAATTTAAAAATTTGCGAATGGTACAAAACTTGGAAACATTGTGAACTATGACGAGGATAGTCTCAAACTTCAAAATGACATAGACAGGTTGGTGGAATGGGCGGACAAGTGGAAGATGAAATTTAATGCAGAGAAGTGTGAAGCGCTTCATTTTGGTAGGAAGAATGCGGAGAGACAATATAAAATAAATAGTGCAATTCTAAAGGGAGTGCAGGAGCAGAGGGACCTGGGGTATATGTGCATAAGTCATTGAAGGTGGCAAGACAGGTTGAGAGAGCAGTTCATAGAACATACAGAATCCTAGGCTTCTTTAATAAGGACATAGAGTACAAAAGCATGTAAGTTATGTTAAACTTGTATAAAACACTGGTTTGGTCTCAACTGGAGTATTGTGTCCAGTTCTGGGTGCCACACTTTAGGAAAGATATGAAGGCATTGGAGAGAGTGCAGAAAAGATTCACAAGAATGGTTCCAGGGATGAGGAACTTCAGTTACATGGATAGATTGGGGAAATTGTGACTGTTTTCTTTGGAGAAGAGAAGGTTGAGAGGAGATTTGATAGAGGTATTCAAAATCATGAGGGGTCTGGACAGGGTAGATGGGGAAAAATTGTTCCCATTGGTAGAGGGATTGAGAACAAGAAGGCACAGATTTAAGGTAATTGGCAAAAGAAGTAATAGCGACATGAGGAAAAGCTTTTTCACACATTGAGTGGAGTGCACTGCCTGAGAGAGTGGTGGAGGCAAGTTCAATTGAGGCATTCAAGAGGGAATTGGATTGTTATCTGAAAAGGAATAATGTGTAGGGCTACAGGGAGAAGGCGGGGAATGGCTCTCGGTAAACTGCTCTTTCGGAGAGCCAGTGCAGGCACCATGGGCTGAATGGCCTCCTTCTGCACTGTAACAGTTCAGTATGGCTTCAGGAC
This sequence comes from Heterodontus francisci, assembly GCF_036365525.1. Taxonomy (NCBI): domain Eukaryota; kingdom Metazoa; phylum Chordata; class Chondrichthyes; order Heterodontiformes; family Heterodontidae; genus Heterodontus; species Heterodontus francisci. The sequence continues at coordinate 33,047,220 of NC_090380.1, read as the reverse complement.
CATGACCTCTGATGAGAAAATGAGGTTTCTTGTCCCCTAACCATTACTCTGGACAGTGGGCATGTGCAGATATCATGTGAGGATAGCATTGAGTTCACCCTTGATGCCCCTGACCCTTGACGCTCACTGACTTGGGGTCAGGGTGTGGCAGCAGAGAATAACTAGCCCTGTCATTGTACTCATAGTAGCTTGTGTCACGCTATCTATGGAGCAGCAGAGGCCTTGTCAAACTGAGCTCTCTCTGTTTCATTTCTCTGAAGTCTTAAAAAGTTATTTTCGGGACGTCTAAAGTTACATGTAATTAATTCCACAAATTAAATTTCTTGGCTGTATTCCAGCATCTGTCAGGAAAAGGCCTTTATTTGGGACACAGCCAGGCCTTATCATTTAGGCCCTATCTGGATAATCTTTCATCAAATAGACAGCTGTTTGAATGGAAGGTTTTTTCCCCCTCCCCTAGTAAGACTAAAAGGTTAGAGAAATACTTTTGAAAGTTGAAGGAGCATTCCAGTTCACAACTATCACAAGTATGTTGATTTTTGCGTTGTGAATGTTGACAGGTCTAAAGTCATATGTTCCAGGCTCTGGCTCTTGTAGCAGTAATGTAAATTGACTGATTTATTTCTTAATATCTGAAAGCAGGTTTAAATTTATTGCTTGTCTTCGCAGAGTTCTCAGTTCCTCCCATGACATTGGTTTTTGGAAGGTCTACCACAGCAGACTGAGCAAGAGGAGGCAAGCCTCATGTATTTGTTAAATCATTACCAGTTCTGCTGTTTGGTCAAAGACAAGTATGATGTCGATAAGCCAGTGCCTCTTTTCCCTTCTGCTTCACACCTTTCGAGGCATTTCCCTGTGTGGCCTAGTCAAGAACTGAGGGAGCTCAGCTCAGCAACAAATGAAACTGGCAGATTGGAGTGCCAAGCAGATACAAACTCGAAGCCAAAGACCTCTTAATACAATGCTGCCAGAGCACACTGGAAGTTAGAGCCTGTTCTGCATTGCTAAGCAGTTAACTCTTCCATGGCTTCATCTGAACTCCCAAAAACAGGCTATAACAACTTTGCATAATTTAAATTGTTTTGTGGAGCATAGACAAATTGTCATATTTATTTTGTTGGAAGAGCAGGGAGTGGTACTAACTGGATAGCCGTTTCAAAAAGCCAGTACAGGCATGATGGGCCGAATGCCCTCCTTCTCTGCTGTATGATCCTGTATTAATTTCTAAAATTCTTGTGTGGTATAACCTGTTTAATTTTGAACCAAGCCATATTTTGAAATGCTATTCTTTGGTCACTAAAATGATTGCATTTTGTTTTTTAATTTGGCCACTTGCTATAATGTAAGATCTTTTTCATGTAAGCCTGTCTTTTGAAATAATTTTTCATACATTGCGGATGTGAAACAGACTTGAAATCCCAACTGAGCACAGCCTAGTTGCACCATCCACACAGTCATCAAGCCAAGAAAGAGAAGTGTCAGTAGGGGAGAGGGTAGGTTGTTGATAACACAGAAACACGATCCAGGCTGTTAGCAGTGGATGGAATGGAACACAGAGGTGTTATAGCTCTGTAGGGAAAGGATGTTCTGCATGAATTTAGATACTCAGGCTGGCCTGTCTCCAATCGTGTAACCTAAAACATCTTATTTTGATCAAATGACTAGATAAAGATTATCATAATAAATAGAAAACTAAACCCTTTCGATCCTCTTCAAATTAATGATCATCAGGATTAATATCTGAGCTTGCACATTTAATGTAACCATGGAATTACTTTTCAACCAGAAAACCACTTCAAGAGATGTTCCCATGCAATAAAAATAATTCCTTTCATTGAGAAAATGGCTCATACAAAAGGATTACCTGACCAGGTGCAGGAAATTCCATGGGGCAACAGCAATGAAACGTCACTGTATCACAGGTATAAACCCTCTGGCTGTGTTCAAATCTATTTGCTACCCATGTCCATATTCTCAGATAAACCATAGCATCTTTGGAATGTGAAGGGTTGGAAATTTGTTAAATTCTCTTTGATGAGCCAGAAAAACAGCAACTTGATGCAAGGGACCGGATTTGGACTTATTTGTAATTAATTAAAAATCTCTACCCCCTCCATCTTGTACCAATTTGGTTAAATAAACCTGGCTATTATTTTGGCCTGATTCACTGTTATAATTTGTTTATAAGCATGATATATAATAGCATTACGATCATGTTTACCTTCTGCTTCTGACCACTGGCATCTTAGACCTAGTTTGGGGTTTAATCCATGTTTCCCACTCCACTGATCTGCTGGTTATACCTACAAAAAAGCACAAAACTTGTCCGACTTTGTTGGAAACTTGCGGTTCTTGTGCTTGACAGATTGGATTTCTTCTGTTCGAGATGAAGAGTGGGGCTTTTGCAAGGCATGTTGGAAATCCAACACCTGAGAGAAAAGATCTGGGATTTCAATTATTGTTTCAGCTGTCAGATGCAGCAACCACAGTCAGGGGCTCACTTCTATATGAGGAGCTCCTAAGTGCCTTTCCAACACAGGTCAAGGCTGTGATAGAGCCAATATTTGCTCTAAAGGACAATTTAAGGCCTGGGTAGAACTAACTCCTGTGAGGATTGGCTTCAGATTGATGAAAACTATCCCATGTGGGTTTTTCAGTCAAATATCAGAGAGTCAACAGCCAGTAATTAATTGGATAATTCATTAGCAGCAAGATATTTCAGGCCTGTAAATACTGCAGCAGTTGCAGAATAGGAGTGAGCACATGAGCAGATCCAGATTCCGTTTGATTTAAACTCTAGATGCACAACCCAACCACTGATGTCAAAACAGGAAAAAAAAATGTAGACATGTTGGACCCATGAAAGAACTGTCATACATATCAGATGCACACTACAGTGGTCAAAATGCAAGTCTTGTGAAATGGATAGCACCATTTAACTGTACTTTTAGCAGAAATAGAAAGGGGATTTGCCGTCTTGATTAAAGATGCATTTGCTTTTACAGATAAGTTTCTCTTCACGATGTTTACAAACAAACCTGAACGATGAAGTGATTTACATAGCCCTGGATCCCATCTGTCACTGCAATGCTTGTCTCTTTCACCCTCTACTCTCAGGCACTGGCACCTTTGCATCTGATTTTTCCCAAATGATTGAATCAAAAGTTCAACAAACAAGAAGATTTTGGCCTGGAAAATGAAGCATTTCGGACTCAGATGGGTCATACTATATTGGGCTTCCGATTCAGACAGCATGCACCATAGTGAAAGAAAAAGAAAGACGTGCATTTAAATAGCACCTTTCACGACCACCAGACATTCCAAAGGGTTTTACAGCCAATGAAGTATTTTTGAAGTGTAGTCACTGTTGTAATGTAGGAAACGCAGCAGCCAATTTGTGCACAGCAAGCTCCCATAAAACAGCAGTGTGATATTGATCAAATAACCAGTTTTTTGTGTTGCTATTTGAGGGATAAATATTAGCCAGGACACCAGGTATAACTCCCCTGCTTTTCAAAATAGTGCCATGGGATCTTTTACATCCACCTGTGAGGGCAGACAGGACCTCAGTTTAACATCTCATCCAAAAGATGGCACATCTGACAGTGCAGCACTCCTTCAGTACTGCACTGGAAAAGCAGCCTAGAATGTCATCCTGGAGCAGGACTTCTGACTCAGAGATGAGAGTGCCACCAACTGACCCACAACTGGCACACAATTTTGGGTTTCTGGCTTGGACTACAGATGTGCGCTCCGCACATCATATTGGATCCTGAACCGATAAAGAAGCACAGTGCAATCGAATAAGTAGGCCATTATCTTTTATCCTGTCTAAGCCACAATTTTGATTATTATATAGGAGGGAGTGAACCAACACTGAAGATCACAAAATAATTATTGATGAAGCAGACTATTTGGCCTATGCTGGTTCATCAGCCAGAAGCCCTGTACAGTCATGCCTTTGCACCATCCTACTGGTTCTTAAAAGGGTTTAGCCTTGCCCACTTGACTGGGAACTCCATTCCAAGCCTTGATTGCTCTTTGCATTAACCAGTTGGATATTTGGATCACTGCTGCTTTATTGAACTTGAAGCAATTACTTTACTTGTACAAAGACTCACCAGTTGCTGGTCATTAGGTTACAGCTTTTTCTTGCACAAGTTTCAAAAGCGAGCATACGATTGCTTTGTGAAACAGCAGTACTGCCTGTGATTGATTACAGCTGTAGTTAGTGTTAGACGAGTTGAATTTTTTAAGCATCTTTTATTTTATGACAATCCTTGTGACACAAACAACTAGATTGTGCTGTTGCTTGCTGGGAATTCAGGGATTGTTTCAATACTCATTTTTGGATCATAAAACATGTCTTTGATGACCACAGAACTAGTACTTATTTTGAATAGATTACACACAGCGACATACTGCTTCTTTACATCTGGTGGACGATGGAATTAAATTGTCACTTGGACTGAGAACAAAGAAGTGAAAGTACGGTGTAAGTGCACCAAAATTATTAAATCCAGAAGGTTAGAGAACAATTTTGCATCCTTGGACGCCTGCCTACTTTTAAAAAGCCATACCATGGAATGCAATGTTTTCTGGTTGCATTTAACCCTGTGTGTACTTTGACAATATAATTCATACTTTATTTGTCAACAGTTCTCTCCTTTTTCTCATTCAACAGCATTCACAGATGCTGGGGGAGAGTTACAGAGATGCTGGGGGTGAGTGGCACAGATGCTGGGGCAGTGTTAGACAGGTGGTGGTGGAGAGTGGTACAGATGCTGAAGGAGAGTGGCACAGACACTGGGGGAGAATGGCACAGACACTGGGGCGGTGTCAGACAGGTGGTGGAAAGTGGTACAGATGCTGAAGGAGAGTGGCACAGACACTGGGGCAGTGTTAGACAGATGCTGGGGAGAGTGGCATAGACACTGGGGCAGTGTTAGACAGATGCTGGGGAGAGTGGCACAGACACTGGGGCAGTGTTAGACAGATGCTGGGGAGAGTGGCACAGACACTGGGGCAGTGTTAGACATGTTGGGGGAGGGTTACGCAGATGCTGGGGGAGAGTGGCACAGATGCTGGGGCAGTGTTAGACAGGTGGTGGAAAGTGGTACAGATGCTGAAGGAGAGTGGCATAGACACTGGGGCAGTGTTAGACAGATGCTGGGGAGAGTGGCACAGACACTGGGGCAGTGTTAGACAGATGCTGGGGAGAGTGGCACAGACACTGGGGCAGTGTTAGACATGTTGGGGGAGGGTTACGCAGATGCTGGGGAGAGTGGCACAGACACTGGGGCAGTGTTAGACATGTTGGGGGAGGGTTACGCAGATGCTGGGGGAGAGTGGCACAGACACTGGGGCAGTGTTAGACAGATGCTGGGGAGAGTGGCACAGACACTGGGGCAGTGTTAGACAGATGCTGGGGAGAGTGGCATAGACACTGGGGCAGTGTTAGACATGTTGGGGGAGGGTTACGCAGATGCTGGGGGAGAGTGGCACAGATGCTGGGGCAGTGTTAGACAGGTGGTGGTGGAAAGTTACGCAGGTGCTGGGGGAGAGTTATGCAGGTGCTGGGGGAGAGTTATGCAGGTGCTTTGTGAATCTGCTGCTCACCTAACATATGCATTCACATACATACACACACACGGACTCAGACTCGGGCATGTCCTGACACAGGTATTCAGAAGCAAATAGAATAATTCCATGATGCAAAATGTGTTTTTAGTGATAAATGTAACAGTCACATTCGTCACCTTGCCCAATTGCAATCAAATTAAGCTGACTTAAAAACACTGTTCGTTATCTTCCTTTCAACCTGTAATATGATTTTTAATTCAAATGTTGGTATGAATTTTCCTCATGTAACCTGGACCTGTGGTTTATTACAACTAAAAACATAATGTGCTGGAAATACTCAGCAGGTCTGGCAGCATCTGTGGAGAGAAAAACAGAGTTGAGGATTCAGGTCTGTGACCTTTCATCAGAACTTCCATCAAACTGTGGTTTATTATTTTGGTCTGAATGTAATCGAAAGGAAATAGGATGATGTGTGAATATTTGTTGACACCTCCTCCAAAGTGGATCAATTCCACAAATGGCTGAGAATCTAATTCTATTGCATTTGGAATCCAGTGCTGTATGATGTGCCTGCAAATGTCATTCATCAGAGAGGAGATTTGGGAGATTTGTAGTGGTCCAGGAGCACTGTATGTGTCAGAGTCTTTGTAATTTGGCAGTGCTGTCATTGTCAGATCCATGATGGTGTGACGGAAGAGTAATTGTCATCTCTATGGTGAACTGAAGGTGGATTGCTGGGGGGGAGGGGTGGTGGTGAATGTGTATCAGATTGTAATGGTCAGTGGGAGAGGGGAATGTGTATCAGATTGTAATGGTCAGTGGGAGAGGGGAATGTGTATCAGATTGTAATGGTCAGTGAGAGAGGGGAATGTGTATCAGATTGTAATGGTCAGTGGGAGAGGGGAATGTGTATCAGATTGTAATGGTCAGTGGGAGAGGGGAATGTGTATCAGATTGTAATGGTCAGTGGGAGAGGGGAATGTGTATCAGATTCTAATGGTCAGTGGGAGAGGGGAATGTGTATCAGATTGTAATGGTCAGTGGGAGAGGGGAATGTGTATCAGATTGTAATGGTCAGTGAGAGAGGGGAATGTGTATCAGATTGTAATGGTCAGTGGGAGAGGGGAATGTGTATCAGATTGTAATGGTCAATGTGAGAGGGGAATGTGTATCAGGTTCTAATGGTCAGTGGGAGAGGGGAATGTGTATCAGATTGTAATGGTCAGTGGGTGAGGGAAATGTGTATCAGATTCTAATGGTCAGTGAGAGAAGGGAATGTGTATCAGATTCTAATGGTCAGTGGGAGAGGAGAATGTGTATCAGATTGTAATGGTCAGTGGGAGAGGGGAATGTGTATCAGATTGTAATGGTCAGTGGGAGAGGGGAATGTGTATCAGTTTCTAATGGTCAGTGGGAGAGGGGAATGTGTATCAGATTGTAATGGTCAATGTGAGAGGGGAATGTGTATCAGGTTCTAATGGTCAGTGGGAGAGGGCAATGTGTATCAGATTGTAATGGTCAGTGGGTGAGGGGAATGTGTATCAGATTGTAATGGTCAGGGGGAGAGGGGAATGTGTATCAGATTCTAATGGTCCGTGAGAGAAGGGAATGTGTATCAGATTCTAATGGTCAGTGGGAGAGGAGAATGTGTATCAGCTTGTAATGGTCAGTGGGAGAGGGGAATGTGTATGCGTTTCTAATGGTCAGTGAGAGAGGGGAATGTGTATCAGATTGTAATGGTCAGTGGGAGAGGGAATGTGTATCAGATTCTAATGGTCAGTGGGAGAGGGGAATGTGTATCAGATTGTAATGGTCAGTGTGAGAGGGGAATGTGTATCAGGTTCCAATGGTCAGTGGGAGAGGGGAATGTGTATCAGATTGTAATGGTCAGTGGAAGAGGGGAATGTGTATCAGATTCTAATGGTCAGTGTGAGATGGGAATGTGTATCAGATTGTAATGGTCAGTGGGAGAGGGGAATGTGTATCAGATTGTAATGGTCAGTGGGAGAGGGGAATGTGTATCAGATTGTAATGGTCAGTGGGAGATGGGAATGTGTATCAGTTTCTAATGGTCAGTGGGAGAGGGGAATGTGTATCAGTTTCTAATGGTCAGTGGGAGAGGGGAATGTGTATCAGATTGTAATGGTCAATGTGAGAGGGGAATGTGTATCCGTTTCTAATGGTCAGTGAGAGAGGGGAATGTGTATCAGGTTCTAATGGTCATTGGAGAGGGGAATGTGTATCAGATTCTAATGGTCAGTGGGAGAGGAGAATGTGTATCAGATTGTAATGGTCAGTGGGAGAGGGGAATGTGTATCAGATTCTAATGGTCAGTGAGAGAGGGGAATGTGTATCAGATTGTAATGGTCAGTGGGAGAGGGGAATGTGTATCAGATTCTAATGGTCCGTGGGAGAGGGGAATGTGTATCAGATTGTAATGGTCAGTGGGAGGGGGGAATGTGTATCCGTTTCTAATGGTCAGTGAGAGAGGGGAATGTGTATCAGGTTCTAATGGTCATTGGGGAGGGGAATGTGTATCAGATTCTAATGGTCAGTGGGAGAGGAGAATGTGTATCAGATTGTAATGGTCAGTGGGAGAGGGGAATGTGTATCCGTTTCTAATGGTCAGTGAGAGAGGGGAATGTGTATCAGATTCTAATGGTCAGTGGGAGAGGGGAATGTGTATCAGATTCTAATGGTCAGTGAGAGAAGGGAATGTGTATCAGATTGTAATGGTCAGTGGGAGAGGGGAATGTGTATCAGATTGTAATGGTCAGTGAGAGAGGGGAATGTGTATCAGATTGTAATGGTCAGTGGGAGAGGGGAATGTGTATCAGATTCTAATGGTCAGTGAGAGAGGGGAATGTGTATCAGATTGTAATGGTCAGTGGGAGAGGGGAATGTGTATCAGATTGTAATGGTCAGTGAGAGAGGGGAATGTGTATCAGATTGTAATGGTCAGTGGGAGAGGGGAATGTGTATCAGATTCTAATGGTCCGTGGGAGAGGGGAATGTGTATCAGATTCTAATGGTCAGTGGGAGGGGGAATGACCACCTTTGAGGTCTTGTCATTCTTGGAAAGTTCCGGTACCTCATCTCGAAGAACCAACAGACAATGCTTCAGCTCATTGCTCCTCTGTCTCTTCAGGACATACTAAGATCGTAAAGGGATGTCACTCTTAAAGGCAATCACACAGCAGCCTATGTGTCAGATCCCTGCTGGCTTGGTGTCTGTTATCTCTGTCAAGGGATCTTTTGATTTTGCAAATCCAAAGCAAAGACTTTAAATTTCTTCAGATACCTGTCCTTTACCATTTCATTACCATAGTTAGCTCTGTTCTGAGTTTTAATCAGAATTTGGTGACTTAAGGGTTAATTTTATTTAGTTCATTGCGAACCGGAAGCTCGCTCTGTTGTACCAGGGTCAGTCACACATCCTCCAAAACATGACCACACACACTTTAATGCTTATTCATCCTTGTAGACCTCTAGAGTGACGCCAAAACCGCAAAAACAGCTCTGGCGGCTGGCATTTTTCTGTTGATTCATGAATCAAAACAGTTTGCCGCACTTTGTCTTGATTATTATATATTACATAGTATTTACAGCCACACTGCCCACAAGACTTGTGCAGCATTAATTTTATTTTGAGAAGTTATTAAATGAAATGGCAATTTCCACGGGTACATTTGTGAGCATTGTATTTATGTAATGCGTGGTGTTATAACTGAATGTTGTCCAGGGTCAGTCTGCTCGCCTCCTGTGGAACCCATCTGTGTTACTGCCCTCAGTGTTTGTCTCCGGTTCAGGCTATCAACTAGCAACCTTTAATCAGTAATGATAGCTATACAAGAATATTAACTCAGCCACAAACATAGTAATTCTGGAGCAGTTTGAACTTGAGTGAAAGCTGCTCATGACTGTTTGCTTTGATGAATTGAAGATGAGGTTTTGGGGTACTTGGATAAATTAGGGTTGCCAACCCTCCAGGAATTAAAGATTAATCTCTTGGACACTGCCACAACCAACCTTTTGAACATTTTAGTTTATTGGTTATAAAGTATTGGAGATGGGGGAAACGGGTGTTTGACTGGCAGTCAAGAATTGTCCAATCGGGAAACTAAGGGTGTAAGAAGGCGGGGCATCACAAGGATGGACGTGTCAGGTGACTATGGCGGATGTGTGTGGATGAGGCAGCTGGAGGTGGGTGGTCATGTGATGAAATCTCTTGGGCAATGTCCAACCAGAGTTGGCAGCCTTAAGATAAATGGAAACCAAGTGTTGTTGTTCTGGGCCCTACAGACAAGTAAAGTCTGAGGTTTTTTTTTCCTGCTACTAGTTTTGCCCTCTTTCTTCCTTTGAACACTTTAGTCCCTCACACAAGATACAGACTGCTCAGAAGGGGATGGGTTCCACAGGAGGCTAGCAGTCTGACCCAAACAGCTATCATTGATATCCCTCAACCAATATCACTAAATATCTAGTCATTCTCACATTGCTGTTTGTGGGACATTGCTGTGTGCAAATTGGCTGCGGTGCTTCCTACATTACAACATTGACTACACTTTAATAAGTATTTCACTGGACGTAAAGCACTTTGGGCTGTCCTGAGGTTGTGAAAGGTGTTATATAAATACTGGTTCTTTCTTTCAATCATTCTTTTCCAATGTCTGTAATGCTGTAAACCCAATTTATCTCAAGTCTGTGGTAATTGCCATGTGTGCTGTGTCTTGGTTTATGAAGTTAACCTAACCTACAGTTAATTAGAAATATGATATCTCTTGGCCTACGCATTGGTTGCTTACTGAAATTAGCAGTTAGGCCATTTAAACCAAGACCACATGCCCCTGGGTTGAAGATAATTTATTAGCAGAAGAGAATATTGATCCCATGGATACCAAATGGTTTGACTGAGTCAGGTTGTACAAAAACTCCGGGGTCACTGTGGAACAGCTACTAGAGAAAAGCCAGCTGTGTATATGGGATGACAGATGATGGAGGCTGACAGCTGGTTTGCATTCAGGCAACATGCAGGTGGACTTCAAAGGGGGCAGCTCTCTAAATGAATACCATAATCCTGGCTCTCTGCAGCAACATAAAGTAATCCCTGTGTTTCTCTCAATCCTTTCTGTTTATTCAGATAGGCAGGTAGCTTTATTTTTTCATTTTTGTTAATGTATTGTAGCCACTGTGGTTTCAAGTTAATGCAACATTTATTAAGTTTCCCAAAATGATTTTTTTCTCCAGACAGCACTGCACCATGATGGATGTCAGTGTTTAAGTGATGTGTAGGGCTGCAGTGCACTACATTACAGAATATTAATTAGTCTTGTGCATGGAAGCATTTACCCTTTGAACACAGAGTACCCTGTGCAGCTTTGAAAACACACCTGTTTCCTATCAGTAAACATCTGTAAAAGTGAATTGTTGGGCGCACATTCCTTGGTGATGAACACTCTGAAGTCGGATGGGAGAAATGTTTGCTGCCAGAGAATGTCTGCCCAAAAATATTACTGTCCAGCTCCTGTTCTATAGAATTATGAAATGGTTCAGCACAGAAGGAGGCCATTCGGCCTATTGAGCCTGTGCCGGCTCTCTGCAAGAGCAAATTAGCTAGTCCCAGCACCGCAGTCCCCACCCCCCTTCCCTGTCACCCTGCACATTTCCCTGCAGATTTTTTTCTTTCAGGTGCTTATCCAATTCCCTTTTGAAAGCCACGATTGAATCTGCCCCCAGTGCAGTCCAGATGGTAACCACACACTGTGTAAGAAACTTTTTCTCATGCCACCTTTGATTCTTTTGCAAATCATTTTAAATCATTGTCCTCTGGTTTGTAACCCTTCCACCAATGGGAACACTTTCTGTCTATCTACTATGTCTAGGTCCCTCAAGATTTTGAACACCTCCATCAAATTTCCTCTCAACCTTCTCTGAAGGAGAACAACCCCAGTTTCACCATCTGTCCATGTAACTGAAGTCCGTCATTCCGGGAACCATTCTCCGAAATCTTTCCTGCAACCTCTTTAAAGCCTTCACATCCTTTCTAATGTGCAGTGCCCAGAATTGGACACAATTCTCCAGTTGAGGTCGGAGTATTGTTTTATAAAGGTTCATCATAATTTTCCGGGCAAAAGTTGGCATTGCAATATCCAATGCAATATAGAAATGCACAATGCTCCATGCTGGTTAGGATGCCCTGCAGTTATCCAAAGTGTCTGCCTGAAGCTGGCCTTAAGCCCAAGGGTTCTGCAAATGGCCTTGGGATGTTTTACTATGTTAGAGGTGCTATATAAATGCATGCTATTGTTGTGTGCTGTTTTCAGTCCTTTCATTTGTCCTTTTATAATGTAAGTAAAACTCCAGTTTAATGTTTACTTTGAAGACTAGCACACATGCTACAACAGTTGGAACATCTTCATCCAAAGCAGGCAATGCCTGGCAACATCAGTGGTTTACCTTCACTATCCAATATCTAGGCATTGAATAGTGTAACCCGAGCAGTGCAACAATGAGACCCTCTTATCGTGCAAACTGGATATTATGAGCTTTGCACATGTCCTCACAAGTGCTCCTCCAATCTTCTGGTTGTGCCCAAATTGAAATTTTTACCCTTGTGAATGTTGCCAGACTGTTCATGTGGAGCATCATAACTGAGCCCAGTCCTATACCTACCTGATAACCCCATGCTGTGCTTTCCAGCTGCTGCCATTAGATAACAAGAGTGGGAACCCTGTCCATTTCTTTCCTCCATGTCCCACAGCACTAAAGCCAATGGTAGCACCCAGCTGAGATCAGCAAAATTCAAACCTGAGACCTCAATGGTTCTTTACAACTCAGTTTTACAACAGGGAGCAGTACAGCCTCCCATTCAGCAATCAGAAACCAAAGTTTCATGTTTTCTGATGACGCCCTGGTAAAGGTCCAGCAGAAGTGAGTGTAGATGCTAAGAAGTATAGCTGAGTCCAAATCAAACCTGCTGAAGCCAAGATAGTTAGCATTGGTGATGTATTCCTGGTGGTTTCATCACATAACCTCCCGTCTCCTACCATTGGTCTACCAACGTTGTTACGACCAAGGCGGGAGCAACGCACTGTCAATTCAGTCCCATCACTCCACAGGTTGCAGCATGTTATTAAAGTTTTCCCACCCAATCTGAAAACAGCCAAATTAAACCCACCAGTAAGCCCCGGAATAAAATGGACCAAATCAGCTATGTTTAGACGACAACTAATTAACTATTTATTAAACACTAAATCTTAAACAGTATTAAGATACACCTATATCTAAAGACCTTACAACTTCTTATTTTAACCTAACTTCCCCATTCACACACACGCACTCAAAAATCAAGGTTAACTGGTTTCTTTTAAAAGATTTATGTTTTAAAAATTAGCTGTTTCTTAAGAATAAATAAATAAGTAAGTCTTTTGCTGGGTTACGTTCCTGATGGGTGAGGTATCCTAGTGTGAAAATAATCAAATGCCTCTCGAAGTCTTCACACGATTTGATGAAACAGTCTGTTCTTGATAGGCATTCAAACACTTCAATGCAGCAGGTATCAAACAGTTCTTTCAATGATGAGCACAGCAATAGGTCAACTTGAATTTTAAAACCAACAGTCTCTCAGTCAAAAGTTTACTTCAGCAATACAAACGGTCTCTTCAAAAAAGAAGGGGCTTTTTTCTCAGGCAATTAACTTGGCCTGTAGTTCCTTGTAGAATTTCTGTTCATTAGCACGCTTCGCTGGTGAGTCTCTCAAAACTGGTTCAGATCGGTTTTTACACAGTTAAGTGGAAACATTATACAATGTGACCTCTCTCTCTCCTGTCGCCTAAGTAACAAAATGCAGCTGGCACACTCTGCCTCAGAAATCCAAAAGTTTCTCTCCCTGTCTTAAAGATACACTGTTTTTAACAGAGTCTTAAAGGCACACTGTTTTAATCTGAGGAGAAAAAAATAAACAGTTCTGTGATACCATCCTTACATCCCACCTTCCCAATGCCAATTGAGAAGCGGCTGACTCTTCATTACCTGATTGGATGACTTTTAGCTTCAGTCAAACGGCCCTTTTACCCATCTCCAAGGTTTTTTGTAACTAATAAGAGAAAGTGTTCAAGTATTTTTTTTTGTTTAAAAAAATTTTTTTTTTTTAATGTCCTGATAATTTTCTCCCAGATTTGGCCATAGCAGTGCCCTGGAGATCAATCTTCAAAATCTGGAGACCCTAGGACACAATTCTGGAATGGTTGTCATTCCTAATGATAGTGTAGCATAGCTTAAAGCAGCTTTGTTTTTGTTACATTTGAAAAATGCTTTTCATGTCCTATGATGGTATTTTAACAGCTGTTTGTTTGTGATAGATCTGCTTAATGTTTGTCTGCATTTTTAACAGTCATGTGTCATAAGGAATATCTGGCTTGCATGCCAAAAATGATTGTTTATAATCAGAGACCAGTTTGAAAGATGGAAAGGCTTTTACCTGAAGCCTGCATTCCTGGAACGAGCCAGAAGCATCTGTAGTTGTAACATTGCCAATACACTGGGTGTTCCACTGCCTCCTTTGAGTTTATGAAGCAGAAGACATTGCTATGGTGACAGATTGTGTTTTAAACTGTTGGCAGCATCCTACTGCTGACTCCCCACCCCAGAGTAAGACAGTCATTGTCTGTTAGCTTGTTTAATTCCCCCATTTCATTTTCATGTTCTTGTCGTTGTTTTGCTCTCCCCCTTCCCTCTAAAGAGTTAATTCCCCATTGGCTTACAGTTCCACAGTGGGTGGGAGCCCACTATGACATTTCCTGCCTTATTCAGAAGTGTAACTTGGTGGTAAGAATTGCCAGGCTATTCGACCATAAGATGCAGCTCAAACCTCTCCTCACTCAAGCTGCCCGGATGCTGCTTTCCAGCATAGGTTGATGGATAGCTACCAGGTGTGAGAACACTGGGTAGTTTGGCTCTCCCTTAAAAACTAGTTTACCCATTGGTACGCTTGTTGTACATATTCTTTACACATCATTTACAGAAGCAGACACTGATGGTTTGATATAATCGTAGTGCTGCAGAGGGTACTGGGGGCAGATTGTATTATCTAATGTGAGGGTGTCAGTTAGGATTGCCAACCCTCCAGGATTGTCCTGGAGTCTCCTGAAATTGAAGATTAATCTCCCAGACACGGCTATGAGCAACTCTGGAGAAAAGTCATAGGGGCAATAAACAAAACTTTTTTTTTCTATTTTCTTTGAATACTTTCATCAAATGGTTATAAAAATACTTGGGATGGGAAAAATGAACAGAATCTGTTCTCTTTCTAGTTGGCATAGAAAGGCAGTGTGCCTGGAGCATGGACCAATGACAGGAGTATGGGGCAGTTCCCGAAGGGGGTCTTATGGTGAAACCTCCAGGAATATACCCAGTCAGAGTTGGCAACCCTAGAGTCAGTGCATTGAGTTGATATACTTGAGGCAGCTGTTTGAGCACTTCCTTCTTCCCTCCTGTATCAGCCCATCCCTCCCTTTGCAGAGATGCATCCCCTTGCCCAATAACACAGAGGCTAATGTTGACCCATGCATTGCAGGGGTCCCCTGAGGCCTGGGAAGCAGGCCCAGTCAGCAGGAGATTGGATCCAAAGAGACCTCAGTGCTGGCTCTCAATCCTAAAAATAACAGATGACCTTGTTGCAGTTATTTTTTGCCACACTGTGTCAGACTTCATTTCCCTTTGCCCGACAACCATTTGTTTACTTTGTCAGTAGGTTGGTATGAACTACTAGCAATTGTGCCTTCAGCAGTCCAGGTCCCATGTTCTGGAATTCCATCCCTAATCATCTCCACTTCTTACCTTTTAAGACCAAGCTTTTGGTCACTCCTGCTAACATCTCCTTCTTTGGCTCAATATTCATTTTTATCTGATTATAACTGATGCAACATTTTTCTATGTTAAGGGCACTATATAAATGCAAGTTATGGTTGTAGTGGATAAGGACAAGTGTACAGATATCACTTGTTGGCTTATTTTAGACATATCCTATCAGAATTCCCCTGCTGCTCAAGAAAAATGCCAGGGCCTCAGTTTAACATCACATCAAAAAAAAAAGAGCCTCCAATAGTGCAGCACTCCCCCAGTACAGTACTGTCAGCCTAGATTTTGCACATGGTTCTCTGGAGTGGGACTCAAACCCACAACCTTCTGACTTTGAGGTGAGAGTGCTACCACTGAGCCACAGATAATACCATGCTGCAGAGTTCTGCAAATGTGTGATGAGAGCTGTGAAATGCGCTCCACCCAACAGGATAGCTTCTGGGGCACCAGCCCAATCCTTCCACGATAATGACTCGAGAATGATTTTCGCACACCCACACGCCTTTGTATATCAAGTACTGCGTTGAGTAGACAGAGAAGCTGCAGGAGTTAAGATTCACGCAGCATTCTAGCCAAGGATGTTACTCTTCGCCAATCTTCCAAAATCAGAGGTGGAGAGCTCTTACCACAAGCTCCTCTACGCAAAACCCAATGGTACTTTCTAGGGACGTTTTGGGATCACTGAGCTGGATGTAAAGTAACAGCACACCTTAGAGTTGTGTGGCCTGATGCCTTTTATTTTGCAGTAGAGGAGTTCACATCATAGCTCGGGACACAGGGTTAATTAAGTACCAGCACAGCCAAGGTCAGAAAGGGCAGCTGAAACCTGTCCTCCTTCTCTAAGCAGCTTGCTGTTTTATTCAAATGATCTTTCTGGAACGGTGGACAAACAGAACGTGATCTGCATGTTCACCTGCTGCTTGACGACTGTTATATGTAGGAACGTCTTCTAAGCCTGTGCTTCAGGTGGATTTAGCCATTGGTTTCTTTCACACGGCTTATGTGAAGTTAAGCTCCACAAGTAAATGTTTAAAAACAATTGACATTGTCTTATAGAAAGATGATTGTAAATGCAACTTGGGTTTCAATGCATGGTTCAGCCTGGGTTGTATCCGATACAACTTTTGACTACGGAATAAAACAGGTTCAATTTACAGGCTGTGCATATCTAAGCAGAAACTGCCTATGAATTTTTTTTGTCTCTTGTATTTTGTAGATTAGGAGCAGAATTATTTTTCAGGCCATTCTGATACCCAAGGAGCTCAAGGCCTGCAGCCTGAATAAGAAGCACAAATAACTGGTTGAGGCTTTATAGGTTAGATGAGGATCAGGAAGCCATGGATTCCGTGTCAGTAATTATTTCATTTTGTAGCTTAGGAAATTCAAGGCTTTTTGCAAATGTAAGTTGAAGAGAGACAAATTAAGAGGTGCTGGAAGGTACAGTGCATCTGTTTGCTGAATTTGGAATGAAGCTTTCATAGTTATGCTGAGTTGGTGATTTTAATTCTGGTGAAACTCAAAGAAAGATTTGTATTTATATAATTCCTTTCATGACCTCGGGACATCCCAAATCACTTTACAGCCAATGTCCCCTAAACAGCAATGACCAGATCATTTGATTTTAGTGATGTTGGTTGAGGGATAAATATTGGCCAGGACACAAGGGACAACTCCTCTGCTGTTCCAAAATAGTGCTGTGAGAACTTTTACACCCACCTGAGAGGATAGATGGCTTAACATCTTATCTGAGTGATGATACCTCTGACAGTGCAGCATTCCCTCAGTCTTGTACTGGAGTGTCAGCCTGGATTAAGTCCTTGGAGTGGGACTTGACCCACAACCTTCTGGCTTCGAGACAAGAGTGCTACCAACTGAGCAGCAACAGACTCACCAGTATTTCACTTTTTAGCATAGACTTGCTCAGGGAAATTTAGGGCAAAGTGAGTGCACCTCAGAGTGCCTTCAGGATGTCTATGTATGAAGGTCTACAGCTCGAGGAGCTTGTGAAGCCCCATCTAAGGGACGAAGTATGCAGCTGCAGGCATGACTGTCACAGAATGGGGATTCCCAAATGAGGAGTATGCGACATCGGTAACGAGCTTTATGTATTATAGATTAGGAATGAAATACACATCATCCAAAGAACAATGCAGTGTTGCCACAGCAAGTAAAATAATTAGAATAAAACTGAAGCTTGCAGGATCCAGACAGCTCCCTCAGGGAAAGAGTCCTGTACATTTTTCTTTGTACACCCATCAGAAAGTGAATTTGTCACTTTGAGTGAATACAGCATTTGCTAATAATTTTGAAACATTTGTAGTTGTTATGGGCAATATTTTTGGAGGTTGTCATTCTGCGAGTTGGACAGTGCTCAAAGCTCTGAAAGAAGCGTAACTAGAAACAAGAGACATCTTTCTCACATGGTGAGGCAACTCCGCAAAAAAACTTATCTCTGGAAAGAATACCCTGACTATTTCTGCTCATGGTATTGTCATGATGTCGATCACAGGGAGAGATTAACTGCATTTTGGAGATACTTCCCTTTTCAGGACAGCAAGAAGCCCCAGTGTTCACATTGCTCTGCTCATGGCTTTTGACTATCCATTTTCCAAAACAGCAGCAGTATAATGAACAGTATTTATTCAGCTCAATACAAATAAATCAGAGACAAATTAGAATGAAATGTAAATAAAAAATTGCAATTGATCTTTTTCCTTTTTATGCCTGTCTATAATACAAGAAACATTCATGTATAATGAATGAGCAATTGTTGGTTTATGGCTATTACTGAATTATA
This sequence comes from Heterodontus francisci, assembly GCF_036365525.1. Lineage (NCBI taxonomy): Eukaryota > Metazoa > Chordata > Chondrichthyes > Heterodontiformes > Heterodontidae > Heterodontus > Heterodontus francisci. Next base: position 33,028,982 of record NC_090380.1, on the reverse strand, counting down.
TATCTATTTATTGCCTGCTGTTCTCTCTTCTTTCTCCATTCTCACTCATCTTTCTTTCCTCCCCTTTGTCCCCCCTCTCTCTTCCTCTCTCTCACTTTGCAATAGAGATGGATTCCAAAGGGCAGATCCTGAAGTATTAGCCTGGTTAACCTATGGTCATCACTATTCTAAAGAAATTGGTTTATAGAATTTGATGCACTGGTGATTGATAGGTCATTCAGCTCCTCAAGCAGTGGTGGAAGGACCAGGTGCAATATCAACACAGTCTGCTCACCATTTTGTCATAATTGGCAGCAAGTTGTTGCAATCTGGAACGCACTGCATGAAAGGGTAGTGGACGCAGATTCTATAGTTACTTTTAAAAAGGAATCGGATATATACCTGAAAAGGAAAATGGAATGCTATGGGGAAAGAATAGGAGAGTGGGACGAGTTGGAAAACTCTTTCAGCATGTCGGCACAGGCATGATCGGCTGTGAGATTGTATAATTTCAACTTGTACCACTGTTGAGATAACACGTTAAGCATTTGTCCACTAATTTCATCAACAGTAGTTTCTAGGCTGGATTGTTTTATGTTGTGCCCTGGCTGCTATTTCCCAACCCCAGGCCTCTGATCCAGTGTTGTTACTGCTTCTCTGAAATTCCCCCCCCCCCCCAATAATAAAAAAGGAGTTAATTCCAGATTGTAAATGTTATTTTTTTTCATTCATTCATGGGATGTGGGTGTTGCTGGCTATGCCAGCATTTATTGTCTATCCCTAATTGCCCTTGAGAAGGTAGTGGTGAGCTGCCTTCTTGAACCGCTGCAGTCCATGTGGGGTAGGTACACCCACAGTGCTGTTAGGAAGGGAGTTCCAGGATTTTGACCCAGCGACAGTGAAGGAATGGCGATATAGTTCCAACTCAGGATGGTGTGTGACTTGGAGGGAAACTTGCAGGTGGTGGTGTTCCCATGCATTTGCCGCCCTTGTCCTTCTAGTTGGTAGAGGTCGCGGGTTTGGAAGGTGCTGTCTAAGGAGCCTTGGTGTGTTGCTGCAGTGTATCTTGTAGATGGTACACACAACTGCCACTGTGCGTCGGTGGTGGAGGGAGTGAATGTTTGTAGATGGGGTGCCAATCAAGCAGGCTGCTTTGTCCTGGATGGTGCCGAGCTTCTTGAGTGTTGTTGGAGCTGCACCCATCCAGGCAAGTGGAGAGTATTCCATTACACTCCTGACTTGTGCCTTGTAGATGGTGGACAGGCTTTGGGGAGTCAGGAGGTGAGTTACTTGCCACAAGATTCCTAGCCTCTGACCTCCTCTTGTAGCCACAGTATTTATATGCCTACCCCAATTCAGTTTCTGGTCAATGGTAGCCCCTAGGATGTTGATAGCGGGGGATTCAGTGATGGTAATGCCATTGAACGTCAAGGGGAGATGGTCATTGCCTGGCAGTTTTGTGGCGCGAATGTTCCTTGCCGCTTATCAGCCCAAGCCTGAATATTGTCCAGGTCTTGCTGCATTTCTACACGGACTGCTTCAGTATCTGAGGAGTCACGAATGGTGCTGAACATTGTGCAATCATCAGCGAACATCCCCACTTCTGACCTTATGATAGAAGGAAGGTCATTAATGAAGTAGCTGAAGATGGTTGGGCTAAGAACACTACCCTGAGGAACTCCTGCAGTGAGTCCTGGAGCTCAGATGACTGACCTCCAACAACTACAACCACATGTATGGTTGAAAGAAAGAGTGCATTTATATAATGCCTTTCACAATCTCAGGACATCACAAGGTACTTTACAGGCTGTGAAGAGCCTTTTGAGATATAATCACTGTATAATCAATGTCGGAAATATAGTAAATGTAGGAAACAGCAAGCTCCCACAATCAGCAATGTGATGATGACCAAATAATCTGTTTTAGTGGAGTTGGTTGAGCGATAAATATTGGCCAGTTGATGGCTGTATTGGGATGTGCAGCAGTACCTAATGGTTTGCACCTTCAGCATTTTCTAGATTATTTAAACCTGCAACAATGTCAAGTATTCTGACTTTAACAAAACACTGCACAGCTGAAATTGAGACAGGAGTAGTTTTGTTCAGATTCAGCTGTCTGCAAGGCAAGTTTGAACATGTTCAACACGTGAGTTAGAAAGGGAATCAGCAGGTATAAGTGTGCTGCATCATCACATGCACCCACAAACCCCCATTAGTGGGGGAAGGGGGCTTTTTAATCATCTGTATTAACAATGTGCAATAATGGTCTTAAACATCTTGATTTTAAAATTCTCATCCATGTTTTCAAATCCCTCCATGGCCTCGCTCCTCCCTAACTCTGTAATCTCCTCCAGCCTCTCAACCATCCAAGATATCTGCGCTCCTCTAATTCTGGCCTCTTGTGCATCCCTGATTTTAATTGCTTCACCATTGGTGGTTGCGCCTTCAGTTGCCTGGGCCCTAAGCTCTGGAATGTTGTATGATCACCTTAAGAGTAATGTGCCTTTAAGATCTCAGTATGCTAATGAGTTAAATACCAGGATATTGTCATGTGCCTACAAGCCACAGTCACCCAGAGGGAGATTCTGTAAATAGTTCACTCTGTACTGTACATACTAGTTTAGCGGTTAATAAACCTGTTAGAGATCTTCAACGAACTGGACTCCACACATCTCATTTATGTTGCATCAGACAACATAAAGAATGCATTACATGGTGGCAGCTGGGGTGAAAAGACAAAGTCTAATTTGAAGACCACAGTTAAAACAGCTGTGAAAATTACCCTTCCTACAGCCAAAAGAGAGAAAGTTTAACAGAAATACTGGCCCAAACAGTGGAAAGAAAAAAGAACTCCCCTCCAGCTGTAGAAGACAGAGCTCAGAACGACAGGCTGCAAATCAATTCCTGTGATCGGGTGAGTCATTGTGCTGATGGTCAAGGAATCCCAGTTTTAAAAGAAAAAGCTTTGAAGTGCTTAAAAATTGATTTTTTTCAAAGGCTCCATGGGAGCGAGTGAGTAAAAAAAAGTGTGGAAAACCTGATTCCTCTCCCAGGCCGATCGAGGCCAGCACCATTACAGGAGGCACCCAATAGCAAAAAGCGCAGGAAAAACCCAAACATTACAGAGTCTCCCTACATGCAGCCCAAGTTTAAAAAAACATTAAACCACTCGAGCGTGAAGAACATAAACAAACTCGAGCAAAAAAAGCAATTGAACTGCCCATTGAACAGCTGTGTAAACAGACAAGCTAAAGTGCTGCAAGCAAGATAAACAGAGAACACCATCAAACACCTGTTCCTCTCCATCCAAGCAGCTAGTCTAAATAACAGAATTTCTGAAAGGGGAAATAGTGCAGACTGAATGGAACAAAGTCAAAAAAAGCACAGAAAGTAAAAGAACAGCAGAAAGATGGACACCAAATTTCCCAGTGTGAACTGGAAGGCCATTGATATCCTATCCAAGATCAAACATTTTAAACAAAAAATGCAGTTATGCTTCACAGACCAAGTGATTGTAGAATCAGAGAATCAGAAAATACTGATAGCAGTTGGAAATGAGGGCTTACACAGAATCAATACCTCTGCCTTATCTGAAGAGGACGAGAAAGTTCCTGCAAAGATATGGAAAGTGCTAGAAGATTAGTTCCGATTAAGAGTGCATTTTAGAATTCAGCGCCTGGAATTGATGTCCTATTGGCAACAGCCACAGGAATCAATAAACCAGTTAAGAGCTGCAATAAATACACACACTGGAGCTTCTTATCGTCACCTAATTTGCAGTTTTGTCGCTATTCACAAGTTTGTCTGATCTAGAGAAATGAAGTTATTGGATCAGTGTTTTAAGATACATCTGAGCTGATTTTTCAATTTTGTTTTACAAATAGCCATAATTGAACACTACTCAAAGCATATGGCTTCTAAATATGCAGTGGGCTTTTTTTTTAACCGTCCAGGTTCCTCCGTGCCCTCCTCTTCCAAAGGTGCAATGTCCTTTGCTGGGCAGTGTTCCAAAGATGGTGGTTATTCTCCATTACCTTGTCTCAAGTACCCATTATTCTTCAGTGAATGAAGCAGAACAAGTGAATGTGGAGGGCTTCACAGCTGAGCCCCAATGTGGCCTCAGCAACACTTTTTTTCATTTGAGGAGTGAGGGGGAGGTGGGACGGGGTCTCTGTGCAGCGGTGTAGACAATTCTGGCTGTTTAGTTTCTCGGTGTGCTGAGGCCAATTAAGGCCCCACTGGCACCAAGCCCACAGGAGAGCGATTCCGTCTTTATTTAATGTCTAATAGCTGCTTGTAATTCTGTGGATAGCCCTCATACTGCTTACAAGCAAGGACCAAGGTTTTAATATTGGATATGTACCCCCACAGGCACAACAAGGGTAAAAGTCAACTTTGGCAGGTCACAACACAGTAGTTGCAGATTGGCCAGCCGTTGAGTGCAATGGAAAGTCAGCTGGGGTGTATAACATGTTGTTATCCCGCCCCTTCTGGCATTGAGTTTTACCCCCAACTGTAACCCCTAGAAATCAAAATGCATTGCATCCCTTATGCTCAACATCAAGTAGAATTCTAAATAAACTGAACCATTTGATCAGAAACAGAAGCTATGATAAATATAATTACATAGTATTTACAGCACAGAAACAGGCCATTTGGCCAAACTGGTCTGTGCCAATGTTTATGCTCCACATGAGACCCCCCCATCCCCCCCTCATCAGCATCTCCTTCTATTCCCTTCACCATCATGAATTTATCTTGCTTCCCCTTAAATGCAGCTGTGCATCTGCTTATTGTCAGCATCGATAGTTAGGTGGTGTTGATGGGACCAGTAAGAATCTCACTAGAATAATGAGCCATTTGGGATTGAAGCTCCCTCAACGACTCAGTGAGTATGTGGTGTGGTGCTGAAACATACTGACCTGCAAATTCCCACATTCAATCTGCGCCGGCAGAGTTTTTCTCACTTGCTCTTCACTTGCTCTCAGCAATCCCGTGCTATTTACTGCTGACCGCTGTCCACTCACTCATGCTAATGAATGTACCTGGGTGAGAGGTGCAGATAAGGCAAGGCTTGACCATAGTGCCCGCAAATGAATATTCTATGACGTTGAATTGGGACAGGCACCATTTGGTTGGAAGCAAACTTGGAATTCAAAGAATCATGTAATAATAGAGCACAGAAGAAGGCCATTCAGCCCATCAAGCCTGTGTCTGCTCTTTGAAAGAGCTATTCCATTAGTCCTATACCCCTCCAAATGTTTCCCTTCAAGTATTTAACCAATTCCCTTTTGAAAGTTACTCTTGAATCTGCTTCTACCATCCTTTCAGGCAGCGCATTCCAGACCAAAACAACTTGCTGCATAAAAACTGTGTTTTCCTCATGTCTGGTTCTTTTGCCAATTACCTTAATTGTATCTCAGACCCACCTCCAGAAGAGGAGAGGATGAAAGACAATCATTTGTTCCCAAGACCTTTGCCACTTGAATAATATATACCTTTATCCAGCAACTGCTGTGTTTTACTGCAGTGGCTGCCTTATATAGGAGATAGAGTAATAGCTTTTACTGTACTAGAAAAAGTCTTAATCATTGTTTTCTACTCCTTCAGATCTCACTATTGGGCAATCTTTAGCGATCAAAATGTATCTTTCCAATCGAGGCTGTAATTATCGTTTGATAGGGATCAAGCAACTCACTGAGAATTACATTTGAAAGTTGTTATGGTTGCCAGGCTACCAATGACTTCAGGTTATGCATGGCAATCGCGTTGTTTGAATACTAATAGGACAGAGCCAGCTTGGCCATCTCATTTGTACTCACAATTGTTTGTTAACGCACACAATCTATTTCTGTCTTTTCCCTATTATTCTGCTAGAATGATTGAAGACGTCAATTGGCAGCTTTCTGCAGTGAATGTCGAGGTGACGCTTTTCTAATGAGTGTGAGGCAATTAGAATGTCAGTGATTGCGGACCAGAGATACTGACTGAAACAATGACATGATAGGATCTTCATTTCAGCAGGTTGCAGTTATCTCATCATAAATCACAATACAAAAATAAATGTCTGCTTTTATCTCTGGGGTCATATGAGGTAGCGTGTTAAGGCATTAATCACTATGGAATAACTAACATTATCCATTCTACTGATACATCCCTTGCTGCTTTGTTAGTGCTGGTTTCAGGTCCCTGGTTGCTGCATTGTTCATTCATTAGGATACAGATTCAATCTGGTAGTTTGTGATGTGGTGACTCCTAGCTTGAGTTGGGTTGATAAGGGTAAGTGGAGGAGAGGCTTTTTCTTAAGGGGAGGCTAGAGGAGAGCAAGACAATTTCCCCACACCTAGCAACTGGTTATACAGCAGGGTTGCCCAAAGGCCGGATGGAGCAAGTTGTCCACTCACCCTATCAGGTGGGGAATGGTGCTGCATAGTGCAGGGATAGAGTAGAAAGAGGTAGAACAAGTATCAAAAAAGTGCAAAAAGGGATGAATCAATAGCAACAACAACTTGCATTTATTTAGCACCTTTAACATAGTAAATGTCCCAAGGCACTTCACAAGTGTGTTATCAAACAAAATTTGCCGCTGAGCCACATAAGGAATTATTAAGACAATAACCAAAAGCTTGGTCAAACAGCTAGGGTTTAAGGAGCATCTTAAAGGAGAGAGGGGTAGAGAGATTTAGGGAAGGAATTCTAGAGCTTAGGGCCTACGCAGCTGAAGGCACGGTGATTGCATGTCACAGGAGGTGTAATACCTGCCCTTTTACCTCCTCTCTCCTCCCTATCCAAGGCCCTAAACACTCCTTCCAAGTGAAGCAGCAATTAACTTCTACTTCCTTCAATTTAATATACTGTGTTTGTTGCTCACAATGCAGTCTCCTCTACATTGGGAAGGCCAAATGTAGATTGGGTGACTGCTTTGTGGAACACCTCCACTCAGTCCGCAAGCATGACCCGGAGCTTCTGGTTGCTTGCCATTTCAACACCACCACCACCCCACCACCCCACCCACCACTCCTCTCATGCCCACATGTCTGTCCTTGCCCTGCTGCAGTGTTCCAGTGAACATCGACGCCAGCTCGAGGAACAGCATCTCATTTTCCAATTAGGCACGCTACAGCCTGCCGGACTGAACATTGAGTTTAATAATTTCAAAGCATGACTGGCCCTTTTTTTATTATTTTATTTTGTTTTATAAATTTTTTTACCATGTGCCTGCCTTAAACTGTGTTTTTCATGTTTATGCTTTTGGTTAGGGTTGTTCATAGAATAATTAACACTCCCTCTGCACTAATGCTTTGTCTTTCACCATACCATTAGCACACTCTCTTTGCCTTTGCCCCATGACCTCCTTGTCAGTTAATCTCTCCAGCCCTCTGTCCTACCATACACCTTCTCTTTTCTTCTCTTCCCTCCCCCCCCCCTGCCCCAACCCCCACTTTACTTGCCTATGTAATAAATGTAATAAAGCCTATTACATTTCTAACCTTTGCCAGTTCTGATGAAAGGTCACAGACCTGAAACGTTAACTCTGTTTCTCTCTCCACAGATGCTGCCAGACCTGCTGAGTATTTCCAGCACTTTCTGTTTTTATTTCAGATTTCCAGCATCCATAGTATTTTGTTTTTATTCTAGCATTGTTACTAGGCTTATTTAGCATATTATTTCACATGAAGGCAAAATGCACTTAAGGTGATACACTTAATGTTTTATGAAAGTGCTTTTTGCATTTTATTCTGAGATTATCATTGCAAATTGCCCCATTACTTGAACTCTGTATTCACCTCCTCTATCATCTGTGCTCTGTGGCTACAGTATATAATATCTACAGAATACACTGCCACAACTCAGCAAGATTGTTTTGACAGCACCTCCATCCCCTGCAATCTCCCCAGGGAGGGAGAAGAGCAGCAATGTTGTGGGAACAGCACCAGCAAGTTCCCCACCAAGTCACACACCATCCAAACTTGGACAGATATTGTTGCTTACTCTCTTTGGCTCAATGTCATGGAATTTCCTACCCAACACCATTGTGGGAGCACTGTCACTGTAAGGACTGTATGGTTCAGGGAAAAGGTAAACTAATGCTGGACAATAAATGGAGCTTTGCCCATTTGTGACAGAGCTGTAACCATCAGCACTTCACACTGGGGTTATTTGGCCAACACTGCTGTAGTCAGGTGCAACTCAGTTTTAGAAGGATAACCTTTATCATCTGCAGCCTTTAAGACAGTCGACCACACCATCCTCATCCAATGCTTTTATTCCATTGTCCAGTTTAGTGGGACCACGCTCACTTTATTTGAGTCTTAATATTCCCATTGTAACCAAAGCATTTCCAGCAAAGGCGTTCCTTCCAACCTTTGTATTGTTTGCTCTAGTGTTGTTCAAGGATATGCATTTAGCCGCATTTTATTCTTCATTAACATGTTGCTCCATTGTGACATCAACTGAAGATATGGGGTCAGCTTCCACTTGTATGCAAATAGAACTCAGCTCTTATCTCTCCACCATCTTTCTTGATCCTGCCACTGCCTCTGTGTTGTCAGACTGCTTGTCCGACATTCAGTCTTGGATAAGCTGCAATTTCTTCCAGTTAAACATTGGTAAGATCAAGTGTCTTTAGCTGTCACCACAAACTCTACTCTTACCACCAATTCCCACCCCCCCCCCAACTGCCCGGTTACTGTCTCAGGTTAGACGCATGGTCCACATCCTATTCAACCCTAAGCTGAGCTTCTGCCCCATGCTCTTTCCATCCCAAAGAACCTCTTTTTCTACCTACTTAATATCACCCTTCTCCACCCATACCATAGCTCACCTACTGAAACTCTTATCCATACCTTTGTCACCTCAGGCTTCCAATGCTCTCCTGGCCAAATTTCCATTCTCCGCCCTCCGTAAACTTCAGCTCAAGTTCAGCTCACCCCTCACTGCTATCCTTGCTGACCTATATTGGCACCCGGATCCCACAACCCCTCCAATTTAAAATTCTCATCCTCACGTTTCAATCCCTTCTGGCTTTGCCCTTCTCTATCTGTGTAAGCTCCCCCAACCTCATAATGCCCCAAAACTCTCCTTTCTTCTAAGTATATCCTCTTATCTATTCCCCACCCCTTCTTTGATAGTGGTTCCTTAAGCGATGTTGGTTCCAACCTTTGTAATTCCCACCCTAATCCCATCTTCCTCTATCTCCTTCAAAAAAACTCCTTGAAACCCATCTCTTTGACCAAGCTTTTGGTCACTTTTCCTAATGGCCATGGTTTTGCTGCTAAAATAACGACTTTAATGGCACTCATTGTTATTAATGTGTAGTTCATCCAGCAACTACTGGCGAGGAAGAGACACCCCAGGAATTGCAAATCACCACAAGCTGTTGGATATTTTTCAGCACTCCAGCTGCCTTGCGAATACAGTAATTCGCCCACAGCTTCCTGTGAATTTCATGAAATCGCTACATTTGCCCATTAGGTACCAATTAAACTCACCACAGAAAGTTAAAGATACTACTTAATAGCATACCTTTTTAATGACAGGATTTATATTTCAGCAATGCCAGGCTACCACTCCAGACCAGAAATTCTAACTGTGGCGTTTCACTCCTGCAGGTTGTTCGAGATTTTTAACATTTAAAAATTTATCTTTTTCACTTTTTCTTACTTTTCTGTCACTTTCTTATCTCCCTTTTACTTTGATCAATCTTTCCCTTTATTCCTCTTTCTGTACTTGATTTGACTCTAATTCATTCTATCCTTCTCCCTCATTACAGCTTGCACTTCCAGTAACTTGCAGACAAAAACACTTTCAGGCTGATGGGTGAGGGAATAAGTTTAACTAATAGGGCAGAGCACGAGATGCCCGAGTTAATATTTTGTTCTTTAGCTTTGCGCCCATTTTTGTCCAAGTACTTCACTGTAGAATGTCTAGGAACTTCTTTCTACATTGAATGTGTTTAATTTTAATAAAATTAATATCAAAATTGCATTAATATTTTAATATTGATGCTATTTTAATTTTGATTCTGGTAAAGTGTTCACATTGCTAAATCCAGCTCTCTATATAACTTATATAAATACAAGTTGTTCTTTTTCTTATCCTGCTACTAAAATCATAGGCCCTTGAAAGCTGGGTCCTCATGTCTACTGCAGAGATTAGGGAGTTGAGTTCAATGGTTGCTGGTTTCAACAGCAACTTATATTCATATAACGCCTTTAACATAATGAAACATCCCAAGACGCTTCACAACAGCATTATAAAACAAAGTATGACACCGAGCCACAAAAGGGGATATTAGATCAGATGACCAAAAGCTTGGTCAAAGAGGTAGGTTTTAAGGAATGCCTTAAAGGCGGAAAGTGAGGAGGTGAGGGTTAGGGAGGGTATTCCAGAGCTTGGGGCCTAGGCAACTGAAGGTGCGATCATCAATGGTGGAGTGATTAAAAATCAGGGATGCACAAGAGGCCAGAATTAGAGGAGCACAGAAGCACCAATATAGTCTACTTCTGGGTGTTCTTCATAATTGAAGTGACCTGATATGAGAATCTCACACACCTACATCTCTAAAATCCTTTCTGTCTGAATGGCTCACTATCAAGCTAGGCCCTGGATTTAGCTGCTGAGTGATAGGGGATGGGGTTGGCAACCCTCCAGGATTGTCCTAGAATCTCCAGGAATTGAAGATTAATCTCCAGGACACAGCTGGAAGCAAACTCAGGAGAAGAATATTAGGGGCATTAAACAAAAATTCTTCCAATGCTTTTATTTGTTAGTTACAAAAATGTTAGTGTTGGGAAGGAAAAGGCTAATTGGCCAATGAGGGGTGTTTGGTGGTGGGGCAGTTGGTAGGAAAAGATCATGTGATGAAACCTCCAGGGATATATTCAGCCAGAGTTGATAACCCTAATTAGGGAAGAAGAGGGATTTTTTTTTTTAACCGGTATATCACGGGCTTTTATGTTTAGAACATTTTCTTTCAGTTCCCATTCCATTGCTGTCTGCAAGCATTCCTGTGGCATGTGAGAATGAGCAATTCACTGTTGGATTGAGCCGAGGAACATGGAACATAGAACACTCCACTGCCAATTGGAGGCCATCCTTCTAACTGTTCACGCTCTAACAGTAGTTTTACCTCAAATTAGTATCCTGCTGCTCTTCATAATTCCATCCAGCTGTTACTATTCTAACAATACCAACAGGACCTCCATTCTTGAATAGTTATCTGTGGCTGATTTACTATCTCTGTTCAAGAGTGCAACAAACCATTTGACATCTGATCTGTTCCGAGCCACAGTCTAAGAAGAGCTGCTTTGAGAGAGTTGTGGCAGTAAGCTGTAAATTAAAGGTCATCTCATAAAGAGCTGCTCGGTTGTCTGGTAGGGTGAAAAACTGAGTGATACAGAAGATTCATTAAACAACAACTTTACCTTTAGAAGTATTGCTTTTCATTGTTGATTGAGGACATCACTCTCTGTTTAAAAAGAAAAGCGGATTATGCCCGCGATTCATTTCATTAATCATTTCACCATAAACACTGACTGTTGACAAAACATTACACAGGTATGAGGGATTGATTGAAGAAATATGTGTGAAAACCATTAATGGAAAACATTCTTGCCGTATCCTAATGCAGGATCAAAGCCCTCCTCCCACCCCGAGTTTACGTTTAATTAAGGGCACAATCCTTTCAATCCTTTTCCATCTTGTGCTGAGATTGAATTTAAAAAGCACTAATCTCTCTGGCCTGCAAGTAGATTGTCTGATTTTTCCATCAGTTTTCATCGTGTCGTTTTTCATCCTTCTCCTTTCTGTCAAAGGCACTGACTCTTTTCTGTGGTACAGCCTTTCAGTGCATTGTCCTTATTCATGTGTGAACTTTGAGAGGGATATCTATTCAACTGTGGTAGGCAGCAGTGTTGAGCCCAACACTGGGGGAATTCTTTGTATCCTTCTTCATAACCCAGGGACACAGAAACTGATTGGCCTGCGCCTACTCAAGATTGGACCTGGGCTTTGTCTTCATGTTGTTAAAAAATGCCTCATGGTTTTTCTGCCCTCTTGAAGGAAGGAACTTTCATTTATATGCTGCCTTTTACAACCTCAGGATATCCCTAAGTGTTTCACAGACAGTTAGTATTTTTTAGAAGTGTAGTCACTGTTGTCATGTAGGGAACGTGGCAGCCAAATTGCACACAGCAAGGTCCCAAAAACAAGTAAATGAGTGAGCAGCTAATGTGATTTTTGGTGCTGTTATTTAAGGGACAAATATTGGTCAGGACACCAGGGAGAACTTCCCTGCTCCTCTTCAAATACTACCACAGGATCTTTTATGCCCACCCGAGAGGGAAAGCAGGGCCTCAGTTTAATGTATCATCCAAGAAACAGCACCTCGAACAGTGCAGCAGTCTCTGAGTACTGTGCTGAGGTGTCAACCTAGATTTCATGCTCAGGTCAACTGGAGTGGGATTGTGAACTCGTGACCTTCTGGCTCAGAGGCAAGAGTGCTACCAACTGAACTACAGTTAACAACCTGGAGATGCAATCAGCTCTGTGTTTCAAAGGTACAAGGATACTGTGTTACCTCATTGTCCCCTCTGTGCTCTGCTTGATTTCTGATCCCATGCAGAGTTTTTTGTGCTTTACAAACATCATTTTGAATCTGAGTTACTGACTAAACAAACTTGGCAGTGCTGTACGTCTTCACAAGTGTGAAAAAGCACACAGGGCTCAAGTATACCTTTTGAATGTATACATTCTCCAACATCTACAATCCACAAACCCTGTAATTAGAGATGAGAGATGTTGTTTTAGGTTATGAAAATGCCTTTGAAAAAAAGGATGAAAATAGTGGAATGTGTTGAAATGTTTTGAAAACCTATCAATGGGTCAGGATTTGTGGGGCAGATGACTTCCTGTTAATAACTTCAAGTCTACTTTAAGCTCCAGGAGCCTTTTAGTAACAAGTTTCTGTGTAATTTGAGAAGGAACGTATACTAAAGGCGAAGCAGCATCTGAACAGAAAGAGGGAGAGCAGCCTCATATTTTACTAGGCACTATGGTCAAGTCTGCTGTATGTTCTAACTGCAGTTTACAGAGAGTGCTGGAAGCATTAGTGAGTGAATTTTGGGTGATAAGAGTTTAGAACAAAAACAGAAACTTCTGGGAATACACACTGGGACCATTAGCATCTGAAAATTGCCAAGCTAATGTTCTGCAGGTAGACCACCATTAGGACCCTTCTATAAAATGTATTTCCAGGGCTTTTTTTTTAACCTGTTGGATGCGACTCCTAATTTCTTTCCTTCTGATTCTCTCTCATTTACTGAGAATGCTAACTCAGCTGAGGTAAAAAGAAAAATTTACACCTCCAACAGAGGACTGGAATGTCAGCCTTTATTTTTACTCTCAAGTGGAAGTTGAACTCAGAACTTTGTAGTTCAAAGGTGAAAGTGCGACTAACTGAACCACTTCAACAGACACTCAAATCTCCAGTAACTCACTCAAGTGGTCATTGTTTGTGCACATGTATGTGCAGGCCATACAGCCATGGGGGCACAGTGGCGCAGTGGTTAGCACCGCAGCCTCTCAGCTCCAGCGACACTGGGTTAAATTCTGGGTACTGCCTGTGTGGAGTTTGTAAGTTCTCCCTGTGACCGCGTGGGTTTCCGTCGGGTGCTCCGGTTTCCTCCCACCACCAAAGACTTGCAGGTTAATAGGTAAATTGGCCATTGTAAATTGCCCCTAGTGTAGGTAGGTGGTAGGGAATATGGGATTAATGTAGGATTAGTATAAATGGGTGGTTGATGGTCGGCACAGACTCGGTGGGCTGAAGGGCCTGCTTCAGTGCTGGATCTCTCTATGACTCTCTATAAACATTCCTGAACCCTTTTCCAGCAAGAAGCCTTACCCACTGGCAGGGAGATTTGGGAACTTTGGCATGTGTTGCTCCTGATTTTCCAGCCATCATTTCAATGGATTTCCTGAATTTGGAACACAAAATCAGAAAACTATCCCTAATGTGTATATACACACACACATTCCAGCATTGGATAGCAATCAATATCCTCACTCGTGCAGTGACAAGAACGATATTAGTGTCCACAAGCAATCACTCAACTGCAGTGAGCACAGGCCAAGGATTGAACCTAATGCCCACACAATGCACTTGCCATAGGGAATTACTAGAGTATGATTGGGGCAGCAACCCTGGCTAATTTCACTCTTCCTCAGCCCAGAGGCACAACTGTGGCAGCACCCATCACCACCCTGATTAAACTGGCTGTGTATCAGCCATGGCTCAGTTGGTAGCCTCTCAGGCACAAGATTGTGGGTTCAAATCCCACTCCAGCACAAAAATCAAGGTTGACACTCTGGTGTGGTACTGAGGGAGTGCTGCGATATCGTCTATATCGTCTATATGCAATGTTAAACTGAGGCCCCATCTGCCGTCTTAGGTAGATGTAAAAGAAGCCATGGCATTATTTCAAAGAAGAACAGGAGTGTTATCTATCCCTGGAGTCCTGGCCAATATTTATCCCTCAATCAACATCCTACATTACAAGAGTAACTACAATTGAAAAGTGCTTCATTGGCTGTAAAGTTCTTTGGAACGTCCTGTGATTGTGAAAGGCGCTATATAAATGCAAATCGTTCTTTCTTTATCTCAGCCCGACTGGGATGGATTGTGCTCGGAATTGAATGGCTCAATCCTTTTCTAGACAGTAAATTATATAGAATGTACAGCACAGCACAGAAACTGGCCACAACACAAAAGCAAAACACTGCGGATATAAAAACAAAAAGTGCCGGAAATACTCAAGCAGGTCAGGCAGCATCTGTGGAGAGAGAAACAGAGTTAACGTTTCAGGTCAGTGACCTTTCATCAGAACACTGCAGATGCTGGAAATCTGAAATAAAAACAAAAGTGCTGGAAATACTCAAGTCTAACAGCATCTGTGGACTGTTCTGACGAAAGGTCATTGGCCTGAATTGTTAACTGTTTCGTTCACCACAGATGATGAAATGACTCTTAAATTTGTTTTAATGTGTCCACACAATTACTATTGTACATCTATTTAAACAGAGGTGTTAGCAAACCTTAACATTATAAAAGGGAGATTTACCAAACAGTATATTGTATAGGAAATCACAGTGAATGAGAACAGTGTCACACAAAGAAGAACCTGGTTGGGCTAAGAATTAATCGGCAGCTGGTAACATAAGTGATGGGCACAGATAGGGGCCTTGTTTTCTCCTCCAGTTCGGCCAACTTTGGTTGGCTAATTGGGGGCAAGATATACATAATAATGACTCCATTATTCAGGGTAATTGCACAAGCCTCAGTCTATTGTGTCTAAGTGTTGAGTAATTAAAGAACATACAGCACTGGAGCTGATCAGCAGTTTGCTGGAGCTAAACATTTCATCAAAGGGGTGTTTCAATTTGTACTGGGCTGCACACTAATTATCAATGTTTCTGACTGAATACTTGTGCGCACAATCATTTAGTAGGTAGATGATGCTTTATCCTCTAGAACTTTGCAGGAGAAACTCATTGTCGGATCTGCCTTTCTCCACAACTGATTGTGTTTGGCGATTAACTCTCTTGAGTGCCAAAATAATTTTGAAGGGAAGATACGATTTCTTCCATAGCTAGGAGCAGTTCCAAGATAGTAACTTTATGAAGGGAAATCCCCAGCAAGTCAGCCAGTTGGGTTAACTGTGTGGATATGGCACTTCATCAGTTATATTTGATCTATCTTTCTCTTTCAGATGTTGAACAGCGTACTTTCCGTTTCTAGGACTTTCTGTTTTTTAATTCAAATTACCAACATATTTTTGTTACTTTTTAGTTTTGCAAACCAGAAGAACCAATTTTCACTCCTCCCCTCGTGAACATGTTGATTCCTTGCTGAGGTGTAGTTGTTTAAGTAGTGGCCATCCTCCAGTACCTTGCCCAAGTGCCCATTTCTACATGTTGAGTCTTGACTGTGTGCAGACTTGATCAAAGGGAAATAAAGATCATTTCAATTCCATCCTCATTTGACGTCTGTATGTGTACACATCCAGCAGACACCACTGGATAGTGAGCAGGATTGATTTTTATCCCCTCCTCAATCCAATTTTATCACCGTTACTGCGATATACATCATAACAGTCAACTAATTCAATGCAGTCTAGTGACGGAACCTAAGATCTTGCTAGTCTGTTTGATTTAACCACTTACTAAACCTGCTGAGGCACTGGGAGAGTGCTTCACTTTTAAAGGAAGAATATGTGTAAAGTTTTAAAGTGGTTAAATTCACCTTTTGTTCTTTTTCTCTTTTACTTACTATTTACTCACATTTAACGTTGACAGATTTTTATCTCCACCACTTGGTGTGAAACATCACCTGGGCAGGAGGGCAAAGTGAAAAATCAGGCGGGGCAATTGCCCGTAGTAGAGCCAGCCTGATTAGTTTCTTTCATGTAAACTAACAGATGGAAAATCACTCTATTGGGGGTGTGCAGTTCTCACCATCTGAACTTTCCCTTGGTTTTTCGACTAGGGACGTTTTATGCCTAGGCAGTAATAAAGGAAATCTACCCATCGTGCGCTTTGTGCCATTGATATATGGTAATGTCTGCAGTGAATGTCAAAATTGCAAGTTTCATAAGCAAGAATTAGTTGGCATTAATAAGTGAATGTACATTACATTACGTCTATCTTCAATGTTGACGATGGTAAAGGAAAATTGAATTAATTATGGGAAATCAAAGAACATTTTGTTATATGTAGCATTTATATTAAACACTGGAGAAAATTCTGCAGCTCTCAGGTTCATTGTGCGGATTTTATTTACCAATAAAATGAAAATGCTGGTGTCATATTGCCTAAGGTCATTTGAGGTGTAGAAGTGCCAACACCAACACAAAAACCATCAACATTGCCACCATCATTACCATCAATGCTAATGTCATCAAAATCCAGAGAGAATAATCATCTTCACATGCTCTGTTCCCAGACAATGTTCTGCACCCGTACCATTACCACTAACATTGCCAAGTCATCCAATGCCAAATTTTTCATTCACCAAATAACACAACTATAGATAAAAAATGGAAACATTGAAAAAAAGAAAAAATTGTGCCAACCCTTAATGTTTATCACTTATAATTTTTGAGGTATTTAATTATATAAGAATAAGAAAATGTCCCTGGTTTCATAAATTGACAGCTGTGTAAAAGAATGATTTTAATCTGAGATATTTATTTCTGAGGTTGCTAACATTAGTAAGTTGATTCCATTAGAAAATGACATACTTATTTCTTGCTTAGTACGGAATAGGCCTTGATTATTGAGAAAATCTATTTAATATTCCACGCTATTCCTTATTTGACACTGCGGACCAACCGCTAAATCTGCAATCCTACTGTTAAGATTCTGCCATTGAGAATGATGTTTCCTCTTTGTTAATTGGAACATGGACAGGCTGAGCCTCGCCAATCAGCCAAACTGGAGGAAGACGGAGCTGGTTGGGTGAGTGGTGCCCCAGAGTATACAGTTTATACATACAATAAAGGTGAAGTGAGTGCAATAAAACACACTGCTTCCCTAATTTATCACCAAATTAGACTTTTACTTTGGGCCCATGCCCACTTGGATTGGTTAAGACGGCCCAAACTCATTAAAAATGGGATGCATACAGCCATTGGAATAATTACATTTTCATCCCATCATTATCTGGGCTGGGTTATAGCCCAGAGCCCAAAGGTGAAGTTACAGTGTCCCAATTCAATCACATTTCCCCTTGCTCGTTCCTTCAATTAACCAAACTAAATTTTTTTAAAATGTCATTTTCCTGTTTAAATGTGTTTAGTGTTTCTGGCAGTTAATTCGTCCAGTGTTTATCTACCAGATACTCGGGTAACAAACTAACTGATGGTTTGTTTCGTTACTGCTGCGATGCCAAATTCTGTAGAACCAGATTTAAATCACTAAATCAAGCATTGCACCATGAGCAGGCTGGCCGGCTGCAAGGCAAATTAGTTACAGACGAATCTCCTTATTGCAAACTCTGTTATCATAAATCATTCCCTTACAACACACTGTTTTCCTGACCCCAACTTTTGCACCAATTGACGGTGCAAAAAGAATGTTCAATGAACGTGACTCAGCCTATTTCAACAGTCATTCATTCCTAACCTCAATTGAACACTCAAACATGAATCTTTAATTTCCAAGAATCACATTAATACTTCAATGAATCGCAGTGCTCTTTGGCATTTTCTGTCATGAAGCATTACTGGAAGTGCTATATAGTGTGTGAAGCATGTGGATTCTGTACAGCTTCTTCAATGGCCTGAAGCATGTATTGGTACGTCAATCCTATGCAGCTTGTGTTGTTACACTAGGAACTAATACACTCTCTTACTGTTCGACACTAATGGACGTTCTCACTTACCTGTGTTTTATATTGAAGAATGTAATAAATGGCTGTACTTTAGGTTGTAGTGTTTGAGATGCTAAATGTGAGGGCAGCCTGAAGTTCAGTATCAGTTTAAGCAACATGCTCCATTAAACTCTTGGTTTGCAGTCGCTGTTTCAGTTCCAGTCCTTTCAGTGAATCTGCTCCCTGCTGTGGTGATGATTGCTTCGGCCTCCAAGACCCTTGAACCAATGGAAGTCATTCTTCAGAGGTCATTCTAGGCTGTACTTTGGCAAGGATTTTCATTTACTTCAGGGTTGGACTAGTGCTTAATGCCATTTATAGTAATATTTGCAAAATCCAGAGATAAGAATCATCTTCACTGCAGTACACTCTCTGTTCCCAGAGGCTGAGGTCAGACACTGCACCCATTTCCAGTTTTCAAGATCCACAAGAATCTCAAACAGCAGCTTCCTAAATACAGTAACATTTTCACTAAGAAAGAAAGTGTAACATCATTACAATCAGTATTTTGTTTCAACAGATTATTGTAACTACAAGAAAAGTATATTCCCAATTATTAGTGTAATTGTGATATTTAAAAATGCTAAGGCGGCACAGTGGCGCAGTGGTTAGCACCGCAGCCTCACAGCTCCAGGGACCCGGGTTCGATTCTGGGTACTGCCTGTGCGGAGTTTGCAAGTTCTCCCTGTGTCTGCGTGGGTTTCCTCCCATATGCCAAAGACTTGCAGGTTGATAGGTTAATTGGCCATTATAAATTGCCCCTAGTATAGGAAGGTGGTAGGGAAATATATAGGGACAAGTGGGGATGTGGTAGGAATATGGGATTAGTGTAGGATTAGTATAAATGGGTGGTTGATGGTCGGCACAGACTCGGTGGGCCGAAGGGCCTGTTTCAGTGCTGTATCTCTAAACTAAAGTAAATTCTAATGTTCTCCGCACCCTTATTAGATGAGTACATGACGGGGTCAATTTTAACCCTACTTACCCTTTGGAAACCAGGCGGGTGGAGAGTTAAAAGCAAGCAGGTTACTTACCCATTGCCCTGGTCAACATTAGTCCCTCACCCAACAACACTAAAGCAGTTTAATTGGTCATTACTATTGGTTGCACCTTGCTGTGCTCCTATTGGCTGGTGCAATTTCCCCACACTACAGCAGTGACCACATTTCAAAAAGTATTTCATTGGCTGCAAAGCACTTTGGAACATCCTGAGTTTGTGAATGGCGATTTGTAAATGCAAGTTCTTGCTTTCAGACTCCAACCATATCCAATACTAACCTGCAGGATTTTGCAGAAGGATGAAGCGTTCGCAGAAAGCAGGTGGAGACCTCAAAAATTGATCATTAGGAGCCTAGTACAGTTATAACCAGGGCCTGCATGTAAGCTGTGTTTCAATTGGTGGCATTCTTGCCTCTAAGTCAGAAGGTTGTGGGTTCAAGTTCCACTCCAGAACATTACAAAAAAAAAATCAAGGCTGACACTCCAGTGCAGTACTGAGGAAGTGCTGCACTGTTGGAATTGCTATCTTTCGCATGAGACTGAGCCCCCTCTGTTCTCTCAGGTGGATGAAACAAATTCCATGGAGGTATTTTGAAAAAGTGCAGGGGAGTTTTACCCGGTGGCCTGGCTAATATTTATCCCTCAATTAACAGCTTATCTGGTCATCACATTGCTGTTTGTGGGAGCTTGCTGTGCACTAATTGGCTGCCATGTTTCCTACATTACAGCAGTGACTAGACTTCAGCAGTACTACATTGGCTGCAAAGTGCTTTGGAACATCTGGTAGTCGTGAAAGGTGCTAGATTAATGAAAGTCTTTTTTGAGTGGGGAAGCTACTCAATAGTTCTTTAGCATGTTAAAAGGGGGTCCCAGCACGTTAGAGAGAAGTTACGGATACCTTCAGCATATTAGAGGGGAGCCCAGCCTGTTAGATGGGAATTCCGACTTGTTAGAGGGGAGCCTGGCCTGTTAAAGGGGAATGTCGGCCTGTTAGAGAGTTCTTTCAAGTGGAAGCAGTTATGTGGCATAGATATATATAAAGACCAATACCCAATACAGATGATTACAATTTTGTTTTAAGGAACAGGAAACATGAATCTAAGCTCAATTGCTCTATTCTCTATTACTTTTTAATTGTGTATCCTTCTCCAGCTAGGAGAGCAGCAAGGGGCACCGACATCTCACACACTTCACAATTGGCTGGCAGGAGATCTGAAATGCATTGGGTGTGGGCTGGGTGATTCAGATTCCCCATGAGTGATGTGAGTGGTTTTCTATATCACTCAGCAATGGTAAACTTTCACAGTACTTCAATGGCTGTAAAGTGCTTTCGGGCACCCTGAGGTCATAAAAAAACACCATATAAATACAAGCCCAACTTTTCTTGGTCCTGGACTCTGTTTATCTACAAATAATGTGCTGGGTACATTGAATCTTTTCCGTTTACTGCCCAGCCAAAATCTATGATAATAGGAGTGCTTCGAGCTTCCTGCTGCATGGTTAGGCCTTCTCAAGAAGAAATGAAATTTGCCTCATATGGAACAAATTTCTGTGCAAATTATGTAGAGCAGAAATCATTTTTTTTCCTGGCGTTTTGCACGTCTGTAGGTCTGAGATGTCTGCTAGGAGGTAGGAAATGGCTATGTGGGGGCATACTGTCCTGATTTGCCAGAAGCTGAAAATATAGGATCTGCCAGTGAGCTGCCAGTGCTGTGAGCAGTACACTCTGACCATCGCAGTGCACTGTACTTCATTTACCAGCCAAAGGTCCCCTGCAGCTCCCCACCACTACATATTTCTTATTAGACTGGTTTCTTCTACCACATGCAGCAGATTGTTGGGTAGAGATAAAAATCACCATCAATTTCTGTGGACACTTTCAACGGGAATTTCCTTGAGGCTGCTCCCGCTCTGCCAGTGTAATTTTGATCGAGGATCAGCAGAAGGCCTCTTTACTCATGGAGACAGAGGGGGAGAGTGGGAGAAGCCCTGTGGAAGTCCACCCTCTTTATTTTTTGTATTGAATCAGCACGGGTGTGAGTGTGAGCCAGGCTCAAATGAAATCCAGACGGAAACTCCGGGGCAGTACTGAGGGAGTGCTGCACTGTCAAGGTACTGTCTTTCAGATGAGACATCAAACCGAGGCATATGGATGAACAAGGTCCTATGGCATTAATTTGAAGAAGAGCAGGGAAGTTAATTCCTGGTGTCCTGGACAATACTTATCCCTCAACCAATAAGAATAGATTAGCTGGCATTTATCTCATTGCTGTTTGTGGGAGATGGCTGGGTCCAAGTTGGCTGCCTTTCTACATTGCAACAGTGACGACACTTCAACAGTACTTCACTGGCTGTAAAGTGCTTTGTAATATCCTGAGATTGTGAAAGGCACTATATAAATGCAAGTTCTTTCCTTTTTTCATGGTTTATTTGCAAGTACAGCACTCTGTCAGGCTGTTTTTTAGTCAGGACAGTTGAAAGTGAAGTCTCCCTTTAGCTGTGACTCCCAGGCTCAAGAGCACATTGGTGATAAATTAGTTGCTCTCTGCCGTGCAGTGGTAGGGAAGAGCAGGTTGGGCAGGATTCCTGGTTCTGACTGCTATATTGCGCCCTCTATTGGAAGTAGATCATCATTACCAGGTGAGAACAGGAGCAGGCTTGGCTGTGGGGAAAGCCTGGCTACCCGATCCAAACCCAACTGCATGTGTCGGGGTCGGGTCTATATTCTGTGTCCAGCATTCGGGCTTGGGTCTGGTCGGGCATATTTGTTTTCTTTTTAATCTACGTTTTGACGAGATTTTTTCTGTTTCAACGGCATGTTTGATATTAAATTCATTGAAATATTTGGGTCGGGTCGGGCTTGAAAAAAATTAAAGGACTCAGGCTCCAGTCGGGTTCGGTTTGGCTTTGGTCGGGTCGGGCCCGGGTCAGGTTATAATTTTATGCCCGAGCAGGCCTTTAGCTATGGGTCCTCCACACTCGGTAGGCTCACACGTGAATAATGGGCACTTGAGCAAAGTACTGGAGGGAGTCAACATCTTCTGGAGAGGAGGAAAGGGGAGAAAATTGGAGAATGTAGCTGATATTTCTGAGATGAACACTACAGACCGTAAAACTGTCCACTGAGGTTTTGTTACTTCGATTGGAGCAGATTGGACAGAGCACATTTCCCCATCACCTTACCCAGCTGTGAAGTCTCTGGTCAGCTGCTTTCATAATCTGTTTGCTCCAATTTTCAGCTCAACTCATATTCTCAGTTTTCTTTTTATTTCAACCTCTGTGCTTTCTGATTATTAAACGCAAAAAGACTGTCTCCTCCTATTAGCCAGTGAAAAATGCCACAAGTAGAATCTAAACGGGGACAAGAGCGATTCAACTAGTTTAAGAGGAAATGGCAACTCACCTATTCATGGTTACAGGGCCGCTATTGAGCCAACTGTTAGGAGGGAATAATTCAAAGTCTTTCAGTATAAATAGGGAAAGAATTGGCACTTCATGTATGTCTTTTTAGACTATGGTTAGCTAAGTCATACAGTATTGTGGTACATAAAAAACTAGCTGAAACAAATCTGGTAATGCTATACTGTGGGCTTACTAGCCTATTGTTTCCAGACCGCAGTCTCAGACAATGAGTTGCTTGAAGCCATTCTTAAGAACCAAAGAGTGATGCTGCCACAAGTCTGTGGCTGTCTTTCCCCACATGTCAAGCTCCTGTTTTCAACACTGCTGCTGCAATTAAATGCCAGCTGAAGGCCAGCTTCTCTCTCTCAGGTAGAGAGAGATAAGGATGTTCACAGGTCCCGTAGTTCTGTTTAATAATTCTAATTCAATAGGATCTTTTCAATGAGTGAATTCTACCTCCATATTAGCAGTGCATGATCTTTTTTCTCTGTAAGCAAGAAGAAGAAAGGGAACAAAACTGAATCTCAACTTGCCCACTATCTCCCAGCAGGCCAGACTGCAACTAAAGTCTCAAAGGAGGAAGAGAGCAGCAGGTCTGCTAAAGGTCACAGGTGGCACAGGGAGCTGGCCTGTATACATACCATTTCTATATTCTGAATTCTTTGCAAGAGCTGTCCAATTCAGTCTCACATCCCAGTTTTTTTCACCATAACCCTGCATATTAGTCCTCTTCAAGTATATGTCCAATTGCCTTTTGAATCTGCTTCCACCATCCTTTCAGGTAGTGAATTCCAGATCTTAACAAACCTTTTGTGTGAAAAATACTTCTCATTTCCCCTCTCGTTGTTTTGCCAGTTATTTTAAATCTATGACATTTGGTTACTGACCCACTTGCCAGAGGAAGCAGTTTCTTCCCACTTGCTTTATCAAAACCCCTCATAATTTTGGATACCTCAATTAGGTCTCCCCTTAACCTTCTCTGCTCCAGGGAGAATAATCCCAGTTTCTCTAATCTCTCCCTTCATCCCTGGTACCTTTTTGGTAAGCGTCTGCCCAGAATTGTACACAATACACCAACAGAGGCATAACCATTGATTTGTAAAGATGTACCATGACTTCTTTATTTTTGTCTTCCATTTAGAAAGCCAAGTATATGTCATGTGTTCTTGACCACCCTATCAACTTGCCCTTCAAGGATTTATGTCTATTCAACCCCACTCAAAATAGTATTATTCAGATTATTCTGCCTCTCTACGTTGTTCCTCCCAAACTGCATCACTTCACACATATCCACATAAAATTGCATCTGCCATGTATCTGCTCATTCCCCCAGTCTGACTATTTCCTCCTGAAGTCTGCAACCACCCTGCTCACTAGGTACGACATTGCTAAGTTTTACATAACCCATAAATTTCAAATTTGTACTCCCTATATGCCCAATTCCGGTCTTTTAAACAGATCAAGAAAAGCAATAATCGTAATACCAACCACTGGAATTCAGAATAGCACTGTTACATTCAGAATACCATTGTTACCTACTGAATACCATTGTTATATTCTGTGCGGAGTTTGCAAGTTCTCCATGTGACCGTGTGGGTTTCCGCTGGGTGCTCCAGTTTCCTCCCACAGCCAAAGACTTGCAGGTTGATAGGTAAATTGGCCATTGTAAATTGCCCCTAGTGTAGGTAGGTGGTAGGAGAATTGAGGGAAGGTGGGGATGTGGTAGGGAATATGAGATTAATGTAGAATTAGTATAAATGGGTGGTTGTTGGTCGGCACAGACTCGGTGGGCCGAAGGGCCTGTTTCAGTGCTGTATCTCTCTATGACTATGACTCTATTCAGAACTACAACACACTGAACTTGACTGCAATATTCTGAACACTGTTGCCACATTCTGAAACCAATGTTCTATTCTGAATAACTCTGCATATTCTACATATCATTGCCATTCTCTGAATAATACTGCTCTATTCTGAATGCCAGTGTTATATTCAGAATGTTCCTCCAATATTAAGAATACAGCTGCCACATTCTGAATTCCACTGCTGCATTGTGAGGTCAGATATCAAGGCACATGACATCATAACATGTCACATATGCTCATTTGCTATAGTTACTCTCCTTTCCCTTCCACCTGTCAGTTCATCCCTACAGCTCTTAGCTTGACTCTCCCCTAGTATGAAAATGTCAAAGAAAAAGAGTCATAGGTTGGCAGGAAAAGCAGTAACTGAACAATGGGCTACCTTCAAAGAAGAGATAGTTCAGGCACAGTCGAGGTATGTTCCCTCAAAGGGGAAAGGTAGGGTAAACAAATCCAGAGCTCCCTAGATGACAAAAGAGATAAAGAAGAATAAGTGTGCTAAGGACAGATGTCAGGTAGCGAATACAATTGAGAACCAGGCTGAATATAGAAGGTTCAGAGAGGAAGTGAAAAAACAAATAATAGAAGCAAAGAAAGAGTATGCACAAAGTCTGGCAGCTAACATAAAAGGGAATCTCAAAGTTTTCTATAGACATATAAATAGTAAAACAGTGGTGAAAGGAGGAATGGGGCCGATTAGGGACCAAAAAGCGGATTTGCACATGGAGGCAGAGGGCATAGCTGAGGTATTAAATGAATACTTTGCATCGGTCTTTACCAAGGAAGAAGATGCAACCCAGGGAATGGTGAAAGAGGAGGTAATTCAGACACTAGAAGGGATTAAAATTGATAAGGAGGAGGTGTTGGATGGGCTAGCTGTACTTAAAGTGGATAAGGCACCAAGACCAGATGAGATGCATTCAAGAATACTGAGGGAAGTGAGAGTGGAAATTGCAAAGGTGCTGGCCATAATTGTTCAGCCTCCCTTAGACTGCTTTCAGAGGACTGGAAAATTGCAAACATTGCACCCTTGTTCAAAAAGGGGTGTAAAGATAAACCCAGCAACTACAGGCCAGTCAGCTTAACTTTGGTGGTGGGGAAACTTCTAGAATGATTAATTTGGGGCAAAATTAATTGTCACATGGACAAATATGGGTTAATTAAAGAAAGCCAGCATAGATTCCTTAAGGGAAAATCATGTTTAACTAACTTGCTGGAGATTTTTGAAGAGGTAACAGAGAAGGTTGATGAGGGTAATGCAGTTGATGTAGTGTACATGGACTTACAAAAGACGTTTGATACAGTGCTGCACAACAGACCTGTGAGCAAACTTCCAGCTCATGGAATAAATGGGACAGTAGCAACAGGGATACAAAATTGGCTGAGTGACAGGAAACAACGAGTAGTGATTAATGGATGTTTTTCAGGCTGGAGGAAGGTTTGTAGTGGAGTTCCCCAGGGGTCAGTGTGGGACCCTTGCTTTTTCTCATGTATGTTAATGACCTAGACCTTGGTGTACAGGGCACAATTTCAAAGTTTATGGATGATACACAAGTTGGAAGCATTGTGAACCGAGAGGAAGATAGTGTAGAACTTCAAAAGGACATAGACAAATTGGTGGAATGGGCAGACAAGTGGCAGATGAAGTTCAATGCAGAGAAATGTGAAGTGATTCATTTTGGTAAGAAGAAGATGAGGAAATGATATAAAATAAAGGATATAGTTATAAAGGAGCAGAGGGACCTGGGTGTAGATGTGCATAAGTCATTGAAGGTGGCAGGACAGGTTGAGAGAGCAGTTAATAAAGCATTCAGTATCCTGGGCTAGAGTACAAGAGCAAGGAAGTTATGTTGAACTTGTATAAGACACTAGTTCGGCCTCAGCTGGTGTATTACATCCAGTTCTGGGCGCCGCACTTGAGGAAAGACGTGAGGGCATTGGAGAGAGTACAGAAAAGATTCACGAGAATGATTCCAGGGATTAGGAACTTCAGTTATGAAGATAGATTGGAGACGTTGGGACTGTTTTCCTTGAAGAGAAAGCTGAGAGGTGATTTGATAGAGGTATTCAAAATCATGAGGGGTGTGGACAGAGGAGATGGGGAGAAACTGTTGCCACTTGTGAACGGATCGAGGAGCGGTCACAGATTTAAAGTAATTGTTAAAAGAAGCAAACACGACATGAGGAAAAACCTTTTCATGCAGCGAGTGGTTAAGGTCTGGAATGCACTGCCTGAGAATGTGGTTGGAGGCAGGTTCAATTGAAGCATTCAAAAGGGTATTAGACAGTTGTATGAAAAGGAAGAATCTGCAGGGTTACTGGGAGAAGGCAGGGGAATGGAACTGAGGGAGTTGCTCTTTCAGAGAGCCGGTGCGGAGATGATGGGCCGAATGGCCCCCTTCTGCACTGTAATGATTCTGTGATTAAGGAAAGAGTTTCTGCTTTGGGTGCAATTAATGCTCCAGGTGCAAATTGTGCTAGTTTTGAGACGTGTTTTTTTTTTCAACTTATCGCGCAAACATCGCTGGTCATAAATTTCTCCATAAATCAGTGCAATAGGTCAGCCTTTTGAAATGTAATTGTTTTCAAAATAGTCCTTGATATATTTAAGAGTGGTAATTTGCTGCAATTTAATTAAAACATTTGAAAACCACCTGATTTTAAATAATAGAAAATAACTTGAAAAAAATACAGTACAGATCTATTTGCTTGTTGTACTGATGTACAGTACTCAGTTTCTTAGTAAATTTTAAAAAGTTCAAAAGCTTTTAAAACGTGTTTATTAGCATTCTTGTGCCGTAAGAAAAACTTAATATTTCAGACCTCCTCGAAAGCCTGTGAACAAGTACAATCAGCGGAATCTCACTGGCGATGAATTTGATCGGAGGCAGTTTTGTCGGGTGGGGCTGGCTCCTCGTGTGATCTTGAGCTAATGCAAAAGATCGTGGAAACTTGATTTGTGCTGAACGTAATTTGCCGTTAAAATTCTGCGAAATTTTGCATTGTTTTTACGC
This sequence comes from Heterodontus francisci, assembly GCF_036365525.1. Lineage (NCBI taxonomy): Eukaryota > Metazoa > Chordata > Chondrichthyes > Heterodontiformes > Heterodontidae > Heterodontus > Heterodontus francisci. The sequence goes on along the minus strand of NC_090380.1, from coordinate 33,001,297 downwards.
CAAACATCTAGCAGAAACTCTAGGCCTATTTCTTTCTGAAATGATTTTCGGGACAATAAAGAGAAATTTAAAAAAAATCTAGCATGTTGTGGTGACAAAAAAATGACGGCAATTTTAAAAAAAAGATAATTGATAACCAGCAGTGAGTTGATTCAATCTATGGTTCTGCCAGGTCGGAAATTGATTGCATTTCACTTCTATGCATGATCAAAACCACTTGATTGAATTTAAAAGGAACCTGTAATTGCTTAAAATCAAAGAATGCTGAAAGTACAAAGTATGTGTATCAGTGTCTGAAAAGAGTAATGTCAGCTTAATATTTCGGATGGAGACTTGTCATCAGAAGTGTCTGGACATATGAGACCATTTGCCCATCCTCTTGTAATGTTTGCCTGTCCTGTTTCCAGATATTGACAAAGCTGCTATGTGTTCCCAGTATTTCTATTGGGCTTGATTAAATGATTGGGGAAAATGTTTGAAGGCTCTGCCTCCAGTGTGGAGTTAAGCTCAATGGGAGCACAGACGTGAAAGTCAGCTAGACATGCTTGTTTAGCCTCTTACTGGGATTGGAACTGTTGGAAAGTTTGCACCAATGTTTTGTAACTTAATAGCACCAATGTATTGTTTTACATGTACCCTTTTTTTTTTCATTTGAAGCTAATTTTTTTTTTGAAGTGTGTTTTTCTGCAGTTTTCTGCAGTTCCCTACCGTTTTGTGCTGGAATTAATATCAGTTTTCCAGTGACATTCTCCAGCGGTTTAACTGATAGCCTTCCACCTGCTCAGAGAAGTGGCGTTGAGCTCCCCCTAATGGTAACAGTCCACATATTCCCTGCTGTGCTCTGCTGCATGTGTCATGGTTTATAAAATTACTGATAAGTGTCAGAAGAACTGACGACTAATGCCTGCTGTTTGTTTTATTTAACAGAACAATGTGGTATCTCCAAAACCTTTTCATCCTCTCAGACTGTACTTTCCAGTAGTAAACAGAAAGGTTCATAGAGTCTTGGGGCAGAGATGGGGGGACATTCAGTCCATCGTGTCTGTGCTGGCTCGTTGAAGGAGCGATCCAATCTATCCACTCCCTGCTCTTTTCCTGCATTTTGTTTTCCTTTTCAAATATATATCCATTCTGCTTCTGTGAAATCTATTTCAATTTATTTATTTGTACTACAGAAGGGGGTTAGTTGAGTCATTTGGACTTAGTCAAAGTGTCAAAGCTGATCAACCTCAGTGGGTTGTGGGAAAATAGTTTTTAAAAAGCAAGTGATTCAATAAGGTGTTGAAGCCCCAAAATGCTGTCCCAATGAGTGACACGATACAGATTTCTGCCTGAAATCCTTTGCAAGGTGAATTCTGAATCTCAGTCATGGTTCAGCCATGAACTTATTGAATGGTGGACAGAGCAGGCTCGAGGGGCCGAGTGGCCTATTCCTACTCCTAATTCGTATGTTCGTACTATGGGGAATTAATGAGTGGAATCCAGGCATTTCCCCATAGGGAGGGAAAATCAGAGAGACAGTTGACCCAGACCACTGTGGCAAACCTTTGAAGTCTTTCTTGTATAGTTCTTCCTTTAATTTCAGTTTTCTGGAGCCTAGTGTCTATGAGCCACTACCAACATTCATGCTCTTTAATCCATAGACCCACAGCAGATTTATAAGGTAAAAGTGGGTCAACAGGTCTGCCAGCTGGCTCATGCATTCTGAGTTCCCAGGAGCGACATTAACGAAAGAAAAGACTAAAAAAGCTGGAATTGTTCCGCTTAGGACAGAGAAATTTAATGGAAGATTTATTAGAGGTGTTCACAATCATGAAGAGTTTTGATAGAATAAATGAGGAGAAACTGTTTTCAGTGGCAGGAGAGTCAGTAATCAGAGGATACAGATTTAAGGCAATGAGCAAAAGAACAAGAGGGGAGCTGCGGCAATTTTTTTTATGCAGCAAGTTATTATGGTTTGGAATCACTGCCTGAAAGGGTGGTTGCATGAAATTCAGTAGTAATTTTCGAAGGGCAATGGGATGAAAACTTTATGGGGAGAAAATTGCAGGGATATGGGAGAAGAGCAGGGAAGTGGGACTAGTTGGCTAGCTGTTTTAAACAGCTGACACAGGCACGAAGGGTTGAATGGCCTCCTTCAGTGCTGTGATTGTATATATAAAAGTGGTCTTGTTGGCTGATACAGAGCTGTACTGGTGGAGGGTGAGAGTAGATTGCCCACTTGCCCTTTTAGCTGGGTCAGAGGGCACAAGTTGCACCAGGGGAGATCTCGGAAGGGGGCAAACATACATATTTCTGAGAGCGGTCAGCTATTAGAGGCCCCAAGAGTTTAATAATGAATAGAAATAACAGCTTTCAAGGTGACAATCTCTTACATTCTGAGCTGATTATTTAGCTCTTACCCTCAGCAATGTATCTTTACTGCACAAGAAGTCCACATGAATGGATGGCCATTTTATATATGTGAGCCTAAATGTCTGCAGGCTATTTGACTGTGGGGGCATCATGGACAAGCTCAAACCTGTCTTCTTTCCACAGACTCTACTGGGGAAACTCAGCATGGAATAGTCCCTAACACATGTAATAACTATCAGGTCCTACAGACAGCATATAGGCCCCATATCTTTACCTATATAACCTGCCGTTTTAAGGCAACTGCCAGCCTTCCTCTCATTGACAAACATCCATTGTTTTTTAAAGGAAAGCTGATGTATTCATTGCAGCATTTAAAATTTAATTAAAATGAAGCAATGCCAGTGGCAGTTTCCAAAGAAATTAAATGTTCTATTTACATTTTTGACAGGGATCTTCACAATTTCCGGTCTCAGCTGGATGGAGGCTTTGCTTGCACCAGATATCATTATTTTGACCTCTGCTGTGTATTAGAATTTGGCTTGCAAGCCTATAATAAATTCTGTCAGATGTGGCAATCAGTCACAAGGCTGGTTTCCCCACTGCTCCATCAGTGCATTGTAATGCCCACATGCAAAAGTAGAAAAAGAAAGCACTGTGTTTTTATTTTAGCTTTTAAAAAAATAATCAACTGCAAAAATTAACATGCACTATTAGTTTGCTTTTCACTGCAACTAATAACTTGACCAAAGCGATGCAGCTGGGCCCTTCAAAGATCAATTATAATGTTTTTCCCTTCCAATTTCCTCCTCTCTCCTGAAGGTACTGGTGCGATACACTTTCATTGATGCCAACTCCCTGATCCAAGTGGCCAATCTTTGTGTGTGAGCCTGTTGGCAGGCTATTTGGCTTTGGGAGTTAGCACAGTCAAGCCCAGTTTTGGCCCTCAATGTCCAGATACTTTCCAGCAGAGGGTCAGTGAAGAGATCAGGAGGCAGAGCTCCAGCTGATATTCCCCTTCTGTAGCCGAGGGACAGTGATAAATAGTATGCCATCTTAAAAGGCAGAGAGGCCTTGATTTAATATCTTATTGAAAAGACAGTACCTCCAGCTGTGCAGCACTCCCTCAGTACTGCACTGGACTGTCAGCCTAGGTCTCTGGAATGGAACTTCAACCTATAGCCATCTGATTAAGAGGCAAGAGTCACCACTGAACTACAGCTGGCATCCAGCCCTGGTTCCAATCAGTTAACACAGCACAAACCAAAGATCAGACTTGGTTTGAGTGGCTCAGCCTCTCACTAGGCAGTGCCACTCAACTAAATTAAGGCACCAGGGATGGTGATCTGTAGATTTTCTGTTCCATGAATTATAATACTGTAATCTGCAAGTAAGTGACTTTTGGTTGTACAGACTATCGTTCAAAATGAAAGTACTTGGTGGGATTTGTTCTGACGTATTTATATTCCCACAGAATATTAGGAGGTAATCTAGTTGTTTCTTTGCTCTTTGCAGGGGTTAAGTGCATATTGATAGATAAAGAAATGTATTGGGACAGGTATTGCAGACCAATAGTTTAATATTTAATTGTCTCTGTGAATGGCAATTGCTCCCTTGATACTGATAGAAGTGTGAGGTACATTTCTCTACCTTATATTAAAGCATATGATAAAGACATTATGAAGGGATCATGGCAAGAGGTCAGAATCTGTTTAACAGCTTAAATGGTTGGAAGTTTTAAAAACTATTTAAAGTTTTTATTGAGTTGATATTTGTAACAAGGGATTTGATATAAAGGGATTGGCGATCTAGGTACCAATATAATGTAAGAAAAATTAATTCAAAATTATTTCATGTTGTGCAATTTGTTTTATGTAACATACTTTTTCCAACTGATTTTCTTCTCTTTCTCGTGGCTCTAGCTGGGGTCCTCAAAGGCCAGCAACCCTTACCCAAGTAGTCACATGTCATGTCAGTGAGAGCCAGCAAGCTACTTGTGGAGCACACAACAGCTGAGCTTAGTCCTGTTTCGCCTATTGTCTCCATAAGTTCACAACCATCCCTGGGATAGTGATTGGGTCTTAGGAAGCGTGGCTGGTTTTTGTCTCTCCCTAGCCCACAGGCACTGAGACCAATTGCAGTGTTTCCACTGGCTGAAATCCAATAGTACAGCACAGACCGGGAATCAAACCTGATACCATCCCGCTTCTCCTAATGGTGTCATTTAGTTGGCCACTCAGCCACTGTAGAAGTCATACCTTTATTTATTATCTCAGATTGTTTCTACCAGCACAAGCACAAGATTGTAGCCAGCAGTACATCATCCCAGTGTTCAAAACACTCTCTCTAGGCACAGCCATCATTTGCAAGAACAGAATCTTTTTTTTAAAATTCATTCATGGGAGCAGAGTTACCGCAGAATTCCCAGCCTCTGACCTGCTCTTGTAGCCACAGTATTTATATGGCTGGCCAAGTTAAGTTTCTGGTCAATGATAACCCCTAGGATGTTGATGGTAGGGGATTCAGTGATGGTAATGCGGTTGAACATCAAGGGAAGATGGTTAGATTCTCTCTTGTTGGATTTGTCTGGCACTTGTGTGGCACGAATGATTATGAATGTAATGTATATAATTGGATTGTTGGGTTATTTTTAAATTTCAAATGGGCAAACAAAATTGACAAATCCACTATTGTCGTTTGCTGAAATCCCTATGATAATGCTAGCACAGTGATTACTAAACTGCTGTTACTTTGTTTCAGCTGTATCAAACCTGGACAGGGAGAGTAAACTAACAGTCCACTACCAAGTTCCATGGCACCAGCAGGAAGATCTATTTCACCCATCGACCAGGCCACCATGTGTAGAGGAACTTCACCAATGTGCCAAACGGAAGCTACAGTCCCTACATAAAGGTACACGTGGTGCTTTAATCTGTGAATGTCCTTCATAACTAGGTTTTAGTGACTGGAAGTCAGTGTCCAGTGGCGTACCACAGGGATCTGTGCTGGGTCCCCTATTGTTTGTCATTTATATAAATGACATAGATGACTATGTGGGGGGTAGGATCAGTAAGTTCGCGGATGACACAAAGATTGGCCGAGTGTTAACAGTGAGCTGGAGTGTCTTAGGTTACAGGAAGATGGTCAAATGGGCAGAGGGTGGCAGATGGAATTTAACGCTGAAAAGTGTGAGGTGATACACTTTGGAAGGAGTAATGTGACACGGAAGTATTCAATGACTGGCCTGACACTGGGAAGTTCTGAGGAACAAAGGGACCTTGGCGTGTTTGTCCATAGATCTCTGAAGGCAGAAGGGCAGATTACTAGGGTGGTGAAAAAGGCATATGGGACACTTGCCTTTATCAATTGAGGCATAAATTACAAAAGCAGGGAGGTCATGTTGGAGTTGTACAGAACTTTGGTAAGGTCACAGCTGGAGTACTGTGTGCAATTCTGGTCGCCACATTATAGGAAGGATGTGATTGCATTGGAGGGGGTGCAGAGGCGATTCACCAGGATGTTTTTTATATATATTTTTTTTTATAGAGATACAGCACTGAAACAGGCCCTTCGGCCCACCGGGTCTGTGCCGACCATCAACCACCCATTTATACTAATCCTGCACTAATTCCATATTCCTACCACATCCCCACCTGTCCCTATATTTCCCTACCACCTACCTATACTAGGGGCAATTTATAATGGCCAATTAACCTATCACCCTGCAAGTCTTTGGCATGTGGGAGGAAACCGGAGCACCCGGAGGAAACCCACGCAGACACAGGGAGAACTTGCAAACTCCACACAGGCAGTACCCAGAATTGAACCTGGGTCGGTGGAGCTGTGAGGCTGCGGTGCTAACCACTGCGCCACTGTTGCCTGGGATGGAACATTTAAGCTATGAAGAGAGGTTGGATAGGCTTGGGTTGTTTTCGCTGGAGCAGAGAAGACTGAGGGGTGACCTGATCGAGGTGTACAAGATTATGAGGGGCATGGACAGGGTGGATAGGGAGCAGCTGTTCCCCTTGGTTGAAGGGTCAGTTACGAGGGATCACAAGTTTAAGGTGAGGGGCGGGAGGTTTAAGGGGGATTTGAGGAAGAACTTTTTTACCCGGAGGGTGGTGACGGTCTGGAATGCCCTGCCTGGGAGGGTGGTAGAGGCGGGTTGCCTCACATCCTTTAAAAAGTACCTGGATGAGCACTTGGCACGTCATAACATTCAAGGCTATGGGTCAAGTGCTGGCAAATGGGATTAGGTAGACAGGTCAGGTGTCTTTAATGCATTGGTGCAGACACGATGGGCCGAAGGGCCTCTTCTGCACTGTATTATTCTGTGATTCAATGTGGAGCTAACTCCATGCCAATGTGTGTGTTAGCCTCATGATGTCTATGTTAAGGTTAGATGGTTCCTTGAAAAAGAGGAATATTAAAGCATTTGAAAAGTGAGCAGGAGAGTATGATTAGACAAGGTGGCTCATGCAGAGAAAAATATCAGTGCGGATTTGATGGGTCAAATGACCTGTTTCTGTGAGGTAATATTCAATGATTTTATGTTAATCAATGCTAATTGAAATTTCTAATTAAAAGGAGACAATTAATGCATTGTCGTATTCCATATATTTGTCATATCTCTAAACACTTGTCATGCTTTGTACTAACTATACATCACATATCAAAGTAAAAATTATTCAGCATCCCAGAACTTGATTACAGCACCATGCCCATTTTGGCTATCTGGAAACATATTAATATTCAAGTCCTAGGATCTGTGCAGAGATCAGCCAACAAGGCTGATTCCCCAGTATCAGAGGATTGAGTTAGAAGGGAAGACTGGAAAGACCAAGGCTCTTTAGTCTTGGAAGAAGACAACTTGAGTAAAAGATAAATCTGGAACAAGGTGAGCCTTAAAAGTATGATGAGAGGCCATAGGTTCAAACTAGTGAAAGGTAAATTTAGGATTGATATCAGGAAGGGTTCCTTCAACACAAAGAGTGATCAATACTGGGAATGGACTTTGGGTTAGAGTAGTACAGACAACAATCTCAAGTCATTCAGGAGCCAGTTGAATGGGCTGTGATGTGTGCAGAGAACTGTGCAAGTTTTTGCTTCTTGTTGGTTGGATTAAGATTGCTGAATTGCCTTTAACTACATTGTGATCCTGAAGCCATTTGAATTGATGTAATTCCCATGCTGTGAAAATGTTGAGCTATAAATGCAATAAATATCTAATGAATTGTTCAGCCATACAAACAGGAAGGTTCCAGGTTCAATTCTTGGGCTGATCTGAGCCTGAGCAAGTGAAGAAGGCCGACAACTAGCCTCAGCAACTCTGGGTTAGGAAGGGGAAAATTGGTAAGGATCCTTGCTCCTGATGACTGTTCACTGATATGAACATACGAGCAGTAACAGATAGGAAAAAGCTCTTAGCGCATCAGCCCGTCCCACATAATTTGTGATACCATAATGCATACACTCTTCACATCCCACCCAAAACTATGTGATCTTCTGAGAAAGGCGGAATATCGAATAAAAACCCAGGCCAATTTGGGGGGAAAAATCTGTGAAATACCTTTCCAGCGTTGCCCACTCCCACCTCCCCACCAAGAAGCTAACCCAGGAGATCACTCTGACACTGATAATTCTCTGCAACACCTCCCACTTGAGGTGATTCTGCTCCAGCCCGAGACAGGTTGAGCTATCACTTCAGTGAATCAGAGATCACCAGACAAGCTGGCAGCCTGTTCCGAGGTCCACTATTCTCTGGGGAAAGAACCACCTCCCAACATCAAACCTAGATTTAGCCTTATACAATTTAAAATTATGACCCCTCCCTAACCTATTTAATTGGACTTTTAAGTTGAAAAAAATTAATTTTAAATGAATTAATTTAATTTCAGGCAGTGAGTTCCAGACCCCCACTACCCTCTGGGTAAAAAAGTTTTTCCTCATCTCCTCTCTAAATGTTTCTACCAATCACTTTAAATCTATGCCCCCTCATCACTGACCTCTCTGTGAAGGTGAATAGGCCCTGCACCTCCATTCTATCCAGGCCCCTCAAAATTTTGTACATTTCAATCAGATCTCCCCTAGTTAGTTTGAGCCATCTTAACTCCCTTTCCTCCTTCTGCTGGAAAGCTCTTTCTTTTTCCCTTTCCCTTTCCTGATACACTCAATCTCTCCTTCAGGAAAGTGCTCACTTTTACTCTTTCCTAAAACTCTCACTTCTCTTTCTCCTTCTGGAATTCTAATTCTACTCTCTGTTTTGGCTGTACCTTTGCCAAATGTCTGTGGACATTGGCTCAGGATAGGAACAGACTATTTTCTTGATAGCAGTCAGGCTCAGAAACACCAGCTGAATTTACCCTTCCCAACCTCTGAGGTATTGAACTTTTACTGAGCAGCAGTGTCTGAGTCTGAAGGGCATGGGTTCAAGTCCCACTCTAGAGAATTGACCCAAAATGTCCTTTAGGGAAGGAAATCTGCTGTCCTTACCTGGTCTGGCCTACATGTGACTCCAGGCCCACAGCAATGTGGTTAACTCTTACATGCCCTCTGCAATGGCCTAGCAAGCCACTCAGTTGTACCTAACCGCTACGAAGTCAATAAAAAGGAATTAAACCGGACGGACCACCTGGCATCGACCTAGGCACCAGAAACGACAATGGCAAACCTGGCCCTGTCGACCCTGCAAAGTCCTCCTCACTAACATCTGGGGGCTGGTGCCAAGGTTGGGAGAGCTGTCCCACAGACTGGTCAAGCAACAGCCTGACATAGTCATACTCACGGAATCATTCCTGACAGACAATGTCCCAGACGCTGCAATCACTATCCCTGGGTATGTCCTGTCCCACCGGCAGGACAGACCCAGCAGAGGTGGCGGGACAGTGGTCTACAGTAGGGAGGGAGTTGCCCTGGGAGTCCTCAACATTGACTCCAGACCCTGTGAAGTCTCATGGCATCAGGTCAAACATGGGCAAGGTAACCTCCTACTGATTACCACCTACCGCCCTCCCTCAGCTGATGAATCAGTACTCCTCCATGTTGAATACCACTTGGAGGAAGCTCTGAGGGTGGCAAGGGCACAAAATTTACTCTGGGTGGGGGACTTCAATGTCCATCACCAAGAGTGGCTCGGTAGCACCGCTACTGACCGAGCTGGCCGAGTACTAAAGGACATAGCTGCTAGGCTGGGTCTGCGGCAGGTGGTGGGGGAACCAACACGAGGGAAAAACATACTTGACCTTGTCCTCACCAATCTGCCTGCCGCAGATGCTTCTGTCCATGACTGTATTGGTAGGAGTGACCACCATACAGTCCTTGTGGAGACGAAGTTCCGCCTTCACATTGAGGATACCGTCCATCGTGTTGTGTGGCACTATCACCGTGCTAAATGGGATGGATTTCGAACAGATCTAGCAATGCAAAACTGGGCATCCTTGAGGCGCTGTGGGCCATCAGCAGCAGCAGAATTGTATCCCCCGCTCTACCATTACCATCAAGCCAGGAGACCAACCGTGGTTCAATGAAGAGTGCAGGAGGGCATGCCAGGAGCAGCACCAGGCATACCTCAAAATCAGGTGCCAACCTGGTGAAGCTACAACACAGGACTATCTGCATGCCAAACTGCATAAGCAGCATGCAATAGACAGAGCTAAGCGATCCCATATCCAACGGATCAGATCTAAGCTCTGCAGTCCTGCCACATCCAGTCCTGAATGGTGGCGGACAATTCAACAACTAACTGGAGGAGGTGGCTCCACAAATATCCCCATCCTCAATGATAGGGGAGCCCAGCACATCAGTGCGAAAGATAAGGCTGAAGCATTTGCAACAATCTTCAGCCAGAAGTGCCCAGTTGATGATCCATCTCGGCCTCCTCCTGAAGTCCCCAGCATCACAGATGCCAGACTTCAGCCAATTCGATTCATTCTGCGTGATATCAAGAAACGACTGAAGGCACTGGATACTGCAAAGGCTATGGGCCCTGACAATATTCCGGCAATAGTACTGAAGACCTGTGCTCCAGAACTTGCTGCGCCCCTAGCCAAGCTGTTCCAGTATAGCTACGACACTGGCATCTACCCGGCAATGTGGAAAATTGCTCAGGTATGTCCTGTACACAAAAAGCAGGACAAGTCCAACCCGGCCAATTACCACCCCATCAGTCTACTCTCAATTATCAGTAAAGTGATGGAAGGTGTCATCAACAGTGCCATCAAACAGCACTTGCTTATCAATAACCTGCTCAGTGATGCTCAGTTTGGGTTCCGCCAGGGCCACTCTGCTCCTGACCTCATTGCAGCCTTGGTTCAAACATGGACAAAAGAGCTGAACTCAAGAGGTGAGGTGAGAGTGACTGCCCTTGACATCAAAGCAGCATTTGACCGAGTATGGCAATGGGATTCGGGGGGAAACTCTCTGCTGGTTGGAGTCATACCTAGCGCAAAGGAAGATGGCTATGGTTGTTGGAGGTCAAACATCTCTGCTCCAGGACATCACTGCAGGAGTTCCTCAGGGTAGTGTCCTCGGCCCAACCATCTTCAGCTGCTTCATCAATGACCTTCCTTCTATCATAAGGTCAGAAGTGAGGATGTTCGCTGATGATTGCACAATGTTCAGCACCATTTGTGACTCTTCAAATACTGAAGCAGTCTGTGTAGAAATGCAGCAAGACCTGGACAATATCCAGGCTTGGGCTGATAAGTGGCAAGTAACATTCGTGCCACACAAGTGCCAGGTAATGACCATCTCCAACAAGAGAGAATCTAACCATCTCCCCTTGACATTCAATAGCACTACCATTGCTGAAGCCCCTACTGGGGAGTATTGCACTGTCACAGATGCTGCTTTTTGGATGAAACGTTAAACCGGGGCCCAGTCTGTCCTGTGGATGTATAAAAGATCCTATGACACTGTTCAATGAAGAGCAGAGGAGTTCTCCCCAGTATCCTGGTGAATATTTGTCCCTTAACCAATATCACTAAAACAGATTGTCTGGTCATTATCAGATCGCTGTTTGTGGGAGTTTGCTGTTCACAAATTGGCTGTTGTGTTTCCTGAATTATAAAGGTGACGACACTTCAAAAGTACTTAATTAAGTGTAAAGCACTTTGGGATGTCCTGAGGCCATGAAAGGTGCTGTAGAAATGCAAATCTTTCTTTGCTTTTTTTTCATACCTGAGGCTGAGTTCAGCTAACCAGCACAGGCTGGAGTTGAATTTTGAACTTGCCTCGTCTGAGTGGCGCTGTTCTATACTAGGCAGTGCAATTACCCACTAATGCAGTAAGGGCAGCCTGTGATTCTATTTGTATGCAGTTATTATGTTTATATACTAGTCTGAAATGCATGGAAGCCCATCAACATGCTTAAAGCTCCCTGGACCAGAACACTGAGCAATTGACATTGGAGCTACCATTTGCAGGACACAGATGGTGCAGGGTGAAGGAAACAGTAAGAGGGATGTGAACCCAACTTTAAGTCAGCTCAATGCAACCAAACTGCATATCCCCTTTAAGAGGCGTAGGCTGCCTTTAAATGGTGTCACTGACACCCAATTTCACACCATCCCCCTGCTCCCCAGCACCCCCTCCCAATCAATGAACTTCCAATAAACAGCACGAGTAGCACTGGCAAAGGAGGGTAGCTGGGATGTTTAGATCTTGACCGAGATTTATCAGGAACTGTTTCTTGTCAGACCCTAGCATCTTACTAAAAAGCCACAATATGAATTTTGTAAATGTCATGTATAGACAGCAACTTACTGTTTTAGGAGTGTAAGACAATTTTTTTTTTGTTGGTAAACCAAAGTTTTTTAATGGATTTCCTGTTAGCAAACCATTTTTAAATGCTTTCTAGTGCCTCCATATTTGCGAGGAGTCAAGCTAGACATAAGCACAATATAATTAACATTTTTTGCGGCAGTTTTCATCATTAATGCACTGGGAAACGTTAGCCTTTGCACCTATCACAGAAATTGCTCCCAACATAAAGCTGTCTTCCAACATAGTTAAGGTCAGCTAGAGTTTTTGAGCGGAATCCATAAGCTATGAAGATCTAAGTTGTTATATGACTAAAATATGAATGCAATCCTTGATCATGCTGGATGACAAGTTATCATTTCTCAGTTATATTAAGTTACTTTTTCCTCCCTTTGTTAATATGTTTAACGGTAAATGTTTGTGGCCAGCAAGATGAGGGATGTGTAGAGGTGAAAGGAACCTTTTTTTTTGCTTTGACAGCCAGTGTCAGTATTGAATACTCCCGGTTCTGGTATTGCATGATCTAATGCTGAGGAAAATTGCATTCTGTCCCAGCAATCTGCCTTAGCTCCAACTGCACCAGTGTGTTATTTTTCACTTCCCACGGCAACCGTCCTGTGACCTCTCAGGGTCAGATTCCTAATTTGTTCCAACTAATATTACGTTAAAGGGCAGTGTTTGTGTCAGCGAATATTCGAGACTTTCATCCCACGGGAGGGGGTCATTTTGACTTTGTTTGATAGTGTGAGGCTAGGATAGTGAGTCGGCAGCCGTTTCACATCTCGTGACTTTTATTTCCATTGAAGTCAAGAGTGAAACAATTTGGGAGAGATGATTTATGCTATCGCACACAAAGTCAAAATTATCTCCCATCAGTCTGGATTGGATTCCAGTGCAAGTTCTACAGGTGACAGACAGCTGTGCTGAAACTACTGTAACACCCAATCTCCATCACACTTTATTGCATGGGATGTTCAACAGCAGGTCCTCTTTCATATGCAATGTAGTTAGTTGTCATAAATCATGTTCTAATGGTGGTAGAGTTCATTTCACAGCTCTCACTGGTATACATTTCACACCATGCAGAATAATAACAGTAAGAAGTCAAATAAAACAGGACCTCACTCTCCTCACCAACTGACACCGAATCTGGTCCCTGGGCCTTTGACTTGGCCGACATCTCTGTATTACAGATAACGTTCATTACTGGTAAATCTGGTAGGGCTGGCTTTTCTCAGAGCAAACTCTTAAATTCTTCAGGCTTGGCAAAGTCTGAATTCCCGCAGTAGACAAATAAAGCCAACATAGGTAGTGAGCTTGTGTACTGACATGGCGAGATTGACTTTGTAAAATGGAAATGTCTTTCATTCATTTTTGCAATCTGTGGATATTCCTTAAAACGTCACAGGTAATTGTTAAATAAGAGTGAGGTAGGTGAGAGTGAGGTAAACTCTTGTAAAGGGACAAAGCCCCCAAAAAATGAGAAAGAGCTGATTGGGGGGAATAAAGGGAGCAGGTAGCTTTATCTCCAAGACGGTAATGTGAAATTGTACCTAGTTATTTCACAACCCTCAGAATGAAAACATTTCTCCTCACCTCAGTCCTAAATGATTGGCCCCTTATCCTGAGACTGTGCTCCTGTGTCCTAGATTCCTCAGCCAGGGAAACAACCTCTCTCAGTTTTTACCCTATCAAGCCCCTTCAGAATTTTGTATGTTTCAATGATTTCATTCGCATTCTTCTAACCTCCAGAGAGTATAGGCCCAATTTACTCAGCCTTTCACCATTGGACAACCCTCTTATCCCAGGAACCAATCTAGTGAACCTTCACTGTACCGTCTCCAAGGCAAGTATATCCTTCCTTAAATTATGGAGACCAAAACTGCACACACTACTCCAGATGTGATCTCACCAAAGTGCTGCTCAATTGTAGCAAGTCTTCCTTATTCTTGTACTCCAATTCCCTTGCAATAAAGGCCAACATGCCATTTTCCTTCCTAATTGCTTGCTGTACCTGCATGCTAACTTTCTGTGCTCCTTGTACGAGCACACCCAAATCTCTCTGAACATCAACATTTAGAAGTTTCACACCTTTTCAAAAAATATTCTTTTCTATTCTTATTACCAAACTGAATAATGCCACACTTCCTCACAATATACTCCATCTGCCACCTTTTTGCCCACTCATTTAACCTGTTTATATCTCCTGTTTAGGTAACAGTTCCGTAAGAGGGACTTTATTGAATGCCTTTTGGAAGTCCATATTAATACTTGAAACTACTTTAGATATCTCTTCAAAACATACAATCAGATTCGTCAGGAATGACCAGGAGGCAGTGCAGGGCACATGTTGCTGCGCCCATGTTTGTGAGTCAGCCCAGCATGAAAATAATCCAACTGAAGACTTCATGTCATATTGAAAACTATAAGATTAACAAACCCTGGAGCGAACTAGGTGTCAATAATTTTAGCAAAAAGATCGCTTTGAGTGGTTTGTTCACTAGGTGAGTTCTCTGATCAGATCCAATATGGCTCTTAGTGTCATTTTCATTTTACTGCTTGGATCTTCCCTGGAACTGTTTATGGCAAACCCTAAAGCAGTCTGGATATGCACCTCAAGTGTCATAATATGCAGGGTTACGGACCAAATGCTGGAAGGTGGGACTAGAATGGGTGAATCATTTTTCCGTTGGCACAGACACAATGGGCCAAGTGGCCTCATTCTGTGCCTTAAACCTTCTATGATTCTATGGATGGTACACAGTTTTATAAGGACAGGTAACAGACAATGTATAATTCTCCTGCTAAGGTAAGACTGTGTATGTAACTTGCTGCGATATTTTGAGGCTGATTGCTGTTGGTAGGCCCATCGGTCTTGTAGAGGTCAGACTAGCTTTCCTTCTTAAGTACAATTTTTTTAAATTGTGACTGCTGAAGTCAATTCTGTTTTCAGTTGTTGGGTTGCAGGGGGGCAGTTGTGGGGAAGAGTATTAACATGAAGTGATAGGCTGGGAAGCGATGGAAGTGGCTGATGAGTGGAAATGTGGAGCAGCTGTTGGTAAGAATAGCCACGCTGACCTGGTGAGTAGTGATGGCTGAGTACAGGCCTATGAATGACCAGCAGTGAATAGATGTGAGACGAGAGCTGAGTAGGTAGATGCAGATGGACGCTGGACCTGTGGAGGGAGAGGCACTCGTTCTGGAGTCCAGTCAAGTGAAATGAAAATTGGGAGAGGTGTGCGATGATCCAATACTATCCATTTAACACAAACTCCCCAAGTTAAAATTGCTTCCACTGAACTCCCACTTTCTCTGCAGAATTCTGTCCAATATTTATGCCTCAACCAATACTTAAAAGCAGTTTATCTGCTCATCATTACCTTGATTCTGGGACCTTGCTGTGTGTAAATTGGTTGCCAGGTTTCCTACATTACAACAGTCCCAAAGTACTTAATTGGTTGTAAAGTGCTTTGGAATCTCCTGTGGTCAGAAAGATGCTGTAGAAATGCGAGTCTTCCTTTACCTGAGGGTACTATAGCATCGTGGTTATATTACTGGACTAGTAACCCAAAGATAGGAGCCCAATCAAAGATCAAATCCCACCACAGCATCTAGGAATTTAAATTCAATGCATTAAATAAATCTGGAATTTAAAAGGAAAAAGCTAGTAATGATGGTGACTATGAAACTACTGGATTGTTGTTAAAAAAAAACCCAGCTGATTCACTCATGCCCTTTAGGGAAGGAAGTCTGCAGCCCGTACCAGGCCTGGCCTATGTGACTCCAGACCACAGCAATGTGATTGACTCTTAAACTGCCCTCTGAAATGGCCAAGCAAGCCACTTAGTTGTATCGAGATGG
Source organism: Heterodontus francisci (assembly GCF_036365525.1). Lineage (NCBI taxonomy): Eukaryota > Metazoa > Chordata > Chondrichthyes > Heterodontiformes > Heterodontidae > Heterodontus > Heterodontus francisci. The sequence continues at coordinate 32,985,325 of NC_090380.1, read as the reverse complement.
GAAATAAAAGCTGGCATTGCCAGTAATGCCCACATCCTATGAGTTCTGTGAATGAATAACCAAAATCTTATTTCCCAAAACCATTCAGAAAGTTGGGTCAAAGAGACATCTGGTGGCCAAATTGTGCATTTACAGCATTGCAGGTTGACACAGATGGTTTCCACTATAAATTCAGATGGAGGAACTATGGAAAAATTGACACAAACATGTGCAAATCGGATCAAAGATTTCAGAGACAGGTAATTTGTACAGGCTTCAGATTTTTAATATGATAGATGTACATTCAGTTTATTTTAACGGAACAGCACTGATGTTGCATTGACAGATGGCAGGTCATTTGTTTTAAAGTTACATGAGCTCATATTACACAGAAATGGATTATCCTCCTTATAGTATGAAGAAGGTTCTTTGATGGAGGCTTTAACATGACGGTCCTTAGTTCCGACATCAGATTTATCTATCTGCGGTGGCGACCCCCTCCTCTTCTGCAGGTGCTGACTGTCTTGAGGTAGGGTGGCTATCAACCTTACCCAAATAGCTATTCTTCAGCTGTGAGCTTTGATGATGTGACAGCAGGGAATTCAACTATTAAAGGCATCACAACAGTTCTTACAGTCTCATGCCTCCCCTCCAGTCCAGTTCACACTCAACATCTCATGCACATCCTCACTTTTTCCTGAGGTGGGCGGAGGGGATTGGTCATCAGGTAACAACCAGCAACAGGAACAGTGGCTTGTTTTTTCTCACCTTAGCATGTAAACACTGAGCTCAGTCTTAGTGCCCCACCACTGATCTGGCTGTCATCCACTAACACAGCACTGCTCTGAGATGGAACCTGCCACCTTTCTGACCCATTTGCTTCAATGCTACGCCAGGTGGTGCATTTATGCAGTGAGCCATGCAAGCTTGTGTTTAATTCCAGATACAGGCAGGTTGCATTCTAGAAAGGAATGACAGGGTCAGGACCCCGTCCTCTTCGTGTATACTACAGTTTCTGCAGCTGCATCACCATTGCCAACAAAAACAGCTGCACTTATTAGCACCTTTAATGTAATAAAACATCCCAATGCACTTCCCAGAAGTGTTACCAAACAAAATATGACACCGAGCCACAAAAGGAGATATTAGGACCGATGAACAAACACTTGGACTGGAATTTTATGCTGGCAACAGTAGTCTCGACGCCTGGAAAAAGCAATGCTGAGATCCCTGTGTCACCTGCGCTCCAGAAGGCCCCCCGAATCTGGTGTCAATCAGGCACTTAAGGGGACAGCGGCAGGCCTTCCACTTGATCTAGGACCCCGTCACCTGCCCTTGGAAGCTGCCGGCCAATCAGAGGCCAGCAGCTCCAGTGCCACAGCAGAGGCAATGGCTGCTGCTGCAGGAGCACCTACCGGAGGCCGAGAAGCGTCGCTGAAGCCAGGCCTTGGGTAAGTGAGGGTGGCAGGGGCCTTGCAGGGTGGGGGTCGCGAGGGGGGGTGCGGGGGTCGACAGCAAGGGCAGGGGGAGGTTCTCTTTCCGATGCTGCATCCCTCGTTCAGGCACAAAGTACCCCACCCCCGAGTCGGGAAGCAGCCTGCATAGCTTTTTGTGCTGTGCTTCCCATGCGGTGACAGGGCTGTCTGCCGCACGACTAATTGCGGTGGTGGTGGGATGAGGCCTTTAATTGGGGATTAATTGCCCAGTTAAGGGCCTCAATTGGCAGGGGGGGGTGGGGTGAGGGAAGGTTGTTCACAGGCTTTCCATCCCCAAACTAAATTTTGGCAAGGGCGGGATGGTGGTGGGAAGCCCCCTGCCACCAATCCACCTGATTTTATGCTCTCCCCGCCTCCAAACCCACAGCGGGGGAGAGCATGAAATTCCCCCCTTGGTCAGAGAGATAGGTTTTAAGGAGTGTCTGAAAGGAATAGTGAGGTGGAGAGGTTTAGGGAGGGAATTCCAAAGTTTAGGGCGTGAGCAGCTGAAGGCAATGCCACCAATGGTGGTGCGATTAAAATCATGATGCGCAAGAGGCCAGAATTAGATATATCAAAGGGTTGTAGGGGTGGAGGAGATTACAGAGATAACCAGATATGTTATCCAATGCTTTTCCTGTGAAGGAAGCCTTTGGACATTTTAACTGAGTGTTGCCTGGTGGATAAAGGTGGCAGTGAAAGCTTTCTGTATTGAAAACCAGTCTTTCCCTATTGAAGAAGACCAACATCTGTCAAGAGTTTCAGTATGTTAGAAGTCAGCTGATGAATATTATTGTCAGTTATATTGACTTCTGCTTGCCATTTCTGTCAGCTGATGTGCACTGCTACTTCCCCCGGCTGGTGTCGCATTAGATCCTGCAATGCATTACAAGTGAGCTGCTGCTGACACCTTTGGATCAAATCATTCCAGACAGTCCTCTGGATAATGGACAAGGTCAAATCCATTTGTCAGAGCTCTTGGGGGTCCCGTGAGATGCCTGCCCTACTGCATGTTTCTTACATTCCCCAATTCACAGTGAATGCCGTAAAACTGTTGTCCCTGACGATGGAGACCTCCTGGTACCACTCCCTAATGATCAGATTTCACGCGTGAACACAAACGTGGAGCAGCGACAGGAAGTTTGATGATGGAGGATTCACAGCCAGGTCAGATTTTGTCCTCCGCTTTCAACATCTGCATTCCTGCACTTTCCAACTGGGGTTCACAGGATCGTGATGTCGAGGTGGAATCCTGCTTGTGTCTTCACTTGCACAGCTCAGCAAGCTCACTGTTGCAGTCAGCTGAGGTGTTCCTGCTGCTGGCCTGCCTGAGGTCAGCTAGCTCCCTGCGTTTACATTGCTGGAGATTGATCCCTTATCCCAAAGGCAGAATTACAGAACCATGAGAATATGAATCAATGATTCTGTTGTTGGGATAAGGGAGGCAGTTTCTGGCCATGCAAACACGGTGAGGTAGACCTTGACTTTGGGGGATAGTGAAAAATGGATGATAGTTGGCAGCACGTTCTACATCTCTCCCCGTGTAGTCAATGTAGGAAACTCAGCAGAAAGTTTGCACATAATAGGGTCCCACAAACATCTATGTGATAATAAACATTTTTTTAAATGATGTTGGTTGAGGGATAAAATATTACCAGGACACTGGAGAGAACTTGACTTTTAATAGTGCCATGGGATCTGTTGCATCCACCTTTGAGGGCAAGCTGGGCCTCGGCTCAATGTGGCAAGAAGAGTACCGTGGCAGTGCAGCACACCTTCAGTACGGCACTAGAGTGTCCACCTAGATGCTGTGACTCTTTCACCTCTTTCTCTGAAGTGGAACTTAAACCCACAACCTTCTGACTCAGGTGAGACTCCGATCCACTGAGTGGCAGCAGACACCTCAGAGCAAGAATTGTCATTGTTGAAGGTTAGCTTAGATAGGAGAATGAAGAAAAAGTGGTTGAAAGATATGGAAACAGGACTGTGTGCTTGTATGGCGTGTAAACACTGACGAGGACTAGTTGGTCTGAATGGCCAAACAGAATTACACTCGTTATTTCAGACACGTCAAAAGAAACTATAGGAAAACATTCCAGTTCCAAAAGGACTGGTTAGATGGAACATTCTTTGCTAACTTCAGTTTCAAAATGTATTACTTTACTTTTGTTAGTCAAGCACAGTCTGTATTCAAAACTAAAAACAAAAGATGCTGGAAATGCTCAACAGGTCAGGCGAGGAACAGAGTTAACCTTTCAGGCCGATGGTGTTACGATCAGGTGAGAAAGGGGTCTAGGGTTCCCTTTCAGCCTTCACCTGGTCTTACCGTAACAGGGTTTAATTTTAAACACACCATGTTTTTAGCTCCCCCTTGGTGAATTCGTGTTCACCGCTTACCAATTATAAAGCAAAGAAACCAGCACAAACAGGCTTTCTTAGGTTTAAAGAAGAAAAGTTGAAGTTTATTAAATTTAAACTCTAATTTGGTTGATGCCTACAGAAACACGATGCACCCACGCCAGCATGCATACGCGTCACACACATGCAAATAGAGACAGAAAAGAGCAGAAGGAAAATAAAGTGGAAAAGTTTGAGGCAATATCTGAAGAGTTGTTGTTATGGTTCTTCGAGCTCACTGTAGAGTCCTTGATTGTAGGTAGATCTTGCTTTTCATTGGGGCCCAGTATTCTTCTTAAACCTTGTTCGCTGTAGGAAACTTTTCTCTCTTGGGATTCATGTGTCTTCAGTGGATTCAGAGCCTTGTGAGAAAGAGATGGGAGCAGACAGGAGAGCTCTCCTCAGTCCAGGAGCAAACAGGCCCTCTCAATTCAAACTGTTTGTACAATTCAGAAAAACCCAGGTTACTGATGTGACTGACTAGTCTGACCATGTCTTGGATTATATCACCTTAGCTGTCTCTGGAATGCTCCTCTTACACACAATACCTGGTGATCAAGGTCCATTGTGGGTTAAATGCATCAGGGAATGGTCCTTTGTCCTTCCAATTGCCATCTGTTAATATGAAAATGTCTTTTCCAGCCATGGCTGATCTGTTTAACAAGTCCTTTCTTCACGCCGGTAACAGTTTAAAATCAATGTTCAATGTTCATGACAAAATTAATGTGCCTAATTCTTGACAGGTGGGGATCTAGCATGACAACGGCCATTCATCAGCAATATTTTGTGTTAGTTTTACAGTCGGTATTCAGTTTGTTTCTGTGGTTGATGGGAGAATCATTAGCTTGGGACAGGGCTACACACGAGAACTCCTGCCACCTAGTGGCCACAAGGATATTTTCCAGCTCACTCCGCATCCTGGGAACAATGCACAACAAAGACCCCTCCTTTCCTTTTACTGCTCACCTCCATCTTCAAGGAAACATTTTTGTCACTTTTGCAGTTTAAAAAAACACTAAAAGTGCTTACACTGACTCAAAAGGACTTGTAATTTTTTTAAACTCTCATTTTCCCCCTTCCTTAACCCGAAGACAATGGAAGGAATTTTAACCTAGAGGAAACGTGAATTTGAGTGGGGATGGGGAATGTTAAAACTGGCAAAAATGCAAGCATATTGGGAAGCTAGCTCCAACCTGATGACTTCCAACTGGAATGCGTTTGGCTGCTTGCACGCAATGCCCTTGGGAGAGATGGGTTGCGACTTAACAATTGCTAAGTGCTCGCTTGGAGAGGTATTTCAACACACTTTTGAATATTACCTCGCATCCAAAGGTTTCCTGGGCCTCTGGAAACTTGCCAGTGAAAGCAATGCGAGAACACAGCAGCTATTGAAGGGACTGGTTCAAACATGTGGAAAACACTGCACTAAAAACTCAGTACCTACTCAGTACCTGATAGCGGGAAAGGGTTTGTTCACAATACTTTTGCTGAGAGTTTGCTTTCCACACTTTGGAGGTTTTCTTAAAGACATCAGGATGAGTGGCAACCTTGGCTGCCTTAGACTGGACCTCGGACGAGGATCAATATGACCAGCACCAGCAGCAAGCTACTGATAAGAGACCTGATGCTGGACAGCTGAGAAGGGAGCAGCAGAGGGATGCAGCTCACAGGAGGCACTGCCCATGATATGGGGTGTACAGGCAGAGGCTGAGTTTCCTCAGTATGTCTGAACACTAGTGTCTCAGCAGGCGAAGGGTATCGCAGCAGGTGATGGCAGACAGCTCCAGCCTTCTCGGTTTGGACCTACTGGAGCATCAAGGCGAAGAGCTCAGATCCATATCAGACGATTCTGAGGAGGAGGAGGACAAGGAGGAGGAAGATGATGAGGGCAATGCAGCATTAGCTGCTCAGATTGCTGCTCGGGATGACCTTATTAATGCAAGGTTCACTTAGGTTGCACCAGTGGACCGATATCAGAAACATGCAACAGTCACTCTTCTCCCTCCCTTCACCCATGTCACTGACACAAAGCAGTCCTGCCAACAACCAATCATCCCTTGCACAACCCCCCATTGAACCCCATCAATTCCAATTCATGTCTTCCTATTCATCATCAAGTAAGTTAAAAGGCGACTTGTCACCCAGCACCCAAGAGTGGGCAAGCTGGGAATGTGGAGCAGACTAATAAAATTTATGTGACTACTAAAAAACAGAAACTTCAAAACATAATATTTTCTCATCCACCCACATGCATACTCTTGTGTAACTACAAATCATTGTCTTCCACAAAAAGCAGAGCAAACCCAATCCGGCCAATTACCGCCCCATCAGTCTACTCTCAATCATCAGCAAAGTGATGGAAGGTGTCATTAAGTGGTGCTTGATAGCACAGTCAGACAACAACAACCTGCTCACTGATGTTTAGTTTGGGTTCTGCCAGGGCCACTTGGCTCCTGACCTCATTACATCCTTCGTCCAAACATGGACAAAAGAGCTGAATTCGAAAGGTGACATGAGAGTGACTGCTCTTGACATCAAGGCAGCATTTGACCGAGTATGGTATCAAGGAGCCCTCGCCAAACTGGAGTCAGTGGGAATCAGGCAAAACTTTCCGCTGGTTGGAGTCATACCTAGTATAAAGGAAGATGGTTGTAATTGTTGGAGGTCAATCATCTCAGCTCCAGGACATCACTGCAGGAGTTCTTCTGGGTAGTATCCTAAGCCCAACTATCTTCAGCTGCGTCATCAATGACCTTCCGTCCATCATAAGGTCAGAAGTGGGGATGTTCGCTAATGATTGGTACTGAACATCGAACATTCACAAGTCCTCAGATACTGAAGCAGTCCATGTCCATATGCAACAAGACCTCGACAACATTCAGACTTGGGCTGATAAGTGGCAAGTAACATTCACGCCACAGAAGTGCCAAGCAATGACAATCTCCAACAAGAGAGAATCTAACCATCTCCCTTGACATTCAGTGGCATTACCGTCACCGAATCCCCCACTATCAACATCCTGGGGGTTACCATTGACCAGAAACTGAACTGGAGCAGCCACATAAATACTGTGGCTCCAAGAACAGGTCAGAAGCTAGGAATCCTATGGCGATTAACTCACTTCCTGTCTCCCCAATGCCTGTCCACCATCTGGAGTGTGAGGGAATGCTCTCCACTTGCCTGGATGAGTGCAGCTCCAACAACACTCAAGAAGCTCAACACCATCCAGGACAAAGCAGCCTACTAGATTGGCACCCATTTCACCACCTTCAGCATTCACTCCCTTCACTGATGCACAGTGGCAGCTGTGTGTACCATCTACAAGCTGCACTGCAGCAATTGACCAAGGCTCCTTCGACAGCAGCTTCCAAACCTGTGACCTCTACCACGTAGAAGGACAAGGGCAGTTGATGCTTGGGAACACCACCACCTGCAAGTTCCCCTCCAAGCCGCAGACCATCCTGACTTGAATTTATATCGCTGTTCCTTCACTGTTACTGGGTCAAAATCCTGGAACTCCCTTCCTAACAGCACTGTGGGTGTGCCTACACCTGACAGACTGCAGCAGTTCAAGAAGGCAGCTCACCACCTTCTCAAGGGCAATTAGGGATGGGCAATAAACACTGGCCTAGCCAGCAACACCCACATCCCATGAAACGAATACTAAATAAAATTTACAGATCCCTGCTGTAACTGTTGAGATGCTCTTGGCAACGTTCTCTGCGTTTTGGAGCCCGTGAGGGCCTTGACAGAATCCACTCCGTCTGCACCTCTGCCTGGGCAGTCTCAGCCATTGGCAGATGAGGCAGCATGTTGGGTCATGACTGAGTGGGCAGCAACATGTGAGAAGTAGAAGCACTTTGAGTAGGGACTCCACTTCCGTGTCCCCTCTTGCCATCATTCTTCTTGTCGCCCAGCCTCATTTCACTCGAACCACTGTGCTGGTGAGCTCCTTGGTGCAGATCAGTGCGGCTCTGTCAGGCCAAAACTAAAGTATCTTTTGACCTATTTAAGGTGGCAGGCATGTTGGTATCCAGAATGTGTACAGCCACGATAAGGGCATGCATGGACTCTGTTGATAGCCGCATTTGATGCTCCATGGAATTGGCTGCTCTATCCATTCAAGAAGATATCATCACAATGCCCTACGACATCAACCCACTCCTGCTTGATGCAGACTCCTCCATTGTCTGGGCAATCGTGGCCAGTGTGCTTAGAAGGCCTGTCAATCCATCACACATTCTCTGTTGCTCCTCAATGATTCTCCTTTTCATCGAGGGCCCCTGAGGTACAACAACAATGACAACAACTTATATTAAACAGTGCCTTTACCATAACAAAATGTCCGAAGGCGCCTTACAGGAGTATTATAAAACAAAATACGACATCAAGCCACATAAGGAGTTATTAGGTCAAATGACCAAAAGCTTGGTCAAAGAGATAGGTTTTAAGGAGTGTCTTAAAGGAGGGAAGCGAGGCGGAAAGGTGTAGGAAGGGTATTCCAGAGCTCGGGGCCTAGGCAACTGAAGCGTGGCCAAACATGGCAGAGTGATTAAAATCAGGGATGCACAAGAGGTTAGAATTAGAGGAGCACAGATATCTCAGAGGGCTGTGGGGCTGGAGGAGATTATGGAGATGGGGAGGGGTGAGATCATGGAGGGATTTGAAAACAAGGATGTGAATTTTCAAATCAAGATGTTGCTTGACTGAGAGTCAATGTAGGTTAGTGAGCACAGGCGTGATAGAATTTTTAAAAAGTCCTGTTCCCTTTTCATGGGATGTGGGTGTTGCTGGCTAGGCCAGTGTTTATTGCCACCCCTAATTACCCTTGAGAAAGTGGTGGTGAGCCACCTTCTTGAACCACTGCAGTCTGTCAGGTGTAGGTACACCCACAGTGCTGTTAGGAAGGGAGTTCCAGGATTTTGACCCAACGACAGTGAAGGAATGGCAATATAGTTCCAGAGCTGGATGCTGTGTGACTTGGAGGGGAACTTGCAGGTGGTGGCGTTCCCATGCATCTGCTACCCTTGTCCTTCTAGATGGTAGAAGTCACGGGTTTGGAAGGTGCTGTCAAAGGAGCCTTGGTGAGTTGTTGCAGTGCATCTTGTATATGGTACACACTCCTGCCACTGTGCGTCGGCGGTGGAGGAAGTGAATGTTTAAGGTGGTGGGATGGGGTGCCAATCAAACGGGCTGCTTGGTGGTCCGGGTGGGGCTGAAGCTGAAGAGGCAGCTACATAATGATCTTAGTGACAAAAAAGTCCACAAAATCCTCACACTTACTGTTGGAGGTGAGAGTGAAAGGGGCAGGAGAGGGAAGGTTTCAGGATCCTGAAGTTCTGGGTGATCCAACCAAATTAAGTGATTGGCAGCTAAACCAGTTATACACTAGATACATACAAATCTGCAGCACTTGGACATGAGGCGGCAAAGGTGGGGGTCACACCAGGAGGAATGACCAGGATGCAAAAAAGTTACAGTTTTGCAGGAGCAAAGTCATCAAAAGTCAAGGTGAGGAAGGAAGTGATTGAACACATCAATGCCGACAATTGGGGAATAGAATGTGTGACAGATTTTAAACTGCTCAGCCATTGGCAGAGCCGAGAACCTTAAACTGAAGAGCATTTACACACTGAATCACAGAGTGCATTTACACACTTGGTGGGATAATTATTTGTTTGGGAGGGTGGGATGGGTTGTGGGCTGTCGCTTAAACCCTCCCTCGGGTTGGCGTGCTGGTTTTCCAATGCAATACTGGCACGCTCCAAGTTTAAAAGGCTGCGATGGACGCTAGAAGAGGTAACCCGCCCGAACCGCTTAAATGGCCAGTTAAACCTCTCAGCGAACCTGATGTCAGCTCGTTGAGGGCCAGTTTGGGATTTTCTTTTTAAGGTGTGGGGTCCAGACTGTGGCAAGCATTCCGTGCATGTCAGTGCCCTCATCCTGCATTCACTCTGAGTGATGCCGCATATGGCTCTCCAAGAGGTTGGCCACCCTTCCAATGGAGGAGCTCACATGCTTAAAGCACAGGATCCCAACCACGTCAGGGACAAGGAGCATCCGGTGACACAGCAGGGAGCGAGCTGGAATGGCGGGATAGCAGCAAGAGGCACCATTGAAGAGGGAATGCTCAAAGAAGGCCCTCATTCACCAGCATACAGTGAGCAGAATTACCTTTCATATCTCTGCACCATTGACAAGGGCATTTTTGAGGGGTCAGGAATGGGGGAGTCGGGGGAACGTGTCCTTCTGCTTAGGGTCTCAAGTTTCACGATAGGGAGGTTCAGGAAGACTCCACATTCCATTGGAAAGGAAGGGTATAAGAGGAAATTAGATCAAGCTACTCTGGACCTGGTCTGACCAGTGATGAGCAGCATCTGCAGGAGCAGAGGCAGATCCCTGGGTAACAGGGGGGCAGGGTTGATGAACGAGAGGCAGGAAGGCAACGGTGGTGACATGCTCAGCATGGGGTCCACTGCCAACCAGCAGTGGCAGCAGATATTGGTGGCATCTTGCAGGCAGCAGCACATCATTGCATCATGGAGGTAGCGGATGCTCTGTTGAAGAGGGTAGGGGATTACATTGAATTCAAGGCACATGACGGCACTCAAGCTTAAAGCGCAGTGGGATTTACCTCCCTTGCTGGATGCACACAGGCGCAGGGGCATCGATACAATCATGTGGCCATTAAGGCACGGACTGACCAGTCAGGGAGAATCCTCAATAGGAAGGGATTCCACATCTTAAAACGTTCAGCTGGTATACAACCACAGGAAACACTTTATGCGGGTGTGCACATTTTCCTGCAAGCTACCATTATGCTTTTATCCTCCAGCACTCGCAGGTGCTGCATGATGCCATCGGGGATCCGTGGATGGCTGTTAGCGAATAAGGCCTACCCCTTGTAGAGATGGCTGATGACTCCGGTGTCACCCTGCCACGGAGAGACACGACAACCAATGCCACCAGAGCACAATGGTCATCACTGAGCAGGCCATTGGCCTGTTGAAGAAGAGGTTCAGGTGGCTTGACTGTTTGGGTGGTGCCCTCCTGTACACTCCCTCAAGGGTTTTGCGCATTGTGGTGGTCTGCTGAGATGGCCCTCTAGAGAGGTGTGAACGTTTAGGAGGGAGAAGTGCTGGATTGGCACAGCTCTTCAGAGGGGAAGAGGAGGATGAAGAGGATGAGGAAAATGAGGATGAGGAGGAGGCTAAAGGAGAACTGGAGAACGGTTCCCATGCTCTGCAGGGATGTCACCATGCTAGGCCCAGGAGGCAGAGTGCTCATCAGGATGGCAGAGACGCCAGGGCCACTCTGATCCAGACACGTTTCACCTGAGTGACACTTAGTCTGCTGGACATTGAAGGGGAAAGTCTCCTTCATCTGAGTGAGAGCAAACATGCATTAATAACAAAGGTCAGCAACAATTCCAATGGCACAAACACTGCAAGGCTCCAGTATTTGCACCTAATACACTCTTCCCCAGCACACTCTACTTACTTTCCATTCTCACCATGATGAGCTGGAAACACACAAGTAAAGTTTCCCAGGGCTTTATTGCTTAACAATTCACTATTATTTACACCAGAAACATCCCAGTGACCAACAAAGTGACATTACCAACATGGTGGCCTCTGCTCACAGTCACTCCTACATGCGTTCCCCTGTGGCTGAGGATGAGGTGGAGGCAGACTGCTCACTCATGCCAGTCTGAGACTGAGATGCCTATGGTGGTCGTGGAGGTTCTGGGGGTTGGTTGGAGTGGGGTGGGGGGGGGTGGTGGTGGATGCGGGTGGGGGCACCTCCAAAGGCTGCTGCACCAAAATCACTGCAGAAATAGCCGCTGTCACAGGGGGTGACTCTACAGATGCTTTATCGGTTGGAGGGGCCATGGAGCTGGATGATGAAGATGGAACCCTGTGAGGGGGGCTCCCTCATCATCATCTGTCACCTCCTCAGTCCTTTCGTGGCATCCTTGATCACGAGAGGGAACTACCAGCTGGGGCACAGCTGGCATCCACTCTATGCTTCTTTGTGCCATTTGCATCAATGCTACAGACTGTGGCAAGCATTCTGTGCATGTCAGTGCGCTGTTTGTGCATCCACTCTGAGTGATGCTGCATATAGGTCTCCATGACGTTGGCCACTCTTCCAATGGAGCAGCTCACATACTCAAAGCACTGAGTCATTGAATGGACTTCTCCATTCTCATCCCTTGCCTCCGCAGTGCCTCAGGTAACTTCAACATGTAGGCACACATCTCACAATGGTTCTCCAGGTAGAACCGCCTCTTTTGTGACTCCCAAGGCTCTGTCTGTGCCTGTCTTCCATTGTCCGAGGGGAACTGCATACCACCGACTCTGCCTCCCCCGGAATCCTCCAACTCTGACGCGATGTGCCCCTGTTTCTCATACCATGCAAGGACCCATCCGCAGTGCGAATATCTGTGCTGGTGGAGGGTGCGCTAGAAAGATGTGACAGTTCAGGCTCTGAGGTGTTTTCCTCCTCTGACTCCTTGGAAACATGTCTTTGTGTGGGAAAACCCTCTGCTGGCTGGAGTCATACCTAGCGCAAAGGAAGATGGTTGTGGTTGTTGGAGGTCAATCATCTGAGCTCCAGGACATCACTGCAGACTTGGAACTATATCGCCGTTCCTTCACTGTCGCTGGGTCAAAATCCTGGAACTCCCTTCCTAACAGCACTGTGGGTATACCTACCCCAAATGGACTGCAGCGGTTCAAGAAGGCAGCTCACCACCACCTTCTCAAGGGCAATTAGGGATGGGTAATAAATGCTGGCCTGGCCAGCGTCGCCCACATCCCATGAATGAATTTTTAAAAACTCCTATCCTTCTGCGACTGGCCTGATGAGAGACATAGAGAAGATGGTGATGAGAGATCAAGACAGTCAACAGATGCTTCTGTTGCTTAAAATGATGAGATGACAGCTCATGCATTGACAGTTCGTTTTTTGGGGAGCATTGCCATGCATCCCCTGAACCTGGGGATGTTGAGATCTTTGCACCTTGTCTATGGTGGACTCCATTCTCCATCTGCAGTGTCCCTGTGGCTTGACACTCTGGCCACATCAACGTCAGCCCCTCAAAGTGCATCAATGCCAACTGCTGGGGTACCTCACCATCCAGAGGTGCTCTCTCACTCTACCTGCCATTCAACTCCCATTTGGCCTGAAAGGTGAAGAAAGTTGGTGTTAAGACAATGCCTCTCTTCCTTACCACTCACAGCTTTTTAATGAGACCTCACCTGGAGTACTGTGTGCAATTTGGGTCCCTTCACCTTCGGAAGAATATTATTGCCATAGAGGGAGTGCAACAAAGGTTCACCAGACTTGTTCCTGGGATGGCGGGACTGTCCTATGAAGAGAGATTGGGGAAACTGGGCCTGTATTCTCTTAGAGTTTCGAAGAATGAGAGATGATCTCATTGAAACCTACAAAATACTTAAAGGGATAGACAGGGTAGATGCAGCTAAGATGCTTTCCCCGGTTGGGGAGTCTAGAACCAGGGGACCCAATTTCAAAATAAAGGGGAAGCCTCTTAGGACAGAGATGAGGAGAAATTTTTTTACTCAGAGGGTTGTGAATCTTTGGAATTCTCTACCCCAGAGGGCTGTGGAAACTCAGTCATTGAGTATTAAAGCAGAAGTTGACAGATTTCTAAATACTACTGACATAAGGGGATATGGGGATAGTGTGGCAAAAAGGCATTGAAGTAGATGAACAGCCATGATTGTATTGAATGGCAGAGCAGGCTTGATGGGCTGAATGGCCTACTCCTGCTCCTATGTTCCTATTCACAAATGCTGCTGCCGTCTGCACTCCAGCCTCCTGTCCAACAGCTTGAGGGTTCTGACCTCTGCTTATGGGTCATCAAGGCTGCACAGCACACATCTCTCCCATGGTCAGGAGAACTCTATGTGCCCTCAGGGTGCCTCTCTCTTCCGCACTCTGGTGATTGTTGACTAGGAGGCATGCCATCTGTCTTTGGATTCACCTTGCCAGACCGAAGCAGATCATTGAAATGTTATCTGTACTGGACCCAGTTCCTTCTCACCACTCCTCTGCTACTGACCTTGTGAGCTGCCTCCAGCCATGCCTTCTTGCAAGAGTCTTGCAAGCTTTCTGTTGCTGCTGGCAGGGACAAGAATGTTTCTGCACTCAGTCACCGCCTCCTGCAGCACCTCCAGTGAGACGTCAGAAAAACAGGGGGTCGGCCCTGGTACGGGGGTCTAATTTCCCTCTGTCTTCTGTTCTGCTGCTCCTTCTCCCATCCTTTGGACAAATGGTACCCTCAGCATTGGCTGCTGTCCGCCCTTCAAATCGGGCCTGCTGTTGCCTTTAAACTGTCTCTTTCCTGTGTCTGCCGCTGCTGATTGGACAGTGAACGCAACTCCACAGGCCAATTAACAGTTCTATATATTAAAATCACAACATGTGCGCATTGCTGCAGTGGTGCGAGGTTGGGACCCGGAAGTGACCATGATTCCGGGATTCCGGGATTCCGATCCTAGATTGGAAATCTCGTCCATTGAGTCACACTTATCACAGAGTGCATTTGCACACCCAGTTACAGAGTGCATTTACACTGTCATGCTAGGCCCCCACCTGCCAAGAATGGGGCACATTAATTTTGTCATGAACATTGATTTTAAACTGTTACTGGAGTGAAGAAAGGACTTGTTAAACAGATCAGCTGGGCTGGAAAATTCAGTTGCATATTAACAGACAGTGTTTGGAAGGACAAAGCAGCCATTCCCTGACGTTCAACCCACAATGGACTTTTGATCACCCGACGTTGAAGGTGGGGGAGCTCGCATTCCAGGTTGACTGCTAAGATGACCAAATACACAAACGGACATGGTCAAACCAGCTAGTCACATGATTAACCTGCTGGGCAACCTGAGTTTTTTGAATTTGTACAAACAGTTTGGGCAGAACGTCTGCTTGCTCCTGGACTGAGACGATCTCTCTCCTGTCTGCTGCCATCTCTTTCTCACAAGCCTCTGAATCCACAGAAAACAGAACCCCAAGAGAGAAAAGTCTCCTACAGTGAACAAGGTTTAAGAAGAATACTGGGTCCCAACGAAAAGCAAGAGCTACCTACAATCAAGGATTCTACAGTGAGCTCAAAGAACCGTAGCAACAACTCTTCGGATATTGCTTCAACCCTTTCCACTTGATTTTTTCTACTGCTCTTTTTTGTCTCTATCTGCATGTGTGTATCACATATGCATACTAGCATGGGCGCATCATGTATCCATAGGCATCAACCAAATTAGAGTTTAAGTTTAATAAATTGCAACTTTTCTTCTTTAAACCTAAGAAAACCTGTTTGTGCTGGTTTCTTTGCCTTATAATTGGAAAGCGGTGGACAAGGATTCACCAAAGGGGAGCTAAAAACACAGTGTGTTTAAAATTAAACCTTGTTATGGTAAGACCAGGTGAAGGCTGAGAGGGAACCCTAGACACCTTTCTCACCTGGTTGTAACAACGCGCTGAGTCAGAGTGCATTTACACACCCAGTCACAGAGTGCATTTACACACCCAGTCACAGAGTGCATTTACACACTGAGTCAAAATGCATTTATACACTGAGTCAGAGTGCATTTACACACTGAATCAAAGTGCATTTTACACACACAGGGTTGCAGACCATAGATGTTAATTTATGTTGCTTTCCTTGTGAATGCTTTAACAGTTTTTCAGACAACCTAAGGGTTAAATATGAATTTAGCCATAACAAAGGACATGGTAGCAATAATCAGGGGGATGCTTACAAAAGGAGAATTTATTTTCTGAATTGTGGAATCATTGTTTTCAGCCTGATTGAAATTTAAAATTCACCCAACCCTCTCTGTGGAGAGAATGAATCGTCTGGCCAACATCAGAAATTACTGCAGCTTCATTGTATCTGTTTGCTGGTGAAACCCGTGTTAGCTTCATTTTAAGCTTCGTCTGACTGAATCAATTCAGCATCACTTTGTCATTTTAAAGTCCCGTGTAAAACAAATAGTCTCTCTGGGCAGCGGCGTAGTGTAGAGAGCAGCTGGCAGCCTGTGGATTGGGCGCTTCAGCTCTGTACTCTGCCGTAACGAACTTTCCATCGAGAAATCTGCTGTGAGCTGTTACTGCACTGCTGTATTCTGCAGAGGGAAGCAGTTGGTGGGACCATGGGCCGCTGTCGCAGACCTGATGAAAGAGGTACAGTTGTCAATCAAACTTAAGTTGAGTAAAAATCCTCTTGTCTTTTATTCTATTCTAGTGGACATCATTTATGTGTGCGTGCATGTGTGGGGAATTAGGAGCAGTTTTTTTGATGTCAGTCCTTAACCGTGAATTGTAGCTAATGTGAATTACAGTGAAAATGCTTCACACCGAGTATTTTGAAGTGTATTTCTCCTCCCCTTTCACCCTCAAATACAAGTACAAATTAGTGCTGTAAATTCATTTGGCTAAGAGCAGAGCAGAAAGCCTGTCTGGCTGTGCACAATAGGACTTTATTTAAATGAAGTACCAGTGAACATTGGTAGCTTTTGCCCACTTTTAGTGGCCATCTTGTTGTTTTGTTCACTGGCTTGTAGGATGAGTTTTTACTTGGTTTTGTCTCGATAAAAAATGCCGGCATGTTAGTTTGGCAAATCAGAACCAGCACTCTGGATGATGAGTATTTAGCTGGAGAGCTGCTTATTTATACTGCTGTGAATACAAGTACTTACGCACTTTGAATTTAGGGTTGAAGTTTCAAACTTTGGTGGAGTTAAGTCACAAATACTTCCCTCCACTGTTTACCGACCACTAGCAAGGGCAGAAAGTCAAACAATGGGGCCACACAAGCTAATAGCCCCATGCCCAAGTGTCAGCGGTAACTCTCTGGTGACAAGATGGGGTATGACGAAAAGACAAGCTTCATCTTGATAGGTGGCTAGGTCTTGGCTGTATCATTATTTATGTATTTTAAAAGTGTTGGTTACCAGGAGCTGAACTGTACTGCAAGTGATAGATTGAAACTGAAATGGCTGCTCAGAGGCACTTTCTCTGACTCACAGCTTCTCTGACAACTCGGTTTGGGATTTGTTAGTTGCATCTCTCCCAATACAGCACAAAAATGTAACTTCCTATTATTAGCAGGTGTTAAAGTATGCAGACTGTTACATGGGGAACCCAGTATTGAATAAGTCAAGCCTAGAGGTAATGAAGGAATGTGGAGAGTGGGGGAGGTAAGGCTAATGGTGAGTGAAGTTACAGAATGGAAATAGCTTATCTTACGAAGATTGAAGCTCAGCTAAGGTGTTCAGACTGTTAACATTTTGATTGCCTGATTTTGTCAAGGAAATTGGCCCTTAGATCTTCTACTGCTTGCACCATTGCAGATGGGGCTGGTTATAAAGGCATGGAAGATGCACTTATGTTATGGAGTCAGGTTCTTTTCAAGAGTTCACTACAGATGAACTACAGCACTTTTAAACAGTCATCTGAGTTGTATGTATGATAACTTACCGATCGTTCTGTACGGTATCTTTTTATAATTTTGCTTCCATAAATCACTTCATGTGTAAATATATCTGAACAGTAATTTTTCATGTATGAGTAATTAAGTGCTGTGAAGATCCAAATTGGCACGTAACATAAGAGAGAGAAAAGAAAATCTTGCATTGATATAGCACCGTTCATTACCTCAGGATGTCAAAAAATTGCTTTACAGCCAATGAGATACTTTTTGAAGTGTAGCCACTGTTGTAATATAGGAAACCTGGCAGCCAGTTTGTACACGGCAAGGTCACACAAACAGCAATGAGATAATGAAGAGACAATCTGTTTTAGTGATGTTGGTTGAGGGACAAATATTGGCCAGGACACCAGAGAGAGAACTCCCCTGCTTTTCTTTAAAAACTGTCGGGATCTTTTATGTCCACTCAAATATCCTAAAGACAGCACCTCTGACAGTGCAGCAGTACTTCAGTACTGCATTGGAGTGTCACTTTGGCTTTTGTGCTCAAGTCTCTGGAGTGAAATTTGAACCCACAACATAGTGAGTATTTTACCTGTTCTTCAGTAAGCAATTTACTGCAGTTGTGATCATTTGTTAGACCTGGGCCTTGCTAACTGAGTGCAGCAGAGAATGAAAGATGCAAGTGTGAGCTCTGAAAAGATGGAGTCTGTTGATGTAAACTGTCTTTGAGCCATCCACAAGAGAGTGAAGCGTTGGTGAAAGACTGGACTGCTGTAGGGATTGTTGAGAGATTTTCTGGGTTTTGGCAGGCAGGCTTTTTTCTCGGCCTCATCAGCAACAAACAATTGTATTTCAATTGGCAGGTTGCAGAATCCACAGATGATGTTTTTATGTTTTTTTTTCATTCTTGGCAGAGCATCAGAGACAGCTGGGAGAGAGAAGATTAATGAAACCCCCTTCTATGTTGCCCCCACCACTGCCATTGACACAACACCGCCACAGGCTCAGAGCACAGAAAAAGCAGCAAATCTCAACGGTAAGGCCATTTCTCCACATCACATTTTTCTCAATGAATTTGGTGTTACACATCAGTTTCAGATGTATTACATTGTGATTACACAGTACTTGGTACATTAATACCTTACACGAGTGCATTGAGTGTTCTGCCATGGATGAGCCTGCTTGGGTGGCACTGTCCAAGAGGGGGCTCAATCAGCTGTGGCGAAGCAAGTGGGTACCCGGTGGTCATGAGTCATGGACAAGGGTCATCCTGATTGTAGTCTATTGGTGTGGAGTGCTGTTCTCCCTTGCTTGGCATGATGCTGAAAAATGCCTGGACAAAAGAGCAGCACAAGCATTTTTAACACACTTCTCTGTGGAATACAGGAAACAGAAATGCATCTAAATTATGGAACAGTACAAAATAAAACCCAGTTAATCTGTGCAGTTTTGATTGGATTTTTGATTTTGATTTGAAACTCAGGCCTAAACTGGTGTAGATTTGCGAAAAGTGCATCATGTACAACAAGCTAAATAATTTATGGGAATACAGTTAATTCGAGTGGCAATTGATATCAGATGTAATTAAATAATTAAATTAGCTGTTGTTGCCTAGAATGAATTGACCTGATTTGACCTATTGACCAATCTGCGTTCTTGGGGCAGTACTCGGGAGGAACCTTGCCATCTAGGAATAGGCTTCCAAGGACCAAACGTGTGAAAGTTGTCCTTTTTACGAATGGTTCCTAAATCAAACGTGAAATGTAAACCTGCCTTCTGTGATTTATTTGCTTTTTTGTATATATTTTACAATGGTTCCCAGACAACCATATTCCCACCCTCATTCCTAAGCACAATGACAGCTCAAAACACCCCACATTAATGGTGGTCCAAGTGTAAAATGACTATTCACCCAGAAAGCATTATCAAATTTTTAATTCTATTCGGTGCCTGGCTCAGTGCTAATAATGAAGAACATGTGTTATTCCTGCAATGTTTCTTTGAGTGCAGTATCTGCTGGTAATCAGTAAGACAATAAGCTAATTGTGTCGCACCTTATCCAGTTTTGTAACCTGGTCTGAATGAACCTAGTCTTCTTTCCAGTTTGCTCCTGTTTCCATGGTAACATGCAGTTACTGTGCACTGACAGGTCTGTGTTACTTCTGTTTGGCATAAGCAAAGGCCGTCCATGTAAGTACCAGTGCAATGCCAATGCTGTCAGCACCTCTCTCCAAAGAAGCTTATGCGTCACAAAGAGTTTCAACCTGCCCTAAGTTGTCGCTGAATTTCCCTAATTTTCACCTTCGCCCGTTGTGGGAAATGGAACATGGCATGTTCTATATGAGATGCACGATCCATCTCACCAGCTTACTGCTGTGTGCTGAAAATGTGAGTTTACCACTTCAGTAGGAAAAACAGAAATGCCGAGTATTTCTTAAATGGTGAGAGGTTGGGAAATGTTGTTGCCCAAAAGAGACCTGGGTGTCCTTGTTCATAAGTCACTGAAAGCTAACATGCAGGTGCAGCAAACAATCAGGAAGGCACATGGTATGTTGCCCTTTCTTGCAGGAGGATTTGAGTACAGGTGTAAAGAAGTCTTGCTGCAATTGTATAGAGCATTGGTGAGACCGCACCTGGGGTATTGTGTACAGTTTTGGTCTCCTTACCTAAAGAAGGATATACGTGTCATAGAGGGAATGCAACGGAGGTTCACCAGACTAATTCCTGGGATGGCGGTATTGTCCTATGCGGAGAGATTGAAGAGACTGGGCCTATATTCTCTAGCATTTAGAAGAATGAGAGATGATCTCATTGAGGCATACAAAATTCTTACAGGGCTCGATAGGATAGATACAGGAAGGATGTTTCCCCTGGCTGGGGATGGTCTAGAACCAGTGGGCACAGTCTCAGAATAAGGGATATGTAATTTAGGACTGAGATGAGGAGGAATTTCTTCACTCAGAGGGTAGTGAATCATTGGAATTCTCTACCCCAGAGGGCTGTGGAGGCCCATTGCGTATATACAAGACAGAGATCAATAGATTTCTAGATATTAAAGATATCAAGGGACATGGGTATGGTGCGGGAAAATGGCGTTGATGTAGAAGATCAGCATGATTTAGTTGAATGGTGGAGCAGGCTCGAGAGGCCAAATGGCCTACTCCTATTTCCTATGTTCTTTAGTCAAGATGACCCCCATTATCTTGTTCTGGACCAACTCAATTTGGTCATGGGCTTGGTGCTGGTATTGTATTAAAGGAACAGAGCTTTTTTTATTTGTTCATGGGATGTGGTAAGGCCAGCATTTATTACCCATCCCTAATTATCCTTTAGAAGATGGTGATGAGCCGCCTTCTTGAACCGCTGCAGTCCATGTGGTGCAAGTACAGTTACAGTGCTGTTAGGAAGGGAGTTCCAGGATTTTGACCCAGTGACCCTGAAGGAATACTGCTATATTTCCAAGTCAGGCTGGTGTGTGGCTTGAAGGGGAACTTGCAGGTGGTTGTGTTCCCATACATCTGCTGCCCACGTCCTTTGGAAGGTGCAAGGAGCCTTGTTGAGTTACTGTAGTGCATCTTGGAGATGGTACACACAGCTGCCACTGTGTGCCGTGGTGGAGGCAGTGAAGTTTAAGGCATTGGATGGGGTGACGATCAAGTGTGTTGTTTTGTCCTGGATGGTGTTGAGCTCCTTGAGTGTCATTAGAGCTGCACCCATCCAAGCAAGTGGAAGATATTCCATCACATTCCTGACTTGTGTCTTGTAGATGGTGGACAAGCTTTGGGGAATCAGGAGGTGAGTTACTCACCGCAGAATTCCTAGCCTCTGACCTGCTCTGAGTCATAGAGTCATCCAGCACAGAAACAGGCCCTTCAGCCCATCGTGTCTGTGCCGGCCATCAAGCACCTACCTATTCTAATCCTATTTTCCAGCACTTGGCCCGTAGCCTTGTATGCTATAGCGTTTCAAGTGCTCATCTGGTAGCCACATTATTTATATGGCTGGTCCAGTTAAGTTTCTGGTCAATGGTAACCCCCAGGATGTTGATAGTTGGGATTCAGAAGTGGTAATGCTGTTGAACATCAAGGGAAGATTCTTAGATTCTCTCTTGTTGGAGATAGTCATTGCCTGGCACTTGTGTGGCATGAATATTACTTGCTACTTATCGGTCCAAGCCTGAATGTTGTCTAGGTTTTGCCGCATTTGGCACAGACTGCTTCAGTATCTGAGGAGTTGCGAACAGTGCTGATCATTGTACACTCCTCAGCAAAAATCCTCACTTCTGATATTGTAATGGAGGGAAGGCCATTGATGAAGCAGCTGAAGATGGTTGGGCCTAGGTCAATAGGCCTGAGGAACTCCTGCAGTGATGTCCTGGGGCTGAGATGATTAGCCTCCAACAACAACAGTCTTCTTCCTTTGCACTAGATATGACTCCAACCAGTGTAGAGTTTTCCCCCTGATTCCCATTGACTTCAATTTTGCTAGGACTCCTTGTTGCCACACTCAGTCAAATTCTGCCTTGATATCAAGGGCAGTCACTCTCCCCTCACCTCTGGAATTCAGCTCTTTTGTCCATGATTGGCTCAAGGCTGTAACGAGGTCTGGAGCCAAGTGGTTCGGGCAGAATCCAACTGAGCATCGGTGAGCAGGTTATTACTGAGTAAGAGCCACTTGATAGCACTGTCGAGGACCCCTTCCATCACTTTGCTGATTGATTGAGAGTAGACTGATGGGGCTGTAAATGGCCGTGTTGGATTTGTCCTGGTTTTAGTGGACAGGACATTACTGGGCAATTTTCCACATCGTCCGGTAGATGCCAATGTCGTAGCTGTACTAGAACAGCTTGGTTAAAGGTGCGGCTAGTTATGGAGCACAGGTCTTCAGTAATATTGCTGGAATGTTGTCAAGGCCCAAAGTCTTTGCAGTATCCAGTGCCTTCAGCCATTTCTTGATATCATATGAGATATGGGATATGAATCGGATTTGCTGAAGACTGGCATCGGTGATGATGGGGACCTCAGGAGGAGGTCGAGATTGATCATACACTCAGCACTTCTAGTTGAAAATTGTTGCAAATGCTTCAGCCTTGTCTTTTGCACTGGCGTGCTGGGCTCCCCCATCATTATGGATGGGGATATTTGTAGAGCTTCCGCCTCCTGTTAGTTTTTAAATTATCCACCCCCATTCACGGCTGGATGTGGCAAGACTGCAGAGCTTAGATCTGATCGGTTGATTATGGGATTGCTTAGCCCTGTCTATTGCATGCTGCTTCCACTGTTTGGCATACATGATGTCCTGTGTTGTAGCTTCACCAGATTGGCACCTCATTTTTAGTTGTGCCTGGTTCTGCTCCTGGGGCATGCCCTCCTGCACTCCTCATTGAACCAGGGTTGATCCCCTGGCTTGAATGTAATGGTAGAGTGGGGGATATGCTGGGCCATAAGGTTACAGATTGTGGTTGAATACAATTCTGCTGCTGATGATGGTCTTCAGTACCTCATGGATGCCCAGTTTTGCATTGCTATATCTGTTCGAAATCTATCCCACTTAGCACAGTTGTCGTGCCACACAACACGATGGAGGGTATCCTCAGTGTGAAAACGGGACTTGTCTCCACTAGGACTGTGCAGTGGTCACTCTTACCAATACTGTCATGGACAGGTGCATCTGCAACAGGCAGATTGGTGAGGTTGAGGTCAAGTAGGGTTCTCCCTCTTGTTGGTTCTTTCACCACTTGCTGCAGGCCCAGTCTAGCAGTTATGTCCTTCAGGATGCGGCCAGCTCAGTCAGTAGAGGTGTAGCTGAGCCACTCTTGGTGATAGACATTGAAGTTCCCCACCCAGAGTACATTATATGCCCTTGCTACCCTCAGTGCTTCTTCCAAGTGGTGTTCAACATGGAGAAGCACTGATTCATCAGACGAAGGCAGGGGTGGGGGGGGGGGGTGGGGGTGGGTGGTAATCAGCTGGAGTTTTCTTTGCCCATTTTGACCTGATGCCATGAGATTTCATGGGGTGCAGAGTCAATGTTGTGGACTCCCAGGGCAACACCCTCCTGACTGTATGCTACTGTGCCGCCACCTCTGGTGGGACAGGACATACCCACAGATGGCGCTGGGACATTAGTTGTAAGTTATGATTCAGTGAGTATGACTATGTCAGGCTGTTGCTTGCCTCATCTATGGGACAGCTCTCCCAATTTTGGCAGAGGTCCCCAGATGTTAGTGAGGAGGACTTTGCAGGATTGACTGGACAGGGTGTGCTTTTGTCGTTTCCAGTGCCTACATTGATGCTAGGAGGTCCTTTCGGTTTTAATCTTATACGACTTTTCTGTAGCGATTTGATACAAGTGAATGGCTTGCTAGGCCATTTCAGAGGGCAGTTAAGAGTCAACCACATTGCTTTGGGTCTGGAGTCACATATAAGCCAGACTGGGTAAGGACATCATATTTCCTTCCCTAAAGTACATTAGTGAACCAGATGGGTTTTTATGGCAAACCGATAGTTTCATGGTCACCATTACAGATTTATTAATGAATTGAATTTAAATTCCCCCAGCTGCGATGGTGAGATTTGAATTCATCTCTGGGGCATGAGTCGGGGCCTCTGGATTGCTAGTCCAGTAACATTACTACTGCGCTACCATTCCCCTAAAGGTTGAACCTCACGACCTTTTGACTCAGTTGTAGAGTGCTGTCAATTGATCCAAGCTGATAGTGATGAAAAGATTTCTTTTTTCGAACCCTAAATTCTTCATAGTTGTGTCCAAATCCCTCCATGGTTTCACCTTTGATAACCTCCTTAAATGCTGCACATTTTCCGCTCTGGTTTTACTGAAAGTTTCCCTTCCTCCACCCAGTCGTTGATAGCAAAGACTTCAGCCATTTTCCCCTGACTTTGAACTCTGTCCCTAAAACCCTTTGTCTTGCGACATCTCTCCCACCTTCAAAAACCTCCTGTACTTTGAGTTATTTCCCCTAACCTCCCCCTCCTACTCATGTTCAGGTCTGATGTCCAACAGTAAACGTCTTGAGATGTTTTACCTAGTTGAAGGTGCTTTATACGTACAATTTGTTGTACTCCCTGGGCCAGGAAGGGAAACCAATCTACTCTGGACTCCTACATGCTGGAAAGTGTGCATGTCTGGATGGCTGATAAAGATAGAATTCGGTTCAATTGTTACGCCTCACTCTCACTCTCAAGGTCGAATAGCCTGTCAACACTTATACTTGGGCAAAGTATCAAATATCTGCTGGTGCTTCAGCATCAGTCACCACCTTCAGGACAGAGGAGACTAGGTGTAAATTAATACAAACTAAAATCCTAAAGAGGGTTTAACTACACTGCTTGTAAAGGGAGACGGATGAGGGTTCACACCCATAACATTTGTGGGAAATGGAGCTACAGAATTAAATAGTTAATGTAAAGTGAAAGTTTGCTGCTTCTAATTTACCTGTTTAATAGATGTTTGACTGCTAAAGATGCAGAGGTTAATGTAAAAAGCTAAATCCATGTCCATAGAATAACCAACGAAATTGAATGGCACTAATACTGATACTAATCTGCTCAGTAGTCATAAAAACTCATTAATATGTCAGTAGTGTGCTGCAAATCACAGAGGTTCCAAATGTTGTGATAATCTTTGAGATAGATCTTCTCAGCCTGGATGGAACAAAGTAATTTTACCCAAGTAAACCAACTTGAACTAGGAGATCAGAAGAGCCTTCGGGAAGCAATTATCAAATGTTAATCATTGAACATTAGCATATTAATATAATGCCATTCTCATAGTAAGAATACTGTAATTGCATGTCAGGTTGCATTTAGAACTGCAAGGCAGGAAAGGGGATTAGAGGTGCGACATCAGGTTACAGCACTAATTATTTCAGTAAAGCTCAGCAATCAATGCAAGTGAAAACAAATAAAAACTTTTAATTAAAGAATAATGGCGACAAATTGGGCTCAACGTTGCCTGTTTCTTGGGCACTACGAGTGCTATTAGGGATCCAAAATGGCATCTGCAGCAAAGCGCACCAGGCACCATCTTAGTGAAGCCGTTAGCAGTGTGCGCAGTTAACATCTGCTGGAAGTATGCATCACTGATTTGATGCCAGCGCTGCCATTTACGATTTCAATGTTCCAGCAGATGACCTCTCTTAAGCCCGCAAGGCTGAACATACTGGAAGAAACACCCCCACACCAGCACTGTTTAAAACATCAACCACAACTTACAGATTAAGTTGCTGGTTGATTTCTTCTGACTGTTGCTACAATTCTACAAGTTTTTGGTGCTTTCTATAGTTTAAAGTTTCAGAAGTTTATACGGGTGGTTTGGCTGGTGCTGAAGGCATTTTTATTGGCTTCAAGGCTTCTGCACAAACCACTTGCTCCTAGGCAAGGATAACGTATGACTGGGAGAATGAGCAGAGGTTCTGCAGAGCAGGACAAGCTGCTAGAAAAGAGAGGAGGAGGGATAGAAGGGCTCTCACCAGGATGCCATATTCACCCACATTATTCAGGGAGCAATTCTCCTACCTGAATCTCAGCGAGAAACAATGTATCGGAAGTTTGTGTTTCACTGAGAAGGTTCTCACTGAAATCTGCCACCTGCTGCAACCACAACTGCAGCCTCTGAGCAGGGTGAGGATCACATTGCCAGTGGCTGTGAAGGTGACTGTGGCGATGAAATTTTGTGCATTTGGCTCCTTTCAGGCTGGAGATGAAGATATTTGCAAAATCTTACAGTTTGCAGTACACTGCCGCCTATTGGAGGTCACTGAGTTCTCTATTTTAAACGAATTTCATTTCATTCTCTCCTGCCAGAGAGAAGTAGGCAGAGCGAGCACACAGCTTAGCTACGATTGCAGGCTTCCCCATGGTGCAGGGTGCCATTGACTGCACACATATCATTTTGCAGGCATTACATGTCAACTCCGCCTTTTACCGGAACTGAAAGGCATTCCACTCCCTCAACGTCCTGATGCTGTGCGACCATGGGCAACATATCATACAGGTCAATGCCCGATATCTTGGCAGGAGTCATGATGCCTTCATTCTGCAGCAGTCTGCTGTGCTGTCTGTATTTCAGCCACCACAGTAAACCAAAGGGTAGTGTTGGAGAAAATCCAGATTGTGCCCAATTGTTGAACAAATTCTTTGGACTCATGGGGGATCACACCTTACCTAAAGGCGGTCCAGTGCTACTCCCAAAAGCTACAGATCGCCGTGGACTTATATAGTATAAAAGAGGCAGAGCTAACAGTTTCACAATTAGATAAGCACCCACAAGACTGCCTACGTAACAGTGCACCAGGCAGGGTCCGAGGTCAGCAAAACATCAGTTTCAACAATAACAAGCTAGTTCCTTAATTCAATGCCCACTCCAGACACCATATCTGGCCGTAACGTCTGATTGTGGTTAGCTGCTCTGTCTACATTTTATGACCGTTGGTTGTGGTTAGATTAGCTACAAGCTGTCTCCTGCTTTTCTGCTTCTACAAAGTTAAGTAATAATTAGCAAAGCTAAGAAAATTTCTCCAACAGGTAGCTATTGGGAAACAAGGGCTATCCACCGCCAACATGGCTCATGACTCTAGTTCGCAACCCATGTACATGTGTGCAGCATGCATACCATGAGAGCCATGATGCCACAAGAAATGTGATAGAGCAGATCATTGGCGTGCTGAAGGAACAAAACAAAGTAAGATGTGCATGCTTACAGCATCTGCAGCTTGTAAATCAGAAAACAGTGTGGGATGAGGAAGACATGGGTTGTGAGAAGGAGGATTAGGTATGAGGACACTGTCATCTTTGATGGTTTCAGCCCCACCGCAATGGCCAGCACCATCTCCTCTATGGGGATTAGAGCATGCATGCGTACCTGTTTCCCTCCAGTTAGCTCCTGCTGCCACCTTGTCCTGCAAGAAAGAGGGAAGTGTGTCAGTGAGTGTTGTGCAATATGTTTGGCTGATGTGGCTGTCATGGTTGAATAGCTGGCAGGGTCTGCAAGCAGTGAGATGTGGGTGTGAGGTGAAGTGAAGCTATGAATGTAAGGTATGCGTCCTGATTGACGGAGATTGTTGTTGGGCGAGAGATGGGTGTGTGGTGATTTGTACA
Source organism: Heterodontus francisci (assembly GCF_036365525.1). Lineage (NCBI taxonomy): Eukaryota > Metazoa > Chordata > Chondrichthyes > Heterodontiformes > Heterodontidae > Heterodontus > Heterodontus francisci. Next base: position 32,957,888 of record NC_090380.1, on the reverse strand, counting down.
GTGGCTGAGGCTAGTGGTGCTGTGGTGGGATATTGCAATTGAAGATGCATTCACTGACCTTGACCACTTGTGTGAGGTCATTAAGCTTCTTGTGGCACTGCATCTAGATCCTGTGGGCTTGACTCTTGTCATTGACCTCCATGGCTATCTGCTCCCACTGCCTTTTTGCTGTATATCTGGAGGGCCTCCTTGCCCCCTGCAGGTGCAGGATGTCTCTTCTTTGTCCACCAGATCCACCAAGACCTCCAGTATAGCTCAGGAAAACTGCTTTCTCCCATGTTCAGCCATTTGTCTGTCTTCCCCCAGGCCAGATTCCGCTCCCACGTGACTCCCAGCACCTGTTGCAGCCACAATGCACCTCCCTCTAAGAGGTACAGCTAATTTTAAGTAGTACTAGTAAGTATCAATTCTACACACCACCCCGCCCCCCCCTGCCGCCCAGGGGATGCATGCAGCCAATCACCACGTTTACTGCTGACTGCATGTAAAAATCATGCAAATGAACAGGCAGTATGAGGTTGTCATGCTGCTGCACTACATCCAATTGGCACATCACGATCCCTGTGCCCGTTTTCAGCGGCTATTCAATTTAGCCCATTGGCTCTAATAGTAAGTTTAAGTTTTACCCATTTCTATCTCTGCTTTCTTTCATCAGCACAATCTACATGAATTGTGTTGCAAATGGAGAATGCAGGTGATTGACTGCATTTCCTTCGAGGCTATTCAGCACTTAGTTGTCTTGATTGATTAGCCAGTTTGATGCATGCTTCCAAACAGCAATGTAACAAATGTCTTTAAGTTCTCTGTTACATTGCAAGTACCAGGTTGGCGCCAGTGAATTAGGATGATTCAGAGCAAACTGTGCAGATTCTGCATTGTTCTCCCATCAAATAAACTGCAGCTCTGCGCACGCAAAATGCTCAGGTGGCATTTGTAGTGTTTGAAAGAGTGGAAATGATCATCAACAGTCAACATAATTGAAATTTTCCGTTGAGCTTTGTTGTTAGTTTACCTGTTCTGGATACCTGCTCATCAATGGCCTCTAAACGTTTTGGAAGCCATGTGTGTTCTGGTGAGCAGAAGCTACTTAATGTGGCTAAGACAGTGCTTTCAAATATTCTTTGTTGGGACCGCCTGCAAATGTTAACACATCGGGCTGAATTTTATGGGTGCGCCGCAAATTGCGGGGGCTCATTTAAATGGGTGGGGCGGAACGGCCTCCCCCGATGACAGCTGCTCTGTCCCCAGCAACGGCATCTGACGCCACCACACATGCGCCGGCACACTTTTAAAGGGCTTCGCGCCCTTAGAACAAATTGAAATTTTTAAAGGGAACAAAGTTGTAAAATTTAAGTTACACATTACATAACATCTTCACTCTCCTCACCCACACCCCCAAGGAGTAATCAAATCATTAATAGCCCATTCCCCCCTCAAAAAACTTTGATTCAGATCCCAACCTTTCCCCTCTGACCTTTAATAACTTTAACACTCAACTCCTTCCCACCATTCCCCCCTGCACCAATCCAAAGAGTTTTCCTCGCTTTCTCCACTCCTGTCCTGAGAATTTCACTCTTTCCCCCACCAGTGTCATGCCTTGGAACTCTGAACAGAGTTCCGAAGGCGTGGGAGTTCCGGCCAACGGCGGAATATCAGCGTGGGACAGCCGTTGCTACCAGGTAGGTAATTACTCTTTAATTGTAATATGATTTGCATATTAAAATGAAGGCCCCGCCACCGAGCGGAGGAGAGGAGGGCCACACTGAGGCCTTGCCGCTGTCGGTAAAATAAGGCGGGGTCTTCTCAGCGTCTGGTGTCGTGATGTGCCTCTCCCGAAAGAATTTTCCGGCCCCCTCACCCCCGCCACAGCCCCCAATGCCGGAGGGCTCATAAAATTCAACTCATCTTCCATCTATCGCAGACCTCAAAGGTTGGTAGGCTGTGAGTACATTCCTTTTATCAGCATGGAGGGAACTTCTGTTACTAGGGGCTCCCACCTATACTCATAGGCCTCAATTTGTGGTGTGTTTCTGGACCCTGGGGTTGGGGGAAACGGGGAGAGTGTTCCTAGGTCTCAATTCTGGTCCTGCTGGCACTCTCCCTCCATCTGGGATGGACTACTGGTGACTATGGATTTCCTAATGCCTCCAAAAGAGAATAAGGACATTTCCCGTTATTAGGTGTGACATTCTGGAGGCTGGTGAGTGTGGTGCATCCTGGTGAAGGAACCTGGATGCATCGATCTGCTCCATTTGACCATTCTCAAAATCCAGATTGAGGGGGGACTTATATTTCACCTACCCTTCTACATCCACAGCCATCAAGTGGGCCAAGGGCTTACCTGTGGCCCAGTTCAGCTTGATGTCCAGGCCAGCTGATTTTGGGAAGGCCTTGACCAGCGAGTGGCGTCAGGACACCTGATTGGCGTCTGTAGCTAACCAGTATTACAGAAATGAGCCTCAGGCCTCCAGCGCGTATTCCAGGCGCATTGCCCACTTCACGGCGGGATCAGGCGCAAAACCAATTCCTCCCCTTTGTCCTTTCTGTAAGGTCGCTTAGCAACATAATGCTTGTTGCTGTGCACTGCTGTTAGTATGATCGCAAGGGAACTATTCTTTACAAATAAGCACAGAGATTACTGTCAGAATATGAGAGATCAGGAACGTTTCAATTCCAAACCACATTAGCAATCCTTCAGTATTTGTTAAAAATTCTATTTGGTTTGATGCTCAATTTCCACAAGATGGTGATTAATTCTGGCCCAGGCATCAGCACAGAATGTGTCCTTGAGCACTCCAATATCTTAATCATGAAAAAGATTGCACCTTATTGTTCCCTATTCTGCTTGTTAGGGTCCAGTTTGCTAACAATTTAAAATTGAAAAGTTTGCACAAAAAGAATAATGACACCAAAGTAATGCCAGTGCTGTTGTTCAATTTATCAGCACAGGATGTCTGGTTAGTGATCAGAAGAAAACCATTATCCAGTGTTTCTAACTCACACACTACTTCTGTTTCATTAATACTTTAATTGAAGTACATGATCTGTACTTGTCAGTATTGAATTTTTGTTTCTTGTTTGTACCCATCTCTCCCAAATATAAATGATCCAGAATCAATTTCTAAATCCCAATCTATAGAATACATGTGTCTAGCTGTGAAAGTTTCCTAGAACTTTCCCTTCTTAAGCAAGCTCTACAAATTCACAGTGTGGGGATTAGTGAAGCGATTTGCATTCATTGGTATCTTAGCTCGATGAGTTCATGCATAGTGGAGGTGGCATGCAACGGGGAGGTTGAAGGCAGTGATTGCCAACAATTTGCTTGGGATCTTTTATCAGCTCTGTGAGGCTGTTAGTGTGCAGACATTTATTATTGTCCTGTCGGCACTGCAAGACATTTCTTTGGCAGACCAGACGTCTGGCAGATTTCCTTGGTTCGCCACATTAATTAATTAACTGTTGTTTCTTAGGCAAATTGGAACAGCTATTCATTAAAGTAGTGAATTGTACATATAACAAGTATGAAACTTATTAATCACCAATATGTTATTATGACTGATCTTCATGCAATATTTGCAGTTCTTTCATTACTGGAGTAATGTTCCGAAAATCTTCTATCCCGACTCTTTGCTAGTTTTGGTATTGATACGCAATTAACATTCTGTTTCAAATCCCATCCATCATTCTCTGGGTTTCTCTTTGAATTCTGTCTTTTCCTTGGCAGTGCTGTGCTTGGTGATTTAATATTTGAAAGTTTGGATGACATTTTGCTACCTACCATTGCAGTGCATCGTATTGAAGACCAGACACAACTTTGGTAGCCATGGTAATGCGTGTTTGCCTTCCAAATATTTCCACATGATTTTGGAATGGCATGACTTGGTACCATCTGGATCCACACTGATACATATATATAAGTGTAGAAAGAGTAAACAAAACTCAACAAAAAGTGATGGCTATCACTTCTGGCAGAATTTGTACACTCATAAAAGGGCCATTATATAAAGCCTTCTTTAAAAGTGCATCATTTAGTACTATTAAAATATGATTTTGATGTTTCAAAACCACCCACTCCAATGAATGGCATCAACAAACCAACTAATTTTAACAGAGAAATAGAGGTGAGTATTAGGCAGGGAACAGCACTTAATGTCTAATTTTTCAAATTACCAAATAGAGGAAAATATGCACGTAGGTTCCAGCAAACCTGGAGAGACGAACCTTGTAAGGAGGAGGGTGGTTCACTAGCATTTGCAGAATATTTGTATGCAGGAACATGTTATTTGTGAGCAGCTGTAATCTATCTGAGAAGTTTATTTCTGGCAGGATAAATTATGAAGTAGGGATGGGAATACAAAGAGTCTTCAGAGGGTTCATTTAGTGGCACTTTTGATTTCGAGCAATTGGATTTTAAAATATCACAAAAATCTGTTTCTATCTTGATTTAATTTCTTCAGAGGCAAATCAATTACTGACCTAAATACAAACGTATTTCTATGACTCCCACATAACATTAAATTAATGTTCCATGCTATCACATGAGAAAAATGATTATCAGTCTGAATTTAGTTTTGTCGTAGCTAGTATGTGTCTGATATCTGATCGCATTACTTCATCCTTGTCCATCACTCTATTTCAGTCTACCTACTGTAATGAATTATTTTATGTTGTCTGATGCAACATAAATGAGATGCATGGAGTCCAATTGGTTGAAGATCTGTCAGATTTATTTACAGCTAGACTATTATATACAGTACAGAGCTAATTATTTACAGAACCTTACTCTGGGTGTTACCGTTGCAGAGTGACTCTGGCTCTGAGTCACATGACTACATTCTGGTACTTAACTTATTAGCATACTAAGATCTTAAAGGGACATCACTCTTAAAGGCAATCATACAACATCCCCTTTCTTTCCAAAGATAAGTCTCGTATGCCAAAAGTAAAAACATGTAACATTAACATCAAAATTATTTACACAGGTGTTATTATTTGCCAGCCTTTGCTTCTCAGTAGTGATGATGTCAATCTCTTCTTCTGAGTCGCTGGAGCACAAGAAAACACTGTCCGTTGACAAAGAACTTTCACCATCTGAACTTGCATCTTTATTCTCTTGGTGTGGCATCTTTGAGAAGGGGCTGAGACTCTTCAAACCAGAACCACTGAGATCCTGCAGGAACTGTGACTCAATGTGGGTACCCTTGGTATCTTCTGCTATAATGGGTACCTTGGTGACCTTATGGATGGTTATGATGTTGAGGTCCTTACACACCGGTAGTCCTGCCACGGCTGGTCCACTCGTGTCTCCAAGGTAGAATGTTTGTGGTTTTCTTGCCATAACCGCATTGCATTGTTAGTGTGCCACTGCAAGGAATAGGTGACTCATATGCAGATAACTTGGCAGTTGTCGGTTATATCATAGATTTCCAACGACTCAGGTACATATCTTTGAGTATTCGGACTGGTAGGATATTTGCACTAGCGCTGGTGTCATTCTTGGCCCTGAGTGTATGTTTGCCAGCTTTCTTTGGGAACATGATGTTAATAGTGGCAAAAGCTTCCAGTTGTTGGACTTCATCAACACATTGTGTCAGGTTCACAATGTGAAACGCCTGCTTGTCTTCTGACTGAGAATTGTTTCTGTCTGGGTCATGTCTCAGGTTTGTTTTGCTTGGACTGCATGTATCAGCTTGCATTCACACAGGTCTTTGGAGCTCTCCTTGCTGCCATTGCCCTTTTGCTGCACCTGTCATCTGTTTGTCTGTGTCCTGCTGTGACTTCTGGTCATGTCTTTGGAGCCAGATTTCCTTCGTAGGCAGGTCCAGTGTCCTTTTGCACTGCACGCCTTATACCGATCACAAAATGCAGGGAATTTCATTGTGAGTAGGACAGACTGCACATAGCACACAGCTTCCTTGCTCTTTTCAACCGGGTTATGGTGCCGATACTGTTGGCTGCACATAGTGCTTGCAGGTGCTGTTGACCAGTGACAATGGCTTTGTATTTCCTGCCATCTTCCAGCAGCGCATCAATGCTGTGATCTTTCTTTTTCCTCAAGAGGTCTTTCTGAAATGCTTCATTGGTTGTCAATACAATCATTAGCTCCATTGTTTGGTCTGACAGCTCAGTTTCTGAGAAGTCACATTTGTTGCCCTTACTATGGCATCTACTGACGAACTGGTCTATTGATTCCTGTGATTGTTGCCTGTGGACATCAATTCCAGGCAGTGAATTCTCAATTGGAGCTGATCCTCTTTGTGGGATCTTTCTGGTCCTCATCAGATAATCCACAGGTGTTGATTCTGTATAATCCCTCATTTCCAACTGCTATTAGTACTTTTACAGCCTGTCTTTCTAGGTCTACAACTATTTTATCTGTGAAGAATGACTGCATTGTTTGAATAGTAGGAACTCGGAATCCATATTTCCGCTGTTCTTTTGCTTTAAAACTTGCTTTAAGACTTGTTCTTTGACTCTGCACTGTTTCCCCTTTAAGAGACTCTTTGTTATTTATACTAGCCGCTTTGATTGACAGGAGCAGATGTTTGCTAGTGCTGTGTGTTTATCTTAAGCTTGTTCTTTCTACACAGTTGTTCAATTTTTTAAAAGCATTTTTTTATGTTCACACTCGAGAGGTTTTAATGTTTTTTTACTGTCGCTTCATGAATGAAAGCTCTTATTTACACTCGAGTAGTTTAATTTTTTTCAAACTTTGGCTCTGTGGAGGAAGGCTCCTCAATGATCTGGGTTTTCCCACATTTTTCTAATGCGTCTCCTGTAATGGCGCCAACCTTGATCAGCTCGGGAAAGGAGTCAGGTCTTCCCAGTTTTTTTTTGATACCCGGAGCTTTTGAAACAAAACTTTCTTTTGAAGGACTTCAAAGCTTTTCTTTTAAAGCAGTATCCCTCTCCCATCAGCACAATGACTTACCCGATTTAGTTGCAGCCTGTTGTTCTGTGCTCTGTCTTCTACAGCTTGAGGTAAGTTCTTTTTGCACAGTTTGAGCCAGTATTTTTCTTGACCTTTCTCTCAACTGGCTGTGAGAAAGGTCATTTTCAGAGCTGTTCGAACCGTGGTCTTCAACCTCAGACTTTGACTTCTCACCACAACTGCCACCATGTAATGAGCTCTTTCATGTTGTCTGATGCAACATGAATGGGATGCGTGGAGTCCAGTTGGTTGAGGATCTCAAACAGGTTTATTTCCAGTTAGATTATTATAGACAGTACAGAGTTAACTATTTACAGAACCTTATTCTGGGTGTTACAGCTGCAGAGTGGCTCTGGCTCTGAGTCACATGACTATGTCCTGGTACTTGGCTCCTTAGCATACTAAGATCTTAAAGGGATTATCTCTCTTAAAGGCAATCATAAAACACCTACCACACATTCCCATGGTTGACAATAATATGGTGCCGAATGTAACATGCTTGGGAAGATAAAACCAACTTTCTTGGGCTTATTTTGTAACAGCTGCTTAGAATTATGATGAACAGTTGGACTTAAATAAATTACATTGGTTCAATTGATGGCAATCAGGATGCTGGAGAACTTTTTTTTTATTCACTTGCTGTTGCTATGGGCGAAAGGGAAAGAATTTGATACACAAAGCAGCTCCAACGAATCAAGCAGAAGTATCTTTTGAAATAGCTTCTGACATGTATCTGCATGGTGTACAAAGCCCCTCAGCCTGATTTTCTACTCTATGAAGCCCAGAAGATGAAATCTCTTGAGCCTCAGGCGGCAGAGGGCTTGAAAGTTCCCAGTCTTCCTCATACCCCTCTGGCACAACTCTTGCCTGAAGTTAAAATTAGGGCTATATTTCCTACAATTTAGATTGCTTATGAGAATAGATGTACCTTGAGCTCCATCTATCTGTGTAAGTGAATGAAGTAGGTAACGTTATACTCATCATTTGTAAAATTGTAAAACTAGAAGCAAATTTAGCTCCTGTTACAGAAATGTGAGAGAAATAATGAACTTCAACAGATGGAGCCTGGCTACTGGAATTAGTAAACCCATTAATACATGCTTCACAGAAAACTACAACTGATCGATTAGACAGTCATAGCTACTGAAGATTTGGGTTTCATTTCAACCTTTGCCTCTACCCTGCAGGGCATCTTCTCTTCCTACTGTTCTGCAGGTTTCATACATACTGTACACATTATAGGCACAGTAATAACTGGAAACTTAAATTTTCTTCATTGGATTTTCATCTAGACTCATACAAATTTAAATCAGTGTGAACACTAGTTGGCATTTTACCCAGAGTGTACCAAGCATTTGGGTGCAGGGGTGGGGTTGGTGGTTGAATGGAATCACGGATTGGCGAATGCATGAGTGTCAAATAAACTGTTTTTCGCTTCCCTCCCCAATCTAATCCAACTGAACTCAACCGAAATCTTTAACCGAGGGATGACCCTAATCCTATTATTGTGCAGTGCTGTCTAATGTACACCTAAAACCTCAATGTATGCGATTGTTAGTACTGTGTGATCTACAATGCATGGCTCAAAAAAGATTGTAAATTTTGCCTGGCTCAAAAATGTAATAATCATAAAAGAATCATAATTTCAGAATACAGATTGTTTTGGAGCCATAGAGATTTGAAACGGCTTCAAAACCAATGCAAGTATTCCTTGTTGATATATCTATGTTGTTTCTCATGGATTTGTGATTGTATTGCATTGCTTGAGTTCTTTCAGATATTCATTCTTATTTTGTTTATCATATTTGATAAGATATTTGTGTTTATTTTGGTTCTAATATTTCACTGTCATGTTTTGTTTGTAGTTTCGCAGCACTCGCTCATCCTCCCCCATTGAATGTTGCCAAATGACCCCCTGGAGTAGAAAGGTACTGGATTGCACCTCAAGCCTTAGCCTTGCTCTCTGCCAATCCTTCCTCTGTAACTTCTAATGCTATCCTTAACCTTAACACCAATCAATGTTCTTCTCTAATATTTTCTGAATTCTATTTTTTAAATGCTCTTTTATCTAAGTAATGTTTGAAATGCATATTAAATCCACATGTCAGCATCAGATTTTAACCTGAGACATTCTTCTATTTCAAAATTTCACCTAAGCCCAGAAATGACCATTAATGATATCGGTGGGCAGAGGATTAATGTGTTGATATTCCTGTTTTCTTTTAATGCAGGTATTTGTTTTTAATGGGTTAATGCCTCTGCTGATGTCGAGAACAGTCATTGTTAAGCATTCATTTGCTGATATCAACATACAGTAATTTCTAGATTTTAAATTATTTTAATTTTGCAGGAGAATATATAAAGCTGATTTTCATTTATATAAAACATATATAAACATGCATGCACATATGTATTAGCAAAATACTATGGCCTACACTTACTGCATTGTGTGGGATTCTTTATGTGTTCAATTCTGGGTGCTGCCTGTGTGGAGTTTGCAAGTTCTCTCTGTGTCTGCGTGGGTTTTCCCCGGGTGCTCCGGTTTCCTCCCACAGCCAAAAGACTTGCAGGTGATAGGTAAATTGGCCGTTGTAAATTGCCCCTAGTGTAGGTAGGTGATAGGGAATATGGGATTACTGTAGGGTTAGTATAAATGGGTGGTTGTTGGTCGGCACAGACTCGGTGGGCCGAAGGGCCTGATTCAGTGCTGTATCTCTAAATAAATACAAATAAAAATAAATAAAGATACAATGTGTAAGCTGGTGGGGAAATATCGGTTTTGTACACGAGCCGCGTGATGTATTTTCAACCCCTAAACATAATGTTAGGTACTGTGGGACTAAATAACAAAAGGCAGCCATGATAATTTTTTTAAATTCATTTTTGGGATGTGACATTGCTGGCTAGGCCAGCATTTATTGTCGTTGAACTGAGTGGCTTGCTAGGCCATTTCAGAGGGCATTTAAGAGTCAACCACATTGCTGTGGGTCTGAAGTCACATGTAGACCAGACCAGGTAAGGATGGCAGATTTCCTTCCCTAAAAGATATTAGTGAACCAGGTGGGTTTTTACAGCAATCGACAATGGTTTCATGGTGGAGAGATTAAAATTGGGGCTGCTCAAGAGGACAGAATTAGAAGAGTGCAGATATCTTGGAGGGTGTGGGGCTGGGGGAAGTTGACAGAGATATGGAAGGACGAAGGCCATGGAGAGATTTGAAAACAAGGATGAGAATTTTAAGATTGAGGCGTTGCTTAACCAGGAGCCAATGTAAGTCAGCAAGCAGAAGAGAGGTGATAGAGGAATGGGACCTGTTGCAAGTAAGGACATGCGCAGCAGCGTTTTGGATGACCTGAAGTTTAAGAAGGGTAGAATGTGGGAGGCTGGCCAGGAGTGTGTTGGAATAGTCATCTAGTGGTAACAAAGGCATGGGTGAGGGATTCAGCGGCAGATGAGCTGAAGCAGGGGCAGAGTCGGGCAAAGTTACTGAGTTGGAAATAGACGGTCTTAGTGATGGTGTGGATATATGGTCAGTAGCTCATCTCATGGTCAGATGTGACACCAAGGCTGCAGACAGTCTGGTTCAGCCTTGGACAGTTGCCAAGAAGAGGGATGGAGCCGATAACTAGGGAATGGAGTTTGTGGCAGGGACTGAAGACCATGGCTTCAATTTTCCCAATATTTAATTGGAGGAAATTTCTGCTCATCCAGTACTGGATGTCGGATAAGCAGTCCGATAACTTTGCAACAGTGAAGAAGTCGAAAGAGGTGGTGGTGATGTAAAGCTGAGTGTGGTCAGCATGTTAAAACTAATGGCATATTTTTGGTGAGAGGTAGCATGTAGATATGAATTAGGAGGGGCCCAAGGATAGATCCTTGGGGGACACCAGAGGTAATGGTGCAGGAGTAGAAAGAAAGCCATTGCAAGTGTTACTCTGGCTATGATTGGACAGATTAGAATGGAACCATTCTTATTTTCATCACTGCAGGAGTTCCTCAGGGTAGTATCCTAGGCCCACCATCTTCAGATGCTTCATCAATGACCTTCCCTCTAACATAAGGTCAGAAATGGGGATGTTCGCTGATGATTGCACAATGTTCAGTACCATTTGTGACTCCTCAGATAACGAAGCAGTCTGTGCCCGAATGCAGCAAGACTTGGACAACATCCAGGCTTGGGCTGATAAGTGGCAAGTAACATTCGTGCCAGGCAATGACCATCTCCAATAATAGAGAATCTAACCATTTCCCCTTGACATTCAATGGTATTTCATTGCTGATTCACCCACTATCAACATCCTGGGGGTTACCATTGACCAGAAACTGAACTGGACCAGCCATATAAATACTGTGGTTACAAGAGCAGGTCAGAGGCTGGGACTTCTGCAGCAAGTAACTCACCTCCTGTCTCCCCAAAGCCTGTCCACCATCTACAAGGCACAGATCAGGAGTGTGATGGTATACTCTCCACTTGCCTGAATGAGTGCGACTCTAACAACAGTCAAGAAGCTCGACACCATCCAGGACAAAGCAGCCTGCTTGATCAGCACCCCATCCACCACCTTAAACATTAACTCCCTCCACCACCACCAATACACAGTGGCAGCACCATCTACAAGATGTATTGCAGCAACTCACCAAGGCTCCTTCAACAGCCCCTTCCAAACTCGTGACTTTACCATCTAGAAGGACAAGCAGGCAGATGGAAACACCACCACCTGCAAGTTCCCTTCCAAGCCACACACCATCCTGACTTGGAACTACATCACCATTCCTTCACTGTCGTTGGGTCAAAAACCTGGAACTCCCTCCCTAACAACACTGTAGGCGTACCTACACCATATGGACTGCAGCGGTTCAAGAAGGCAGCTCAGCACCAACTTCTCAAGAGCAATTAGAGCTGGGCAACAAATTTTTTTTAGATTTAGAGATACAGCACTGAAACAGACCCTTCGGCCCAACGAGTCTGTGCCGACCAACAACCACCCATTTATACTAATCCTACATTAATCCCATATTCCCTACCACATCCCCACCATTCTCCTACCTACACTAGGGGCCAATTTACCTATCAACCTACAAGTCTTTGGCTGTGGTAGGAAACCGGAGCACCCGGCGGAAACCCACACAGTCACAGGGAGAACTTGCAAACGCCACACAGGCAGTACCCAGAACTGAACCGGGGTCGCTGGAGATGTGAGGATGCGGTGCTAACCACTGCACCACTGTGCCGTCTTGCCAGCGATGCACACATCCCAAGAACAAATTTTTAAAAAAACAGGTGAGTACAGTCCCACCCAGCTGGACGACAGTGGAGAGGCGTTGGAGGAAATTGGTGGGTCAACCATATCAAAGGCTACAGACAGGTCGAGAAGAACAAGGAGAGATAGTTAGCCTCTGTCACAGTCACATACGATGTCATTTGTGACTTTGGTAAGAGCTATTTGGTACTGTGCCATGGGCACAAACCAGATTGGAAGGATTCAAACATGGCATTTGAGGAAAGGTGGGAAAGGATTTGGGAGGCGACAACATATTCAAGGATGTTGGAGAGGAAAGGGAGATTGGAGATGGAGCAGTAGTTTGCATGGATGATGGGGTCAGCCATGTATCAGACCATGTTACCCCTCACACTGTAACGATGCAGTTACAGCTCAGACCCTATTACCTTGCACACAATAACGATGCAGTTACAGCTCAGACCATGCTACTCCTCACACTGTAATGATGGAGTTACAGTTCAAACCATGTTACTCCTCACACTGTAACGATGCAGTTACAGTTCAGACCATGTTACACCACACACAGTAACGATGCAGTTACAGTTCAGACCATGTTACCCCGCACACAATAACGATGCAGTTACAGCTCAGACCGTGTTACTCCTCACACTGTAATGATGCAGTTACAGCTCAGACCATGTTACCCTGCACACTGTAATGATGGAGTTACAGTTCAAACCATGTTACTCCGCACACTGTAATGATGCAACTACAGCTCAGACCTTGTTACTCCGCACACTGTAATGATGCAGTTACAGCTCAGACCTTGTTACTCCGCACACTGTAATGATGCAGTTACAGCTCAGACCATGTTACCCTGCACACTGTAATGATGGAGTTACAGTTCAAACCATGTTACTCCACACACTGTAATGATGCAACTACAGCTCAGACCTTGTTACTCCACACACTGTAATGATGCAATTCCAGCTCAGACCTTGTTACTCCACACACTGTAATGATGCAGTTACAACTCAGATCATGTTACTCCGCACACTGTAATGATGCAGTTACAACTCAGGCCATGTTACTCCGCACACTGTAATGATGCAATTACAGCTCAGACCATGTTACTCCGCACACTGTAATGATGCAGTTACAACTCAGACCATGTTACTCCGCACACTGTAATGATGCAGTTATAACTCATACCATGTTACCCCGCACACTGTAATGATGCAATTACAGCTCAGACCATGTTACTCCGCACACTGTAATGATGCAATTACAGCTCAGACCTTGTTACTCCGCACACTATAATGATGCAATTACAGCTCAGACCATGTTACTCCGCACACTGTAATGATGCAATTACAACTCAGACCATGTTACTCCGCACACTGTAACGATGCAGTTACAGCTCAGACCATGTTACTCCGCACACTGTAATGATGCAATTACAGCTCAGACCATGTTACTCCTCACACTGTAATGATGGAGTTACAGTTCAAACCATGTTACCCCACACTCTGTAATGATGCAGTTACAGCTCAGACCATGTTACTCCTCACACTGTAATGATGGAGTTACAGTTCAAACCATGTTACCCCGCACACTGTAACGATGCAGTTACAGCTCAGACCATGTTACTCCTCACACTGTATTGATGGAGTTACAGTTCAAACCATGTTACCCCACACTCTGTAATGATGCAGTTACAGCTCAGACCATGTTACCCCGCAGACTGTATTGATGCCGTTACAACTCAGACCATGTTACTCTGCACACTAACGATGCAGTTACAGCTCAGACCATGGTACCCTGCAGACTGTATTGATGCAGTTACAACTCAGACCATGTTACTCCTCACACTGTAATGATGGAGTTACAGTTCAAACCATGTTACCCCACAGACTGTAATGATGCAATTACAGCTCAGACCTTGTTACTCCGCACACTGTAATGATGCAATTATAGCTCAGACCTTGTTACTCCGCACACTGTAATGATGCAGTTACAGCTCAGACCATGTTACCCTGCACATTGTAATGATGGATTTACAGTTCAAACCATGTTACTCCGCACACTGTAATGATGCAACTACAGCTCAGACCTTGTTACTCCACACACTGTAATGATGCAATTCCAGCTCAGACCTTGTTACTCCACACACTGTAATGATGCAGTTACAACTCAGATCATGTTACTCCGCACACTGTAATGATGCAGTTACAACTCAGGCCATGTTACTCCGCACATTGTAATGATGCAATTACAGCTCAGACCATGTTACTCCGCACACTGTAATGATGCAGTTACAACTCAGACCATGTTACTCCGCACACTGTAATGATGCAGTTACAACTCAGACCATGTTACTCCGCACACTGTAATGATGCAATTACAGCTCAGACCATGTTACTCCTCACACTGTAATGATGGAGTTACAGTTCAAACCATGTTACCCCACACTCTGTAATGATGCAGTTACAGCTCAGACCATGTTACTCCTCACACTGTAATGATGGAGTTACAGTTCAAACCATGTTACCCCGCACACTGTAACGATGCAGTTACAGCTCAGACCATGTTACTCCTCACACTGTATTGATGGAGTTACAGTTCAAACCATGTTACCCCACACTCTGTAATGATGCAGTTACAGCTCAGACCATGTTACTCCGCAGACACTAACGATGCAGTTACAGCTCAGACCATGTTACTCCGCAGACACTAACGATGCAGTTACAGCTCAGACCATGTTACTCCACAGACACTAACGATGCAGTTACAGCTCAGACCATGTTACCTCGCAGACTGTATTGATGCCGTTACAACTCAGACCATGTTACTCTGCACACTAACGATGCAGTTACAGCTCAGACCATGGTACCCTGCAGACTGTATTGATGCAGTTACAACTCAGACCATGTTACTCCGCACGCTGTAACGATGCAATTACAGTTCAGAGAGCCGATATAACTCAGATCATTCCCAGCAAATTCTGGAAGAGATATCAAGAACAGACAGTTTGCAAGTTTTGTATCCATTAAAATAATGCTTGGGATATCACAGCTGGGATTTGCCTGTATCTTGATAAATACCATCAAATTGTGTGGGAATCTCTGAAGTGCAAAATTTCCTATCCAATTCTTCATGTGTGAGAATTTCTGCCAGATTCCTCCCCTTCAAGTGCTTCTGAAACTCATATCTTTCATTTAGGGTGTCCAATCCCTTTAGGAATGATTGGCTTCTCAACTGTCAGCCCAAGAATAAGTCATTCAGATATATTAGACCCTGCTGCTGGTGATATTACCAGAGAACTGCTTAACACATTTATATAATACTCCTCTTTATGTTAGCCTGCAGTTTAAATAGATTTGCTCTCCTCTAAAATAATGGATGCAACAATGCTGTAAAATTGGACTAATGTGTTAACTGGCACATGTGCTCTAATACTGGGACTGTGTGGTCTAATGCTGGGACCGTGTGGTCCAGTACTGGGACCATGTGGTTTAATACTGAAACAGTGAGGTCCAATACTGGGACCTTGTGGTTTAATACTGAAACAGTGAGGTCCAATACTGGGACCTTGTGGTTTAATACTGAAACAGTGAGGTCCAATACTGGGACCGTGTGGTTTAATACTGAAACAATGATGTCCAATACTGGGACTGTGTGGTTTAATACTGAAACAGTGAGGTCCAATACTGGGACCGTGTGGTTTAATACTGAAACAATGATGTCCAATACTGGGACTGTGTGGTTTAATACTGAAACAGTGAGGTCCAATACTGGGACCGTGTGGTTTAATACTGAAACAGTGATGTCAAATACTGGGACCGTGTGGTTTAATACTGAAACAGTGAGGTCCAATACTGGGACCTTGTGGTTTAATACTGAAACAATGATGTCCAATACTGGGACCGTGTGGTTTAATACTGAAACAGTGAGGTCCAATACTGGGACCTTGTGGTTTAATACTGAAACAATGATGTCCAATACTGGGACCTTGTGGTTTAATACTGAAACAATGATGTCCAATACTGGGACCGTGTGGTTTAATACTGAAACAGTGAAGTCCAATACTGGGACCGTGTGGTTTAATACTGAAACAATGATGTCCAATACTGGGACCGTGTGGTTTAATACTGAAACAGTGAGGTCCAATACTGGGACCGTGTGGTTTAATACTGAAACAATGATGTCCAATACTGGGACCGTGTGGTTTAATACTGAAACAGTGAGGTCCAATACTGGGACCGTGTGGTCCAATACTGGGACCGTGTGGTTTAATACTGAAACAGTGAGGTCCAATACTGGGACCGTGTGGTTTAATACTGAAACAATGATGTCCAATACTGGGACCGTGTGGTTTAATACTGAAACAGTGAGGTCCAATACTGGGACCGTGTGGTTTAATACTGAAACAGTGATGTCCAATACTGGGACCGTGTGGTTTAATACTGAAACAATGATGTCCAATACTGGGACCGTGTGGTTTAATACTGAAACAGTGAGGTCCAATACTGGGACCGTGTGGTTTAATACTGAAACAGTGATGTCCAATACTGGGACTGTGTGGTTTAATACTGAAACAGTGAGGTCCAATACTGGGACCGTGTGGTTTAATACTGAAACAGTGATGTCCAATACTGGGACCGTGTGGTTTAATACTGAAACAATGATGTCCAATACTGGGACTGTGTGGTTTAATACTGAAACAATGATGTCCAATACTGGGACCGTGTGGTTTAATACTGAAACAATGAGGTCCAATACTGGGACCGTGTGGTTTAATACTGAAACAATGATGTCCAATACTGGGACCATGTGGTTTAATACTGAAACAGTGAGGTCCAATACTGGGACCGTGTGGTTTAATACTGAAACAATGATGTCCAATACTGGGACCATGTGGTTTAATACTGAAACAGTGAGGTCCAATACTGGGACCTTGTGGTTTAATACTGAAACAATGATGTCCAATACTGGGACCGTGTGGTTTAATACTGAAACAATGATGTCCAATACTGGGACCGTGTGGTTTAATACTGAAACAATGATGTCCAATACTGGGACCGTGTGGTTTAATACTGAAACAGTGAGGTCCAATACTGGGACCGTGTGGTTTAATACTGAAACAATGATGTCCAATACTGGGACCGTGTGGTTTAATACTGAAACAGTGAGGTCCAATACTGGGACCGTGTAGTTTAATACTGAAACAATGATGTCCAATACTGGGACCGTGTGGTTTAATACTGAAACAATGATGTCCAATACTGGGACTGTGTGGTTTAATACTGAAACAATGATGTCCAATACTGGGACCGTGTGGTTTAATACTGAAACAGTGAGGTCCAATACTGGGACCGTGTAGTTTAATACTGAAACAATGATGTCCAATACTGGGACCGTGTGGTTTAATACTGAAACAATGATGTCCAATACTGGGACTGTGTGGTTTAATACTGAAACAATGATGTCCAATACTGGGACCGTGTGGTTTAATACTGAAACAGTGAGGTCCAATACTGGGACCGTGTAGTTTAATACTGAAACAATGATGTCCAATACTGGGACTGTGTGGTTTAATACTGAAACAGTGAGGTCCAATACTGGGACTGTGTGGTTTAATACTGAAACAATGATGTCCAATACTGGGACCGTGTGGTTTAATACTGAAACAGTGAGGTCCAATACTGGGACCGTGTGGTTTAATACTGAAACAATGATGTCCAATACTGGGACTGTGTGGTTTAATACTGAAACAATGATGTCCAATACTGGGACCGTGTGGTTTAATACTGAAACAGTGAGGTCCAATACTGGGACCGTGTGGTTTAATACTGAAACAATGATGTCCAATACTGGGACTGTGTGGTTTAATACTGAAACAGTGAGGTCCAATACTGGGACCGTGTGGTTTAATACTGAAACAATGATGTCCAATACTGGGACTGTGTGGTTTAATACTGAAACAGTGAGGTCCAATACTGGGACCGTGTGGTTTAATACTGAAACAATGATGTCCAATACTGGGACCGTGTGGTTTAATACTGAAACAGTGAGGTCCAATACTGGGACCGTGTGGTTTAATACTGAAACAATGAGGTCCAATACTGGGACCGTGTGGTCCAATACTGGGACCGTGTGGTTTAATACTGAAACAATGATGTCCAATACTGGGACCGTGTGGTCCAATACTGGGACCGTGTGGTTTAATACTGAAACAGTGAGGTCCAATACTGGGACTGTGTGGTTTAATACTGAAACAATGATGTCCAATACTGGGACCGTGTGGTTTAATACTGAAACAATGATGTCCAATACTGGGACTGTGTGGTTTAATACTGAAACAATGATGTCCAATACTGGGACCGTGTGGTTTAATACTGAAACAGTGAGGTCCAATACTGGGACCGTGTGGTTTAATACTGAAACAATGATGTCCAATACTGGGACCGTGTGGTTTAATACTGAAACAGTGAGGTCCAATACTGGGACCTTGTGGTTTAATACTGAAACAATGATGTCCAATACTGGGACCTTGTGGTTTAATACTGAAACAATGATGTCCAATACTGGGACCGTGTGGTTTAATACTGAAACAATGATGTCCAATACTGGGACCGTGTGGTTTAATACTGAAACAATGATGTCCAATACTGGGACCGTGTGGTTTAATACTGAAACAATGATGTCCAATACTGGGACCGTGTGGTTTAATACTGAAATAATGATGTCCAATACTGGGACTGTGTGGTTTAATACTGAAACAGTGAGGTCCAATACTGGGACCGTGTGGTTTAATACTGAAACAATGATGTCCAATACTGGGACCGTGTGGTTTAATACTGAAACAGTGAGGTCCAATACTGGGACCTTGTGGTTTAATACTGAAACAATGATGTCCAATACTGGGACCGTGTGGTTTAATACTGAAACAGTGAGGTCCAATACTGGGACCTTGTGGTTTAATACTGAAACAATGATGTCCAATACTGGGACCGTGTGGTTTAATACTGAAACAGTGAGGTCCAATACTGGGACCGTGTGGTTTAATACTGAAACAATGATGTCCAATACTGGGACCGTGTGGTTTAATACTGAAACAGTGAGGTCCAATACTGGGACCGTGTGGTTTAATACTGAAACAGTGAGGTCCAATACTGGGACCTTGTGGTTTAATACTGAAACAATGATGTCCAATACTGGGACCTTGTGGTTTAATACTGAAACAGTGAGGTCCAATACTGGGACCGTGTGGTTTAATACTGAAACAGTGAGGTCCAATACTGGGACCGTGTGGTTTAATACTGAAACAGTGAGGTCCAATACTGGGACCGTGTGGTTTAATACTGAAACAGTGAGGTCCAATACTGGGACCTTGTGGTTTAATACTGAAACAATGATGTCCAATACTGGGACCGTGTGGTTTAATACTGAAACAATGATGTCCAATACTGGGACCGTGTGGTTTAATACTGAAACAATGATGTCCAATACTGGGACCGTGTGGTTTAATACTGAAACAGTGAGGTCCAATACTGGGACCGTGTGGTTTAATACTGAAACAATGATGTCCAATACTGGGACCGTGTGGTTTAATACTGAAACAGTGAGGTCCAATACTGGGACCGTGTGGTCCAATACTGGGACCGTGTGGTTTAATACTGAAACAGTGAGGTCCAATACTGGGACCGTGTGGTTTAATACTGAAACAATGATGTCCAATACTGGGACCGTGTGGTTTAATACTGAAACAGTGAGGTCCAATACTGGGACCGTGTGGTTTAATACTGAAACAATGATGTCCAATACTGGGACCGTGTGGTTTAATACTGAAACAATGATGTCCAATACTGGGACCGTGTGGTTTAATACTGAAACAGTGAGGTCCAATATTGGGACCGTGTGGTTTAATACTGAAACAATGATGTCCAATACTGGGACCGTGTGGTTTAATACTGAAACAATGATGTCCAATACTGGGACCGTGTGGTTTAATACTGAAACAATGATGTCCAATACTGGGACCGTGTGGTTTAATACTGAAACAGTGAGGTCCAATACTGGGACCGTGTGGTTTAATACTGAAACAATGATGTCCAATACTGGGACCGTGTGGTTTAATACTGAAACAGTGAGGTCCAATACTGGAACCGTGTGGTTTAATACTGAAACAGTGAGGTCCAATACTGGGACCTTGTGGTTTAATACTGAAACAATGATGTCCAATACTGGGACCTTGTGGTTTAATACTGAAACAATGATGTCCAATACTGGGACCTTGTGGTTTAATACTGAAACAATGATGTCCAATACTGGGACTGTGTGGTTTAATACTGAAACAGTGATGTCCAGTACTGGGACCGTGTGGTTTAATACTGAAACAGTGAGGTCCAATACTGGGACCGTGTGGTTTAATACTGAAACAATGATGTCCAATACTGGGACTGTGTGGTTTAATACTGAAACAATGATGTCCAATACTGGGACCTTGTGGTTTAATACTGAAACAGTGATGTCCAATACTGGGACCGTGTGGTTTAATACTGAAACAATGATGTCCAATACTGGGACTGTGTGGTTTAATACTGAAACAGTGATGTCCAGTACTGGGACCGTGTGGTTTAATACTGAAACAGTGAGGTCCAATACTGGGACTGTGTGGTTTAATACTGAAACAGTGAGGTCCAATACTGGGACTGTGTGGTTTAATACTGAAACAGTGAGGTCCAATACTGGGACCGTGTGGTTTAATACTGAAACAATGATGTCCAATACTGGGACTGTGTGGCTTAATACTGAAACAGTGATGTCCAATACTGGGACCGTGTGGTTTAATACTGAAACAATGAGGTCCAATACTGGGACCGTGTGGTTTAATACTGAAACAATGATGTCCAATACTGGGACCTTGTGGTTTAATACTGAAACAGTGAGGTCCAATACTGGGACCGTGTGGTTTAATACTGAAACAGTGAGGTCCAATACTGGGACCGTGTGGTTTAATACTGAAACAATGATGTCCAATACTGGGACTGTGTGGTTTAATACTGAAACAATGATGTCCAATACTGGGACCGTGTGGTTTAATACTGAAACAATGATGTCCAATACTGGGTCGTGTGGTTTAATACTGAAACAGTGAGGTCCAATACTGGGACCGTGTGGTTTAATACTGAAACAGTGAGGTCCAATACTGGGACCGTGTGGTTTAATACTGAAACAATGATGTCCAATACTGGGACCGTGTGGTTTAATACTGAAACAGTGAGGTCCAATACTGGGACCGTGTGGTTTAATACTGAAACAGTGAGGTCCAATACTGGGACCGTGTGGTTTAATACTGAAACAGTGAGGTCCAATACTGGGACCGTGTGGTTTAATACTGAAACAATGATGTCCAATACTGGGACCGTGTGGTTTAATACTGAAACAATGATGTCCAATACTGGGACCGTGTGGTTTAATACTGAAACAGTGATGTCCAATACTGGGTCGTGTGGTTTAATACTGAAACAGTGAGGTCCAATACTGGGACCGTGTGGTTTAATACTGAAACAGTGAGGTCCAATACTGGGACCGTGTGGTTTAATTCTGAAACAATGATGTCCAATACTGGGACCGTGTGGTTTAATACTGAAACAGTGAGGTCCAATACTGGGACCGTGTGGTTTAATACTGAAACAGTGAGGTCCAATACTGGGACCGTGTGGTTTAATACTGAAACAGTGAGGTCCAATACTGGGACCGTGTGGTTTAATACTGAAACAATGATGTCCAATACTGGGACCGTGTGGTTTAATACTGAAACAATGATGTCCAATACTGGGACCGTGTGGTTTAATACTGAAACAGTGATGTCCAATACTGGGACCTTGTGGTTTAATACTGAAACAGTGAGGTCCAATACTGGGACCATGTGGTTTAATACTGAAACAATGATGTCCAATACTGGGACCGTGTGGTTTAATACTGAAACAGTGAGGTCCAATACTGGGACTATGTGGTTTAATACTGAAACAGTGAGGTCCAATACTGGGACCGTGTGGTTTAATACTGAAACAGTGAGGTCCAATACTGGGACCGTGTGGTTTAATACTGAAACAGTGAGGTCCAATACTGGGACCTTGTGGTTTAATACTGAAACAGTGAGGTCCAATACTGGGACCGTGTGGTTTAATACTGAAACAGTGAGGTCCAATACTGGGACCGTGTGGTTTAATACTGAAACAATGATGTCCAATACTGGGACCGTGTGGTTTAATACTGAAACAGTGAGGTCCAATACTGGGACCGTGTGGTTTAATACTGAAACAGTGAGGTCCAATACTGGGACCTTGTGGTTTAATACTGAAACAGTGAGGTCCAATACTGGGACCGTGTGGTTTAATACTGAAACAGTGAGGTCCAATACTGGGACCTTGTGGTTTAATACTGAAACAGTGAGGTCCAATACTGGGACCGTGTGGTTTAATACTGAAACAGTGAGGTCCAATACTGGGACCGTGTGGTTTAATACTGAAACAGTGAGGTCCAATACTGGGACCGTGTGGTTTAATACTGAAACAGTGAGGTCCAATACTGGGACCGTGTGGTTTAATACTGAAACAGTGAGGTCCAATACTGGGACCCTGTGGTTTAATACTGAAACAGTGAGGTCCAATACTGGGACCGTGTGGTTTAATACTGAAACAGTGAGGTCCAATACTGGGACCGTGTGGTTTAATACTGAAACAGTGAGGTCCAATACTGGGACCGTGTGGTTTAATACTGAAACAGTGAGGTCCAATACTGGGACCCTGTGGTTTAATACTGAAACAGTGAGGTCCAATACTGGGACTCTGTGGTTTAATACTGGGATTGTGTGGTTTAATACTGAAACAGTGAGGTCCAATACTGGGACTCTGTGGTTTAATACTGGGACTGTGTGGTTTAATACTGGGACCGTGTGCTCTAATACTGGGACCATGGGGTTGAATACTGGGGTCCTGTAGTTTAATACTGGAACCGTGAGGTTTAATACTGGGTCGTGTAGTTTAATACTGGGACCGTGTGGTTTAATACTGGGACCGTGTGGTTTAATACTGGGACCGTGTGCTCTAATACTGGGACCATGGGGTTGAATACTGGGGTCCTGTAGTTTAATACTGGAACCGTGAGGTTTAATACAGGGGTCATGTAGTTTAATACTGGGACCGTGTGCTCTAATGCTGGGACTGTGGGGTATAATGCTGGGACCGGGGGTTTAATGCTGGGACCCTGCAGTTTAATGCTGGGACCGTTCAGTTTAAGGCTGGGTCCGTGCAGTTTAATGCGGGGACTGCGTGGTCCAATACTGGGACCATGGGGTTGAATACTGGGACCGTGTGGTTTAATAATGGGATTGTGTGGTTTAATACTGGGATCATGGGGTTTCATACTGGGACTGTGTGCTCTAATGCTGGGACCATGTGCTCTAATACTGGGAACGTGAGGTTTCATTCTGGGACTGTGTGCTCTAATGCTGGGACTGTGGGGTTTAATGCTGAGACCGGGGGTTTATTGCTGGGACCGGGGGTTTATTGCTGGGACCGGGGGTTTAATGCTGGGGCCGGGGGGTTTAATGCTGGGACCATGGGTTTGTTGCTGGGACCCGGGGTTTAATGCTGGGAATGTGGGGTTTAATGCTGGGACCGTGTGGTCCAAAGCTGGGACCGTGTGGTTTAATGCTGGGACCATGTGGTTTAATACCGGGACCGTGTGGTTTAATACTGCGTGTGTTTTAATCCTGGGACTCTGTGGTTTAATACTGGGACCATGTGCTCTAATACTGGGACCATGGGGTTGAATACTGGGATTGTATGGTTTAATACTGGGACCAAGGGGTTGAATACTGGGACTGTGGGGTTTCATACTGGGACCATGTGCTCTAATGCTGGGACTGTGGGGTCGAATACTGGGACAGTGAGGTTTAATGCTGGGTCCGTGGGGTTTAATGCTGGGATTGTGTGTTTTAATACTCGTTCCGTGTGTTTTAATACTCGTTCCGTGTGTTTTAATACTGGTACCATGTGTTTTAATACCGGTACCATGTGTTTTAATACCGGTACCGTGTGTTTTAATGCCGGTACCGTGTGTTTTAATGCCGGTACCCTGTGTTTTAATGCCGGTACCCTGTGTTTTAATGCCGGTACCGTGTGTTTTAATACCGGTACCGTGTGTTTTAATGCTGGGACCATGTTCCTTCAGACCGAGGCTGTCTGGACTCTACACAGGCTCTTTTTCTATTTGATGGATTCGAGTACATGCTGTACGTGCTCTCTATTAGTTTCATGGGTGTAGAGAAACAATTGATGATCACACTCACATCACCTGTACAGTGTAGGTTGGTAGGCAACGCTTTCCATTTTAGCAGCTGCTCTTTCAATAAACAGATATGTATGAACACTGGCAAAACATTGTTAGTTTAGGCTTTTCAGGAAGTGCTGCGTTGACCTTGAGGGAATCAATAGTTTCTCCAAGGGTGTTTGAAGGGAAAGACAGAATCTAAGGTTGAAATTTTCAGGAACAAGGTTTACCCACTCCAAATATGGCTGATACTTCTGCAGATCCTCTAAAAAAGGCCTACAACAATGCAGTCACCAGACACAATGTAAAAGAACTGTTTTGGCCTCCCAAGACCTCTCCGATGTTTGTATTATATCATATGATATTGCAATATCAGTAGGAGCTCGCTAGTAGGATTGTTGTAGCGTATTCTATGCTGCATAATATTAGTATTAAAAAATATATCCTCGTGACTGACAAGAACAGCTGCAGGAAGGCAGCGCCCGGCAAGAGGATGAAAGGGAATATGAATCCCCTGCAGCACATCAGCCAGTATTCAAAGCTAAACAGATGTCATGGGTATCAAGCAACATGTTTTTCTCTTGATGCCTGCACACAACCCTTTCTGCAAATAGGACAGTATGCTGGACTTTTAACATATTTTCATTAAAACTACCATTTTTGGGGTGCATAATTAAGTGCTGCTTTTGTTCCCCAGTTTTTTAAAAAATAGTTATGCAATACTGCCTGTAAACTTTAGGGTGTTTTAGCATTTCCTTCTATTAATCTAATGGTACGTGTGTAATATGTTTAACATGGCATGCCACTGTGTTGCCTCCATACACTTTGTGAACTAATGCACCAAGTTCTTTTTCATGTATTGCTCGTAAGCAAAGCCCTACAGTGAGCAGGTGTGAGAATTCCTGTATTTGTACTGCAAACAGGAATAGCCTGTCTAATTTCATCTGTGGGAACATGCAGGCTTTGTTGGGATGGTTCTCCCAGCACTGGCCCTGAGATCCGTGCTGCCAAGCAACTGGCAGTGAATTGAGAACCTGCACAAGATCTCGGCGCTCCAATACTGGCCTCTTACCCGTCCCCGATTTTCATCGTTCCACCATTAGCGGCCATTCTTTCAGCTGCCTATGCCCTAAGCTCTGGAGTTCCCTCCCTAAACCTCTCCACCACACTGTCCTTTGAATAGGGTCCTTAAAACCTACCTCTGTGACCAAGATGTTAGTCACCTTTCCCAATAGCTCCTTATGTGGATCTTTGTCAATTTTTGTTTGATTATGCTAATGTGAAGCACCTTAGGATGTTTTACTACATTAAAGGCGCAATATAAATGTGTATGTTTTGTTATGAGCATACGTTTTAGGAGCAGGAGTAGGTCACTCAGCCCCTCAAGCCTGCTCCACCATTCAATAAGATGATGGCTGATCTGATTGTTACCTCAATCCCACATTCCCGCCTACCCCCGATAACCTTTCACCCCCTTGCTTATCAAGAATCTATCTATCTCTGCCTTAAAAATATTCAAAGACTCTGCTTCCACCACCTTTTGAGGCAGAATTCCAAAGACACACGACCCTCAGAGAAAACATTTCTCCTCATCTCCGTCTTAAATGGGCAACCCCTTATTCTTAAACAGTGACCCTAGTTCTAGATTCTCCCACAAGGGGAAACATCCTTTCCACATCCACCCTGTCAAGACCCCTCAGGATCTTATACATTTCAATCAAGTCGCCTCTTACTCTTTTAAACACCAGCAGATACAAGCTTAACCTGTCCAACCTTTCCTCATCAAACAACCCACCCATTCCAGGTATTAGTCTAGTAAACCTTCTCTGAACTGTTTCCAATGCATTTACATCCTTCCTTAAATAAGGAGACCAATACTGTACACAGTACTTCAGATGTGGTCTCACCAATGCCCTATATAGCTGAAGCATAACCTCCCTACTTTTGTATTCAATTCCCCTCTCAGTAAACAATAACATTCTGCTCGCTTTCCTAATTACGTACTATACCTGCATACCAACCTTTTGCGATTCATGCACTAGGACACCCAGATTCTTCTGCATCTCAGAGCTCTGCAGTGTCTCACTATTTAGATAATATGCTTCTTTTTTATTCTTCATGCAAAATGAACAATTTCACATTTTTCCACATTATACTCCATTTTCCAGATCTTTGCCCACTCACTTAACCTATCTCTATCCCTTTGTAGCTTCCTTATGTCCTCTTCACAACTTGCTTTACTACCTATCTTTGTGTCATCAGCAAATTTAGCAACCATACCTTCGGTCCCTTCATCCACGTCATCTATAAAATTGTAAAAGGTTGAGGCCCCAGCACTGATCCCTGTGGCACACCACTCGTTACATCTTGCCAACTAGAAAATAACCCATTAATGCCTAACTTCTTGTTCTTCTACATATGTATGCAATTTTGATTCTATGGCAGACATATCACTGAAGAAATCATGTCAATGGCAGTGCTTCAAACTCTACCCCCTTTTGTTGTGGCACAGCATTGCAAAAAGCAGGAAGACAAAACAATTTCCCAGAATTGCCAAGTGCCAAAATCTGTAGTCATAATGTGCAGTTTTTATCTGCCCATACTTTTTTGATTGATCGGTGGATTGATTTGGTGGGCAGAGCCTGGCACGCTCAGAGGCACATTGGGCACATGAAGGACTGGAGTGTGTGATGTGCATGCGGCTGCCAATGATTGGCAGCGGTGGCCGGGTTGGGGGGCGGGTTGTATTGGTCAAGAAAAATAATGATGGAAGGTAAGGGGAGAAATAGCAAAGTTGCACTGCTGGAGGAATTGGGGACAAGTGGAGGTGGGAACGGCATGGGCTGGGGGAACGACATGGGAGAGGGCGAGGGGAACGGCATGGTAGGGGAATGCATGAGAGGTATGAAATGGAATAAGATGACATGGGAGAGATGGGACGGGGATCGTATAGAAAGAAGGAGTGGGATGGGCGACGGGATAGGGATGATATGAGAAGGATGAAAGGAATGGGATGGGCATTGTATAGGAGGGAGGGGATGGCATGGGAAGGATGGAATGGGATGGGGTTAGCATGGGAGGAATGGCATGGGAAAGATGGAATGGCTTGGGATGGCTTCAGATGCAATGACATCGGAGGAAGGAATAGCATAGGAGCTGTGACATGGGAAGAATGGAATGGAATTGGATGGGGAAGGTATGGGAGGAGTGGCAGAGAGGGCAGGGCATAGGAGGGGTGGGAGGGAGATGATACCATTGGAGAGGTGACATGGGATGGGGATGGCATGGGAGGGAGGGGCTGGCATGAGAGTGATGGCATGGGAGAGGGAGGTCCGCATTGGAGGGGGCATGACAGCATGTGGGGGGGGAACAGCATGGGAGGAAATGAGGGAGATGGCATGGGAGAAGGGACATAGCATGGAAGAAGGGGACATGGCATGGAAGAAGGGACACGGCATGGGAGGAGGGACACGGCATGGGAGGAGGGACACGGCATGGGAGAAGGGACACAGCATGGGAGAAGGGACACAGCATGGGAGTGGGGACATGGCATGGGAGTTGAAGGCATGGGGGGAAACAGCATGGAAGGACGCGGCCTGAGGAGGAACAGCATGGGGGGGTGGGGGTGGGTGGGGGAATGCATGGGAGGTATGGAATGGGAGATTCGGATGGGATGGATGGGATGGGGATGGCATAGGAAGAAGGGGTGGGATGGGGAATGGGATGGGGATGTTATGAGAGGGATAAAAGGAATGGGATGAATATGGCATGGGATTAGGATAGCATGGAATGGAAGGATGGATGAGATGATGGAATTGGTTAAGTATACTAATCTGACTGCAAATTTGTTGTGCGTCTCTGCTAGTATAAATATAATTAGCAAAAACTAAATGGAATTCAACCCATTATATTTGCAAATGAAAGTAATCTATAGATTTTGTTTACCCTTTTCTATTCGATGTTTGCTTTTCATGGAGATAGTGAGTTCTGTTAGGATACAATTCCATGGTGCAGGCACCTCTCTGGTACCTCAACCAAATGGTTATTAACAAAAGCAAAATACTGCAGACATTGGAAATCTGAAATAATAACAGAAAATACTGAAATCACTCGGCAGGTCAGGCAGTATCTGTGGAGAGCGAAACAAAGTTAATGTTTCAGGTCAATGACCTTTTATCTGAACTAGAAGAAATTAGAGATTTAACAGATTTTTTTTTTATCAAGTACAGAGCCAGGGTGGGGGATAGGGGAGAGGAAAGAACAAAGGGAATGTCTTTGGTAGAAGGCAGGAGTGATTAAAATGACAAAAGGGATGATAGTGAAACACAAAAGGGGGTGTTAATAGGACATGTAAAGAACCAAAAGATGGATCCAGAGGAGGGGAGTGAATGATTACAGTAGAACCTTCTCCAGCACATGCTGTCCAGGAGCATGTTGAATATGGAATGTTGCAAAGTGCCTAATGGAAAGATGAGGTGCTGTTCTTCAAGCTTGGGTTGAGCTACGTTGCTCTAGTGTAGGAGGCCGAGGATCGAGAGGTCAGAGTGGGCAATCTTTATAGGTGGATCTTGACTGATTCTTTTCTCCTCTCCAGCCCAGGCTCCTGCGATTGTAACAGCTCCACTACGACTGCAGCTGAGAACAGCTCATTCAGCACAGGCCAGGGATTAATCTGGTGATCTTCTTGGCTACATTACTTAATGACACATCCTGTGACATTTTATTTTTTGTGCCAATCAGAGGAATCCCTCTGCAAATTTAAAAATATTTTAATCTGCACATTAGCCATTTTAAGTAGTCATATGACTCACTAAACTCAATGATGATTGGTTAGGTTTCTGCTTATATATGCCCTGTTTATATCTGTTTGAAGGGGACTGAATTCATATTTCTACTAAGGCAACCCTGGAACAACAGTACTACATATAAAAACAAATATTGCTTGTGGCTTCTAATGGTGAATGTTACCTTTTGGGTTACAAAAGTGGCCAGATGTTTATTTGTAATCATTATACTTCCAAATTCAGACAGAAAGGGTTAAATTTCACCACTTCTGCTCTGAAGATTACATTGTTTGATTCTTTCTTTTCTTCTTTTGGGCCTCCTTATCTCGAGAGACAATGGATACGCGCCTGGAGGTGGTCAGTGGTTTGTGAAGCAGCGCCTGGAGTGGCTATAAAGGCCAATTCTGGAGTGACAGGCTCTTCCACAGGTGCTGCAGAGAAATTTGTTTGTCGGGGCTGTTGCACAGTTGGCTCTCCCCTTGCGCCTCTGTCTTTTTTCCTGCCAACTACTAAGTCTCTTCGACTCGCCACAATTTAGCCCTGTCTTTATGGCTGCCCGCCAGCTCTGGCGAATGCTGGCAACTGACTCCCACGACTTGTGATCAATGTCACACGATTTCATGTCGCGTTTGCAGACGTCATTATAGCGGAGACATGGACGGCCGGTGGGTCTGATACCAGTGGCGAGCTCGCTGTACAATGTGTCTTTGGGGATCCTGCCATCTTCCATGCGGCTCACATGGCCAAGCCATCTCAAGCGCCGCTGACTCAGTAGTGTGTATAAGCTGGGGGTGTTGGCCGCTTCAAGGACTTCTGTGTTGGAGATATAGTCCTGCCACCTGATGCCAAGTATTCTCCAAAGGCAGCGAAGATGGAATGAATTGAGACGTCGCTCTTGGCTGGCATACGTTGTCCAGGCCTCGCTGCCATAGAGCAAGGTACTGAGGACACAGGCCTGATACACTCAGACTTTTGTGTTTGATTCACTTTATATTAATATCTATTGTGTTATATTTAACAAACTTCAAATAAGATCATGACCGCTTGCCAAGAGCTCAATCAATAATCAGTTCTGCTTGGAATCATCAAGTCTTTCATTCATGATTAGTATGAGTTTTTGCACATTCCTAAAAGAACACGAGTAGTTCAGAACACTTTTGAGAGATCGCCATCCTCTCGGTCTCTATTTGTCCACCTACACAAACATATATTTCTGAAATAGAGATGGTTGTTGCATTGCAGATCAGACCAAGGTTATGCTTTAAACCAGTCTTCAATGCTGGAAGGAAACTTCTAAAATGTTTTCACTTGTCACCCCAAATCTTCAACAACTCACTTGCTGAATTCAGTATAAAAATGATGGCAGTTTCTTCGCAGGCAAAGATCCTGGGAAGGCTTGTCTCAGTGGTATTTGGCATGATCATTGGTGACTGAAGAGGCCAATTATTGACCTGCAGGCTCTTGAGTATTTGTTGTGCACCAGCTTTCTCTGTCGGCAGCCTCCTGCTTCTGCACGCATTCATCAATGTCAGCCAGAGAGAGCTGTCTTTACAACTGGTCTTTGAAGTGTTTTCGAGGTGCACCTTCTTCTTACTGGGGCATAGTTCATCATAAAGCACTGCTTTTGGCATTCTGGAATCCTCCATGCATGACTCATGTCCTGCCCCGGCCATTTGGCATTGTAGGAGAATGCATTCATTGCTGGGCAGATTGTCTCTGTTGAGGACCTCATTGTTTGTGCTGTAGTCCTGCCATCTGATGTTCCTGATGGATCGAAGACCATGTTGATGGAAACTCATGCAGTCACATTTGTTTTCTGTACAGAACCCATGATTCTGACCCATATAAGAGGGTGGTGATGACAGCTGCCCTTTATATTTGAATTTTAGTAGAAATGCATAGTGAATGCTAGACATGCTTCAAGAGGCAGCCAAAGGAGCTGTTGGCCTTGGACTGTTGATTGTCTATGTCCTTGTTTACAGTGTGATCATTTGAGATAATGCTACCTAAATAGGTAAACTGCTCTACTGTGTTGAGGTTGCTGCTGTCAATGTTAATCTGCAGTGGATTGTAATTTCTTCAGGGCTACGGTTGGTACAGCACTTCTGTTTTCTTTAGGTTAATAGTAAGACCAAAGGAATTTGCTGCCTCAGAGAAACACTTTATAATGAGCTGCATTGCCTCCTTAGTGTGTGCTAGAAGGGAGCAATTGTCAGCAAACAGAAGCTCCATGGTTTTGATTTGTGCCAGTAATTGTCGCAGGTTGAAGAGACTGCTGTCTGTTCGGAAGTAGATGTCTACACTCTCTGTCAAGCCTCTTGAAGCATCATACTAAGAAAAGAGAGAAAAGAGTTGGTGCCAGAATACACCCTTGCTTCACACCATTGGAGATAGGGACGCTGTCTGAGAGGGCTCCATTCTGCTTGACCTGACTTTTCTGGCCTTTGTGCAGTTAACGGACAATGATGAGGAACCTTGGAGGGCACCCCAATCTAGATAGTATCTTCCAAAGTCCGTCCCAGCTGACTGTATCAAACGCTTGGTGAGATCTACAGGAGCAGTGTACAGGCCCATGTTTTGTTCTCTATACTTCTCCTATCTGTCTCAGCACAAAAATCATGTCTGTAATTCCCCTGTTGGGTCTGAACCTGTACTGACTTTCAGGGAGGCTTTCTTCAGCTCTTGTTGGAACAAGTCTATTTAGAAGCACTTTGGCCAAGATTTTGCCTGCAATGGAGGGTAAAGGTGATGCCTCTATAGTCTGAACGATCAGACTTCTCTCCCTTTTTTTTGTAGAGGGAGACAATCACTGCATCTCGAAGGTCCTGAGGCACTGTCCCTTTCTCCCAGTATATTGTAAACCTATCTGTAAGCCTATCAAGGCTTACACTCCTCCCTGTTTATTGACCTCGACCTCGGCTGGACTATCGTCTATTCTGGGGGCTTTGTGTGGTTTTAATTGTGCTGTAGTGGTCTTGATCTCTTCATGGGTTGGTGGTTCATCCAGCTCAGACTTCACTTCCCTCTGGGAAATCTTTATGATGGGCGTCTCCTGCACCATCCACTGGTCACCAAATAGGCTCTCAAAGTGTTCTGACCATCGGTGCACGATGGACTCTTTATCTATGAGCAGGGTTGTGTCATCTGAAGATTTTGTAGTGCTTGCAGATGGTGGAAAGGTCAATATACAGATCTTAAGGCTTTGTAGAAGGATCTCACATCTCCCATATCTACATATGTTTGCATCTTCTGAGCGAGCGCTGTCCACCAGCTGTTTTGAATGGCTCAGAGGTTGGTTTGCAGAGTGCTGCAGGCTGCCCTAAATGCAGCTTTTGTAACCTGGTCATCAGGGATGCAAGTAGTCTATTGTGGCAGGAGCGTTTCATTTGAAAATGCGCTTGGATGTTCATGTCATTTTCATCAAAACAATCTTGGTTTCTTCTGCAGTGGTTTCATGTAGGACGGATTTCAACTGTTCCCACTGCACTGCTGGGTTAATATCACTGCCCGGAGTCAGGTCACTGCAGAGTCTGTCTTCAGCTTGCTCTGGAAAACTGCTTTTACATCTGGTAAAAATCGAGGATTGTTAAAAAGTGATCAAATTCTCTTGTAAGAACTTCCTTACAGTATTGAAGGACAAGAAGTGGAGCCACAATTTGATGGAGTGAGAATTACACATGATGAACTGGTTTTCTCTCCAATTGCTGTCTTTATTGCTATAACCGATATCCAGAACGATTAAACTCAGTGCCTCAAGCTTTGTTTAGTTTTCTGCTGGGTTTCAACAGTATTCAAAAAAATGTGTGAA
Organism: Heterodontus francisci; assembly: GCF_036365525.1. Classification (NCBI taxonomy): domain Eukaryota; kingdom Metazoa; phylum Chordata; class Chondrichthyes; order Heterodontiformes; family Heterodontidae; genus Heterodontus; species Heterodontus francisci. The sequence continues at coordinate 32,924,801 of NC_090380.1, read as the reverse complement.
GAAACACTTTCTTGAAAGAATTTCTACACAGCATTGAAGACTCGAATGGAGCAGAAACATAATTTATCATATATACAAACATAAGTTACGGAATGCATAGTTAGTTTTTCATACCTGTACGCAATGATAACATTTGAATTATATGCTTGAAACCTTGAACAGGTAGACTTCTTTAAAACTAAGGATTTGATGATGATGTTGAGGTGAGGTCATACTTGCCAACTTAATAGCATTGTACCACCAGAAGAAGTTGCACAGTGCAAGAAAAAAGTTATGAAACAAACCTTTTCAAATAAAAGAATATTCTTTAGGAAGTGCAGAAACTGATATTCTCCAATTAATTATTGCTGCTATAAGATACTTTGGGACTGTTGATCTGATTCAGAACAGCATTAGTCATGTTTTCTGTGGAGACCTGATATGGGTTCTACCCTTTCAGACAAAAAGATTTCAGGAAATTAACTATGGCAATATACCAACAGTTAATCATTTATGTAATCTTAAAGCTAGCTGTTTCCTCATGCACTGTTTTGTGATGTGTGTAAAGAAGTTAACCGAATGGAAGCAGCAGTAAAGCCCTAGAATCAAGGTCGACAGAGGACCCATTGCAGATACCTGTATTTAGTTTCATTTGGAATTACTTGCCGCTTTTGCAAGCTCTGTAGATAGAATAGTTTATCTTGACAAAACAGACTCTCTTTGTCCCATTGGAGAATGAAACATCTATGAAAGAAGATGAATGTGTTTGAAAACCCAGGCTGTAGCTAATTACTCCCCACGGCTTCCTTAATATGCACCCCTTGAAGAGCTGTGCCAAAGAAGAAAATAGCAGCCTTCACACAAAAAAAAACTGGTCACTATAGTGATGACACTGCATTAAGCATGAATCCTGGACAGTTCTCGCGCTAGTCACAAGGGCAAACTCCTGACTATGGAGGAAATGCTGGTAAACAGCACTTGCACTCCACTGTAAAGTTGTCAGTTGTGCTGTGACCAAGGGATGTTCATCATTCCATCAATCTCTTCATATGAAAGATAAAGGTTTGCTGAAATGGCTGTGTGCAAATGAAATGGGGATGGAAGAAGTGAGACTTGCTAGAGAGAAGCACACAACAAGCTGGTGGTGAGTCAGGGTGTGTCAGAGCAAAGGTGTAACATGTGAAATCAGTGTTTCAACTTCCATTTTGAGCAGGTGTTGGTCTCCAAAGGATGAGCACATACCTGGGCGATAAAAATCTGTTCAAATGTGTTTTGTTTATTTGGATCCAAACTGAGAACTGTTCACTTCAAGCTCCAGTGTCTTATAATGTTTGAGAATCTTGAAAATAAAGTTTGATGGCGGTATCATGTTTATCTGTACGGTGCACTCCTTTTTAGGTAAATGATGCAACTGATTTTCAGACAATTTTTGTACCTGTACCATGATCAGAATACATAACAGGAGTTAAAGATAAAATACTTATTAGTGTAACAAATGTGCTATTCAAGAGAAGAGAGACAGAAATAATTTTCAAGAGGTGGTTTAGAGTTATATCAAGAGTTTGTAGAGTGATATTTATGTTATTTACCTTGCACCAGTAGCTTGAAGGACAATTAACACCTTGGCATTTACAGTAATGAGAATTGGATTGTGAAACTATTCATAATAGAACAGGTTTCCATATAAGTCAGTGGGGACCTTTTGTTAAATGTTTATAGACTTCACAGATATAATACATTGTGCCAGGCACTTCAGGGCATTTATGTCTGAATATGGTGGTTTTGGATTTTTATATATTAAACCAATGCAGCTGATATCCAAATTGTAAATGATTCATAATTCCTGGTATAAAGAAGGACTGAAATAAACCATTAAAGATTAATCCAGTATCTAAATTATTAGATTAGATTAGAGATACAGCACTGAAACAGGCCCTTCGGCCCACCAAGTCTGTGCCGAACATCAACCACCCATTCATACTAATCCTACACCAATCCCACATGCCTACCAAACATCCCCACCTGTCCTTATATTTCCCTACCACCTACCTATACTAGTGACAATTTATAATGGCCAATTTACCTATCAACCTGCAAGTCTTTTGGCTTGTGGGAGGAAACCAGAGCACCCGGAGAAAACCCACGCAGACACAGGGAGAACTTGCAAACTCCACACAGGCAGTACCCGGAATCGAACCCGGGTCCCTGGAGCTGTGAGGCTGCGGTGCTAACCACTGCGCCACTGTGCCGCCCCCTCTAACAAAGAGTTTATTAGAAGAGTGGGACAATTGAAAATATCTGTTATTGTTCCCTAAATGGTTAAATGCACATAACTATTTTATATATTACTAAAAATGTAGTTCTCCTAAAGATAAGTAGTTTTAGTATTGAGTATTTATTTAAGTAATAATTATTTAACCATTTTATTACCGGTTTTCTAACTAATAAAATTGCCCTCTCTAGTCAGCCAACAAAAAGGTATATTGTAAAATGACATCAATCTGAAAAGAATGGCCCAAAATTCCCTGTGACAAGGCAAGGAAAGGCACCCACTGGTACTTAGACTTGTGGTTGCCTGTTTAATGTTGACCATATTTTATGTTGTAAATTGCTGGAAGTACAAAGTGGAACTAGCATGACTTCCTCTACAGGGCATCTGGGATCTGAGTGAACAGGGCAAGCAACTCTGTAACTCCTGAACCAATCAGATTGAAGTATTGTGAAATTAACAGCACAAGGACCAACCAATCAGATTTTTTTTTTATTCATTCATGGGATGTGGGCGCCGCTGGCCAGGCCAGCATTTATTGCCCATCCCTAATTGCCCTTGAGAAGGTGGTGGTGAGTATTGAAGTATTGTGAAATTAACAGCACAAGGACCAAAAAGTATAAATTAAAGTGAAAGAATTCAGTGTCAAGTAAGGCACAGAAAGAGAATTAAAGAGAGTGAAAGAAAGATTGGATTAAGAGAGAGACAGAGACAGAGACAAAAGACAGAAGGAAGAAGTTTTTCAAAAAATAATGAGCCAGACAGCAAGATGCTATTTTCGCAAAGCTAATGGCGGAACGGCACATCTCAGATGGCAGCTTTTTAATTTCTGTGTTTAACTGCATCTGCCCTGCCTAAAGTTGCTGTGGTATTGGCACATAAACAACAGTGAGCACCAGTAGCCTCACCATCATTTTAACAGCAAATGTTGAGCCAATATGACAAATTCTGTTTGATTTGAATATATTACAATCTAAGTGAACTTGGATAGGCATAATGTTTACATCAGTACCTGCAAACTGTTGCTGAGGGAAGGCAGCAATTAGAATAGAATCTGCCCCATCCTACATAAAATAAAGCCAGCACATTGGTCATAGTGAAAATAAATGATTTATTTTGTCACTTAATCATTGTGCATTTATATGACACCTGGCACAACCTCAGGATGCCCCAAGGCACTTTATCGACAATAATGTACTTTTGAAGGATAGTCACTGTTACAATGTAGGTACCTTTAAGTAGTGAAGTTAAACCCTTCAGCACAGGATAGCTTTAAACAGAGAGAGATTTATTCTGTCACATCACCACTACAGACCATCTGGTTTATTTCTAATTTATTTGTTTTTTTAAGTTATTTTAAATCTATTCTTGGTGGTAATTTGCTTACATTTCTTATTGAAATATAGACATTATAAAATGTCTTAATGGGTGAAAAATCAATATAATTTAACCAATATTGTATTACAATACACATCTTTAAATTATTTCCATTGTTTAATCTTTTTTAACTAAGCAACATAAATTGTCTCAAAACAGACTTAACATTTTAGTATTGAAATAGTATTTAAAACAAAATCTATTGTTTGGTCTGTATTATCTATATTAATTGCAGCCTTCAGCATTTCCAGCAGAGGTGTTTAAATATTTTTCTTTCACCTTCCTTTCTCATTTTGATCATTTCGCTTATCGGCTAACCTCCTGCAGCTTACTAAGTGTGTGTGCTTTAGTTTTAGATTTCTGTGTTTTGCTAAAACTTAAAGGAGCACTATTTCCTGAAGAAGTGGTAAATCTTTCCGTTTAGACCTGGAAGGGAGCAGAGCAGGTGGGGTTGTGTGTCATTGTCATTACAATATTGTCCCCAGCAACTCAGCTGGTAAATACGCTAGCCAGTTAGTGCAGAGTCAAATAAGCAGGAAGATTCCAGGTCTGTGCAGAGGCAGTGATATCAGCTGAGTTGGAATTAATGGAGCTACAATTGGACCTTGTCCCTCTGGGCTAGAGGCAAGGGGAAAATTCAGTCAGGGTTCCCACTTTTAATTGTTATCCCGTATACCCACTGTAAAGTTTGTGTGCTTGTCAATGTCAGAGCAATGAGGGCAGGACCAAGCTCAGCTTAATGTCCCTAGAGTAAAACAGGTTGCTGAAACTCATTGCCTAGACTCATCCTTGAAGTATGGGCCGTTGGTTGATGTACCAGATGGTCATAAGCTCCTGTGGAATTATATTGCAAAATGCGTTAGCACCTTCAGGAGATGAGGGGAGAAAATGAGGTGCAAGGGAATTTTGTCAAAAGTAATATGATAACACATTTTGTGTGATTTGTGCCTTTGCATCATGTGCTTGCAAAGTAAGCAGGAAAGGTTTGCCAGACATATTTTCATGGAGAGGGTGCCACTTAACTTGGTTCTTTCATGTACTATTCTTGCTGTAATTCAAGTACACAGTCATTATCAAATTGTTATACTTTTTTACAGTCCATTCCATCAACAGATGGTGACAGTGATATGATCGCATTAGGTCAGAGACCGAAAAATCCAATACCGAACATCCCTACAACACTAGATAGGCAAACGAATTGGAGCAAAGATCTACCTCTTCCTACTCCAGAACAGAAGATGCGTCAACAGGCCCAGGCTATTTCTTCCTGTGTTATTCCCATCAATGTGACTGGTACAGTTCCAAAACTTCCTATTTATAATGAAAAGCTATGCTGGATCATAGCTTGAGTGAATGCAAAGTGTTTTCAGTTTTGGGGTGGAGTGTAATGGGGTTATGAAACTCTCTATTGCCTTGTTCGAATGGTCATTCTTGATACTGACTGTTAGTAGGCTATCCCGCTGGTTGGAGGGCATCTGGGCGGACGTAGACACACACGGCTCTCGGTGGAATGGTTAGGAATAGAGACATTGGCTAGTTTCTTCCCTTTATCTGGAGAAAGATGCAGATTTTAACAGGATTACATTAGAGTTTATTCAGTGAAAACAGATAATTACAAGATATTCGAAAGCTTCATAGATTCCTATAATAGCTTAATATGTAATGTACAATATTAGGACCTTAGAGAACATTTTTTTATATTTGTTATTGTGTGGAGATTAAACTGTGTGACGCGATCCTATTAAGGCTTAATGTGGTCATATTCAATTCCTTTGTGAGTTATTTTAACATAGGTGTTCATCTGTTTAGAATAATTGGGTCAACATCTCTGTTAAAGTAAGGAAATTAGAATTTGTATTCATTATTATATGACAATCAAATTTAATTTATAAATAGTCATTTGGTAGTACAGAACTTGAGTATTGCTGAAAATAGAGATGTTCTGTCGAGATGAAAAGCTTTGACAAAATGTCTCTATTTTCAGCAATACTCAAATTTAATTTAAGGTCTATTTGGGCAAGATTCTATGAATTTGAAAAAGTGCCAACAAATACTTAAAAACAATAGCTTTCTTAACTCTTGTTGTTTAAAGCTGAGTTTTAATGATAGGAGTTCCACAATGCCCATTAAGATTAATGCCCATTTCAAAATATTAGTTGAAGTACAAACCAATTTTAAATCATTTGGTTGAATTACATATTAAAATATTTTAACCAAAATATTTTTTCAGTAGTAAATTGGCATAAAAACAAAGAGGGAATCTCATGCTAGTTCTTTATTTTTCTGTTGTAAGGAGAGTGTAACAGTGGCTCAGCAATAGCTGAGTCACATGGTTCAATTTTCTTGTCTCTATTAAATAAAGCGTTCTTAACTCCGGATTTTTACAAGTGGCCTCAGTGTTCCTGTTTTAGGAAGTGGAAAGAAGCAACCCGTGGCTGTATTATAAGGGTCTGAAAGGGTTAATGTTGAGAGAGTGTAAAGAATATCTCCTACCATGATGATGTACGAGATCACATGTGAGAGAGACTTCAAGAGAGATGCAGCAAGGATTTAGAGGAGTCACACTGACTGGTGTGAAGCTGTACATAGTTATAGTGTAATAAGGGTTACGAAAGCCACACTGTGCCTCAGGGTAGATGCGCTCGGCCAGCTTCTGGAGCCTGTTCAGAGCGACTCGAGCAAAGACTTTCCCCACTATGCTGAGCAGGGAGATTCCACGGTAGTTGTTGCAGTCACCGCGGTCACCTTTGTTTTTATAGAGGGTGATGATATTGGCATTGCGCATGTCCTGGGGTACTGCTCCCTCGTCCCAGCACAGGCATAGCAGTTCATGTAGTGCTGAGAGTGCTGTTCTCCCTTCGTCAGATACAGGAGAAATGCCGTGAACAACAGATGCCCCTCTGCATTGCTTTCATTGATCTCACCAAAGCCTTTGACCTCGTCAGCAGACGTGGTCTCTTCAGACTACTAGAAAAGATTGGATGTCCACCAAAGCTACTAAGTATCATCACCTCATTCCATGACAATATGAAAGGCACAATTCAACATGGTGGCTCCTCATCAGAGCCCTTTCCTATCCTGAGTGGTGTGAAACAGGGCTGTGTTCTCGCACCCACACTTTTTGGGATTTTCTTCTCCCTGCTGCTTTCACATGCGTTCAAATCCTCTGAAGAAGGAATTTTCCTCCACACAAGATCAGGGGGCAGGTTGTTCAACCTTGCCCGTCTAAGAGTGAAGTCCAAAGTACGGAAAGTCCTCATCAGAGAACTCCTCTTTGCTGACGATGCTGCTTTAACATCTCACACTGAAGAGTGCCTGCAGAGTCTCATCGACAGGTTTGCGGCTGCCTGCAATGAATTTGGCCTAACCATCAGCCTCAAGAAAACGAACATCATGGGGCAGGACGTCAGAAATGCTCCATCCATCAATATTGGTGACCACGCTCTGGAAGTGGTTCAAGAGTTCACCTACCTAGGCTCAACTATCACCAGTAACCTGTCTCTAGATGCAGAAATCAACAAGCGCATGGGTAAGGCTTCCACTGCTATGTCCAGACTGGCCAAGAGAGTGTGGGAAAATGGCGCACTGACACGGAACACAAAAGTCCGAGTGTATCAGGCCTGTGTCCTCAGTACCTTGCTCTATGGCAGCGAGGCCTGGACAACGTATGCCAGCCAAGAGCGACGTCTCAATTCATTCCATCTTCGCTGCCTCCGGAGAATACTTGGCATCAGGTGGCAGGACTATATCTCCAACACAGAAGTCCTTGAAGCGGCCAACATCCCCAGCTTATACACACTACTGAGTCAGCGGCGCTTGAGATGGCTTGGCCATGTGAGCCGCATGGAAGATGGCAGGATCCCCAAAGACACATTGTACAGCGAGCTCGCCACTGGTATCAGACCCACCGGCCGTCCATGTCTCCGCTATAAAGACGTCTGCAAACGCGACATGAAATCGTGTGACATTGATCACAAGTCGTGGGAGTCAGTTGCCAGCATTCGCCAGAGCTGGCGGGCAGCCTAAAGACAGGGCTAAATTGTGGCGAGTCGAAGAGACTTAGTAGTTGGCAGGAAAAAAGACAGAGGCGCAAGGGGAGAGCCAACTGCGCAACAGCCCCGACAAACAAATTTCTCTGCAGCACCTGTGGAAGAGCCTGTCACTCCAGAATTGGCCTTTATAGCCACTCCAGGCGCTGCTTCACAAACCACTGACCACCTCCAGGCGCGTATCCATTGTCTCTCGAGATAAGGAGGCCCAAAAGAAAGAAGAATAAGGGTTAATATTCTAATTACTCCACACTAAAGAATCTCTCTAAGCTAGACTAATTAAGGTGGCAACATACCAAACATACATACAACATGTTGATCAGAGGTGAGATCGAGAGGTTCTTACCATGCTACACCCAGAAGAAGAACTGAAGAAATTTTGCAGAGGGCGGACCTGGAAAAAGCACCAAAACTGCAGAACTTGAAAAAAGGCTATGAAAACACTCCAGAGCTCCAGGCACAGAGAGTGGGGAATTGATGGTAGACATCCGGTCCAGCGATTTGAAGGGTTCAAGTCGGAGAACCAAGCAACAATCAAGGATCTGGTGAGCAACCCTGAAAAAGGGTAAAAAAAAGTTATCCTTAAAAGCACTCGGCAGGCAGCACCAAGAAACTGATTCAAGGTTGCCACCATTACACATGGCGACCAGAAAAAAAAAATCAAGCAACGAGGCTACAAATACTCGATTCTCTAAAAGAAGCGAGTTAAAGGAGTATAGCAGTAATGCTTTAAAATGGAGTTTAATACAAGGAGGAAATTAATCCTAACTCTAGTGGCGAGATTTCAACCGTTGCCCATAGCGGGAGTCAGCACAGGGCTGAAAAACCAGGGAAAACTTCTGATATTGGTAGGAAAATCTCAAAAGTGAAAGTTAAACAAATTGAAGCTATGGACATTAAATTCACAGCATCGGAGATGTTTGGACACAAATCAAACCCAAAATTGGTCACTCTAGCGCAAAAGATTTCTGAGGTACGGAATTGCTTCAAAATTAGACAGCCAGTCTGAAGCAGAGCAAGTAAACACATTGTTGTATCCTATTGGGGCTATAGCAGATGATATTGCAAGACAAGGTATTAATGAGACACCTGCCAAATTCAATGAAGTTTTAAAAGCTTTTGATTCTTATTTCAACTTGTAGAGCAATAAGATTTTAGAAAGAGGATGATTCAACAGAAGGGTCCAGAAATCAGGCGAAACAGTTGATGCTTTTAGCAATGTCCTTTACAGACAGCTGCAGGATGTGAATATGGAGACCTTATAGCAGAATTAATAAAATATAGCATTGGAGTATTGCTGATGAATCCCTCTCAGATTTAAGTCTAAAGAAGACTTCACCCTGGACAAAGTTATTCAGCTGGTGAGACAAGCAAAGGTCCAGAAGAACAACAGAGCAATCCTGAGAGGTGAAGAAAGACGTTAGTTCAGGAAACGTCCAGCCACCGTACAGTTCCTTAATCAGAGGGCTGTAAAAGAGGCACCGGAATAAAAGGTACACTGTGGGGTGGGAGAGGAAAGCGAAAGATGCCATTAAACCCTGCCAGCGATGTGGCGCCTTAAGTTCCCACAAGCGCGAAGAGTGTCCTGCAATCAAAGCCAAATTCTTCCACTGTATGAAAATAGGGCATTTTAATAAAATGTGCCAAAGTAAAATCTCTACTCCCACAAGTTCAAAAGGAAAAACATTCAAGCATAGAGTGGTTAACAAAGTTAAACAATCTCCTTCAGGAGAGCAATCAAAACACTTTCTTGGTGATCAATTATCTTAATCAGGCAATTTGATCTGCAGATATATATGTCAATATCACTAATTTTAAACTAGACACCGGAGCAAGTATAACATCTAACCAGACAAAGAGCCGTGATATTCAAAACATTTTCTGCAGCCAACAGAAACTCAGTTACACAGCCCAGGAGGGGTTGAACTCAAAGTAAAGGAGAAGCTACAGGGAACATTCCAGTACAAGAGAAAGCAGATATTGGAAATGCTATATGTTCTAAAGAATCAGGAATTCTCTCTCTGAAGTAGAAGAGCTTGTATTGACCTTCATCTTATAAAGAAAGTGGAAGAAGTTAAACAACGAGAACCCAGGAGTCACTTCCAAAAGGAATTCCCGAAATTGTTTACTGGTCTCGGGAGACTGAAGACCAAATATAGTATTACTTTGCGAAAAGATGCAAAAGCAGAATGTCTTTTCATACCTAGGAAGTTTCCACATCCACTAATGAAGCAAGTCCAACATCAACTAGAAGACATGACCAGGACGGGAGTCACTACTCCTGTTACTGAACTTACAGGTGTTCAAGAATGGTTCCATTTCCTAAACCTAATGGTGATCTTCACATTTGTGTAGACTTAACCTAATAAGGCTGTGACACAAGAAGTTCATCCGATGTCCTCAGTGGACGAAAACTTGGCAAAGTTATCCAAAAGTACTGTCTTCATGAAGCTTGATGCGAATAGTGGCTTTTGGCAAGTTCAATTGGATAAGAAGTCAAGGTTATTGACAACCTTCATTACTCCATTTGGAAGATTTTGTTTTAACGGTCTATCATTTGGGATCAAATTAACACTGGAAATATTCCAGAGAACTATGTCAAATATTCTACAGGGCCTTTAAGGTGTAATATGACATATGAATGGCATCTTAGTTCACAGTGAGTCCATTGAAGAACATAATCTTAGAGCGATTTTGAATCGTCTGCAGGACAAAGGCCTACCACTTAATGAGAAGTACGAATTTTCAAAAACATCCGTTCGTTTTATTAGGACACATTATCAGCAGTAGCAGCATAATGGCAGACCCGCAAAAGACGAAAGCCATTAGCGAATTCACATTTCCTATTTCTGTCCAACAAATTCTTCATGTGCAGATGCAGGATGAAGCATGCATCTATGTCCGCCAATATTGCAAGCAAGATTGGCCACAACAGAGTCCCAAGGGTAAGAGGATGAAAATCTTCTTTGAACACAGAAGACACTTTACCATTGTGAATGATTTGCTGATATATGACGAGAGACTGGTGATTCCAGAGTCACTCCGGATAGATATCTTGGAGAAAATACACCAGGGTCATATGGGCATAACTAAATGTAGAGCACGGGCTCAGGCATCTGTGTGGTGGCCAGGAATATCAAAAGATATAGAAGAAATAATTTCAAATTGCCACGCATGTGCAGTGCACAGACAGGCTCAGAGAGAACCTCTTATCTCAACCAATTCCCAACCAGACTGTGGGAACATCTGGCAATGGATCTATTCACCTTTGATGGAAAAACCTATCTAAATGTAGTAGATTACTTTTCAAGGTAGATCGAGGTTAAACATATGTACACAACAACAACTGAAGCAGTCGTTCTAGTGTTACAAGAAATCTTCACAACACATGGTATACCTGATTAGATAGTGTCTGATAATGGACCAAAATTTGCAAACGATTACTTCATGCACTTTGCCAAAAACTGTGGATTTGTATATCTAACATGTTCCCCTAGGTATCAACAATCTAATGGAGAAGCTGAGTTGCACAGTGGCGCAGTGGTTAGCACCGCAGCCTCACAGTTCCAGTGACCCGGGTTCAGTTCTGGGTACTGCCTGTGCGGAGTTTGCAAGTTCTCCCTGTGACTGTGTGGGTTTCCACCGGGTGCTCCGGTTTCCTCCCACAGCCAAAGACTTGCATGTTGATAGGTAAATTGGCCATTGTAAATTGCCCCTAGTGTAGATAGGTGTTAGGAGAATGGTGGGGATGAGGTAGGGAATATGGGATTAATGCAGGATTAGTATAAATGGGTGGTTGTTGGTCGGCACAGACTCGGTGGGCCGAAGGGGCTGTTTCAGTGCTGTATCTCTTAAAAAAAAAATTAAAGCACTGTTAAAGAAAAATCAATATTTTTAAACAGCACTTCTGAACTACAGAACTACTCCATTGTTATGCAGACTATCACCATCCGAACTGTTAGTGGGAAGAAAACTTAGAAAGCAACTACCAATCCTACCTAAGAAGTTACTTCCAGGACTACAAGTACATGATTATCAGAGAGTTCAAGACAGAGAAAAGACTTACCGAAAGAAACAAGCCTATAATTATAACAGGAAATACCTTTCCAGGAATCTACTGAAGTTGTCAGAAGGGCAAAGGGTATGGGTACAAGACCAAAGCAGAGAAGGAGTAATTGTCCAGAGAGAGGGCAATCAACAGCGATCTTATTTAGTAAGAACTTCAGAAGGTACTATAAGAAGAAACAGAAGGAATCGTATTCCTATTCATCAAAGATGCCAATCAGTCATACATCTGGATGAACCAGATGTTGAACCTGAAATTCAGAAATCACCACATACTATTAACCTTAATGAAGGCCGTTCAAGTCAAGAAACGAGAGCTCAGAGAAGAACTACTAATCTTCCACATCTGATGACAATAAGATAGGGGAGAGTTGTGAAGCCTCCTGACAGATTGAATCTATGAAGCCAGAGACTTGGGGGGGGGGGGGGGGGGGAGATGGAGTAGTATGTAAATAAAAAAAGTGAATGTATGTAAATATATATGTTTGGATAAAGACTTGGGGGGAGATGTAGTATAAGGGTCTGAAAGGGTTAATGTTGAGAGAGTTTAAAGAATGCCTCCTACCATGATGATGCAAGAGATCACGTGAGAGAGACTTGAAGATAGATGCAGTGAGGCTTTAGAGAAGTCCCACAGGCTGGTGGGAAGCTGTACATAGTTATAATGTAATAAAAGTTAATGTTCTAATTACTCCAGACTAACAAATCTCTCTAAGCTAGACTAACTAAGTTGGCAGCGTATCAAACAAACATACAACAGTGGCATGTTGCTTTTTGCTATCCACTGACTACTGCTGCTGGTGACTGTTGGTTGAGGACAGGATTGGGCTGGATGGTGATGTTCCCTGTAGTTGCATAGCCTGTTAACACTTGATGTTCAAGCATACCTATGGATAAAGGTCACTTGGGGGAGGTACCAGAAGGCAAAATGTACACATACAAATACCCTGGCAAAGATTCAATACCTTCTGAAGAAGGAGGGAGGAAATTGGATACCAGAACAGAAAAAGAATTAAGAAAATACCCTTGGTGACACTTCGCAAAATAATACTTCAAGCTGTGACTTTACACTTTGGCAGTGTTCTGTGGAAATTCAGACACCAAGGTCAGCCTGCCCTGAGTAATTTTCTGGCCGGTATGGATGAAGGAGTGTATAGACACATGAACCTCTGCACCTGAATTCCCGATATGTGTTTTGTGATAATTCACAGCTCATGAATAACTAAGCACAGTACATTTAAAGGTGTCTCCAAAGTCAACTATTGCCATTAAAGCACGCATTGTCCAGTCTGATTAGGTCATTATTAATGCGATTGACCAGCTTTGGACTGTTTGCACAATGCTAGTCTCACCAATGTTTGAAGTGATGTCACAACCACAGATGCCATGGAAACACCTTTAACAGTTTGACAGATGATGCAATGTCCTATATAGCAAGCAGGATGGCAGGTTCTATTTAATGTAAGCAATGGATGGCTATGATGATAGAGTAAATTATGCCAGGCCACGGTGACACCTTAATTCCCAGAACTGCCCAGAGCACTCAGAGGAGTAATTTGTTGCATTAGCTAGTTTTTTTAATCCACTGGTGACTAAACGCAGAGGTGTGTATGGATTTGTTACATTGACCCTAAGTGCAATAGGATCATTAATTTGCTGTACCCGATTCTTATCAAACTTTCCAGGTGATTTCCTTTCCTCAGACTCTTGGATTCTTTTCTAAACAGAATGTTCTGGGAACTGTTCCAGTGTTTGTTTGTGAAGTGGTAAAAAATCTTAGCTCACAGAAGAAATCTTCAACCAATGTCGTGAAATCGTAAACCTGTTCTTTACAAAGTCATTTACGATATTGCTACATCTTGCACATAGAGGAAATCTTCCCTTCTTGTATCCGTTATCTCAATAAATTTTTTGTGCCATATTAGATTTTTTTTTCCACCAAATGTTAAAAAAATTCCAGCCTCTAAAATTAGCCTCCTTTTCTGAAGGTACTGACTCATTCTAAGGTGTAGTTCCACATGCGTCAACCTCCCCCGGTACTTCATTCTGGTAACTATTCTTTCCGTGTGGACCCAGACAGTGAGTGGTGGCAGGCTATTTTACCAGTATTATCCGATTGCTTTCACATTTTACTCAAATCGTTGTTCACAGGGAATATGTCACAACTGAAACCAATCCTCTTCTTACCTGTCATGCAATTTCATGCTGGAGTCACGATGTTTTGTATCCCTCTCTAATATAGGGTTGCTATAAACAGTTCTAGTGCCCCACTCCCACTGGGATACAATCCTGGGAAATTTTGGTTTGAACAGCTCAGCTCCACATTGATTGATGCATTTACCAACTGAGCTATTTGAGCCTTTTTTTTTGTTAAGCATGAATAACAGATTATTGGTTCTTTACAAATCTGGAAAATCTAGTAGCCATCTCTCCTTGCATGTACAAATGCTAAATTGTGAACTGCATAGCTTAATATTTTAGTGATTGTCAAGCTGTACAAGTGAATGAAGCTGCTTAGTCCCTTAAAGGCAGTTGAAAATTGTGTTTTGGGCCATTAGTTTGTCCCTTTCCAATGCTCAAAGTTCAAACCGGAACAATACAATTTTTGGCCGTGCTGAGACAAATTATGTATTTCTCAGAATGTTCCACCCATTACCTGTGTCAGTGAGCAGTATGCTGAGAGATATGGATTATTTGTTCAAACACCAACTGATTTTCAATATAATTGAATAGTGGATTTTGCTTAATGGCGACAATCTGATCTATAAAATGACTTTATTCCCACCAGCCTAGTTGACTTGTCAACCTGTCAACCTTTCTTCTCCTCACATTTTAACTATTTTTTGCATAATTTTGATGCTTTCTGCTCCCCTCCCAAATTTTATCCTCTTTTCTACTGTGGGAGCGGGGGGGAGGGCTGACCAATGCTGGAGTACCGGCCTTGGCAACCACAAGTGATCATTCTTCAAAGTTAGCATCGCCTCTGAGCCTATCAGTGGACTATTCAACTGTGAAGAGCATCATTATCAACAGAGCCCAATATTGCTCTTACTTGACATCCGAACACATGCGTGGCTGTCAACAGTGGGAACCCAGCTGATTTTCCCTTTCTATAGTCTGAAGATCAGGATGTCAATTGTGTTGTCCCTACTGCTGCCCAATTAATTCAGCACAGGCTAGAAAACACCCTACAATCACTATTGCCTTTTTATCCCAGTGCAACACCAGGTTGTGCATCTATCTGCTGAGTTGTCAAACAAACTGATGTCTTTTTAAAGTTTTTTTTTATGTGAGCTCTCTGAAGTCTAAATTATTTTCAATGGACGATTAATACTGAAATGATTCTTGATTTGTATATTATTGACCAAGGCTAAGGATGGTTTCTCCATTTCTATTAAAACATACATTTTTGTTAACAGCCAGGGTTAACAAAACCAGAGGATATTCGAAATGCGCATTAGGTCCAACAGGATTTGTACAGGTTAATGTTGTAGGTTTGAGCCTTTGGCCGAATATTGAGGAAGGGTCTCAACCTTTTTATGCCTATAGGAGTACTGTATATAGTATAACCTGAAATGTATTGGTTTAAATATAATTTCTCCATATTGCGACCAAAATGCTAAATAAGTCACTGTTAACTACAATTAGAATGCTTTTGCAAGTACGCAATAGATTGTACACTTTCTTTCTCCTTTCTCAATTACAGGAGTGGGCTTTGAGAGACAGGTCATTGGCCGATATTCCTTTGTTCATCCTCAATCTGTGCTGCAGCGAAGACGGAAGTTAAAGAGGCGGAAAACTATCAGTGGGATTCCGAGACGTGTGCAGCAAGAAATAGGTAAAGCTTTGAAACCTCATTAACACAATCTGGTTATAAACGTTTTCTGCAAAGATTATTTGTAATTTAAAAAAACACCTACAGCCAAACTTAAATTAGTGTTAAATCAGAGCAGATTTTCTCACTCATTAAAGAAAGAGAAAAAGCCTTGCATTTATACAGTGGCTTTCACAATTTCATGATGGCTCGAAGCACTTGATGTACTTTTGAAAGTGTAGTCACTGTTGTAATGTAGGAAATGCAAAGGCTAAATTGTGCACAGCTAGATCGTACAAACAGAATCGTGATAATTACTGTATTTTTTCATGATGTTGGTTGAGGGATAAATATTGGCTAGGACACCTGTTCTTCTTCGAAATAGTGCCACCTGAGAAAACAGACAGAGCCTTGGTTTAACATCTCATCCAAAAGACAGCACCTCTGGCAGGGCAGCACTCTCTTGGTATCGCACTGACTGAAGTGTTAGCCTAAATTTTGTATTCAAGTCTTTGGAGCAGGATTGAACACTCAACTTTCTAACTTGGAGGTGAGAGTGCGCCCACTGAGCCAAGGCTGATTTGACGCCTTTCTATGGGCAATCTCAGTCTATTATTATTATTTGTATGATTTGTTCTGGCACTGATTATTCTGAGATGGTCACGACCTCCAGGAGAGCCCTTGTGATTTGGCTCTTATTTCCTTTATCCAAAGTGGCTCTTGTAAAAGTCAGAAATAAAGAAGTTGACCCCAAATATCTGTGACCCCAGGCAGCCGCTGAGATTATGGCTCCGTTGGGAGTTGCTGAGCTTAAACCCGCTGAAGTTTCTGGGATCAGACTATTTGCATAAATCAGGCTGGTACCTGCCTTGGTATTGATGCTTCTAGATGCCCATTGGGTGGGGAGTAAAATCCAATACTTGCAAAGGGTCTGAGGGTAAAATTAGTAGGACCAACTTTAGAGTGCAGTTAAATGTGAAATTCGTGCCCCTTAAAAGAGAGCCAATTTTAATTTGGCAACATTTCCTCTTCTGGGGTGCTCCAACCATTAAAACTGCTGTTACCTTGCCTGTAACATGATCAACTGGGGCGGAGGAGACAGGAGCAGAAGGAACTCCGGCGGATAATGCTATCCTGCCAGTGCCACCTCCTTTTTAACTTATCATACTTCAAGGGACCTATGGAACTACCTTACAGCACAACTTCCAGAGGAAATTCACTCGGAATGTGCTTTAGGTGGAGACCCAGTGTTATGAGTTCCCATCCCATCCCATTTCTGCCTGACTTTTCGCTGCCCATCAGAAAACCGCTGGCCCTGAGGAAATTTGGGGTTTTTGTTATATTCTACTAACTTATTGTCATTTCAGGGTATAATCCTTGACCCTATGTTTTATTTATTTGGCTAGCAGATTCTGATGAATCTTCCATGGCTAGAGAAAGGAATGTAATTGTTCATGTTAACCCAGAGTTGGACTTCCATTGCGATGAGGCAAATTCTGCCAGCGGCCGATCCGGGACCAAGGACTCAGAGTGCCAGACAGAGGATATTCTAATTGCTGCACCATCAGTGAGGCGGATCCGAGCCCAGCGAGGCAACAGCATCACGTCTTCGCTGTCACATTCAGCTGGGAATATCACTACCCTGGCAGATGATTCAGGCTCAATGTTTCTTAAACCAATCGACAACCATGTTCGCTCGCGCAGCCTTTCTCGAGAAGGCATTAGAGATTCACTGTTATCTCATGAATTAAGTCAGGATGACAGTGTTGAAAGCATTACTGGTGCTCCTGAAAAATACCTGCCAAACCCAGAAAGGACAGAGGAGGAAGACGACGAAGCAAGTTTGTTTATGCAGAGCCCACAGATACATCATTCCAAGGGCATTACTGTTCAACCACTGCAAAATCTGGAACGTGAAGGCCAGGTGACAAAGATGTCTAACTTTATGCCAGAGGGAGATATGGGAAACAGTGAGATCTCATCAAATTCTGATACATTTGGAAGCCCAGTCAACAGTATCTCCAGTGCAGGGGTTTTATTAAGTAGTCAGATAGATCAAAAGGAGGACCATCAATCATCCAGTGGAAACTGGAGTGGGAGTAACTCAACATGCCCCTCACAGACATCAGAGACCATTCATACTGCATCTTCACCACCACTGACAGGATCTTCACACTGTGACTCAGAATTATCATTGAATGCACCTGCTCACACAAACTATGAGTCGCCAGGTTTTCTACTGGAACCGTATGCATATCAAGGAGATAAAGTCAGAGGTCACAGGACAAACTCTTTTACTTCCACAGGGACAGATGTTGTTGAAGATCTCAATGCAAGTAACACAAGCGACGCTGAGTGGAACTATTTACACCATTGCCATGATGCATCTTGCCATCGAGATTTTAGTCCAAGGCATTCAAGGACGAATAGCTTGGGATGTCCAAGTTTTGCTAGCATGGGTACATGTGACAGCTTTGTTGAGAGACCATCCTCCTCCAGAACTGACTCAGGCTCACATTTCTCTGTGGATACTGAAGGATATTATACCTCCATGCACTATGACTGTGGTTTAAAAACTAGTAGAAACTATATTTTTAACTATGCATCCACAAGCTCCGATGGAATCCAGAGCACAGAAAATGCTTCTGAACTTGGTGAACTCCCTCAACCAGATCACTTAGAGTTGCGAAAGCAGAAGCATCGGGGCCCGAGCATTGCGCTCAAGAAACTAAAGGCAAAACCAGCCCCACCAAAACGCAGTTCATCTTTGAGGAAAAATGAAAGTTATACAAATGAGAATGAACAGAATGAACCAAAGACAAGCAATGGGCAGGATAGGACTATATCATCTGGAGATACACAAAAGTCTTTGCAACTTGACCTAAGTCTTGCATCTGACAGGTTCAAAGGCTCCATGCTACCAAGCAAAAAGAATATTCCTTGGGATGGTCATGGTGGATATACGAATGATGATGAATTATCAGACCCTCAATTCACCCCTTCAGATACGCCATCATTTAAGGAGGAAGGTGCTGTGCAATCAGATTATGCAGGTCTCTGGCTTTTAAATGACTTAAAGTCTAATGATCCCTACAGATCATTATCAAACTCTAGTACTGCTACGGGTACAACCGTCATAGAGTGCACAAAGTCTCCAGAAGGCTCAGAGTCACAAACATCCCAGTCTGAATCACGAGCTACCACTCCATCTCTCCCCTCAGTCGATAATGAGTTCAAGCTGTCTTCTCCTGATAAATTGGCTGGTTTGGCATCACCATCTAGTGGGTACTCTAGCCAATCTGGCACACCAACCTCTACTTTGCCTACACCTCTATTTCCTGGTCCCCTATCTCCAAACAGTGGTAAAAGAAAGCCAAAAGTTCCAGAGAGGAGGTCTTCACTGCAGCAGTCTTCCACGAGGGATGCAAATGTCACAAAGAAAGACCTCGAACTACCAACTATACCTCCAACACACCTTGACCTAAGTGCTCTTCAGAATTTGTTTAAAAGCAAGCCTTTTGTTCACAGAAACCAATTGCATATCTCAAATCAGAGCAAACAGCGAGAGGCAGCTGAAAGAACCAACAACAGTCCACCAGTTTCCCTTGCCATAACCCCATCAGTTCTACAGTCTGTACAGCTTCGCTCTGTTAGTAAAGCCAAGCAATCCAAACAAGAATGGCAAGAAGAACCTGACATAACAGTGGAACAAAGTTATGCAGAGCCTGTCACAGCACCGAACAGAACTGAACCATACAGTTATAACAGATCATTAACACACAAGTGCAGTGAAATTTCCAGTTCACCTCAACAGTTACAAAAATCATCCTCCACAGAAGCAAACCCAAACGTTTTGCATTTTGAAAGTAATATTGCACTTTGTCTAGAAAATAAGCTGAGTGAAGAGAGTATGACTCCTTTACCCTTGATTTCGACAGCAGCCAAGTCTCTAACACAGCTCACAGTATCTGATGAGTGTCCACAAAACACAGAACTTGAAGATGACCAAATGATTGCAACAGAAGGCTGTCAGGCAGTTTCCAACAGCTACAAATATATCAATGAAAAGAATTCAGTAAAGGAGAGCATTCCACAAGAAATGAAGCAAGATTTCCATAATTCCAGTAAGGAGTTTCAGAATGAGGGATTTGCACAAGAAACAAGGAATGAAGAAAAACCTGAAAGTGTGCATTCACCATGTAACACAGTTACAGAATCCCTGTCTGCAGCAATACTGGGATCTGCAACTGCAGAGAAATTAGAAAGAAAACTTGACTTTGACTCAGTTAATAATGATGAAACTGTACCCCAAGACATAATTCAACAAGAATTGATAGGTCCACAGAAGCTCAATGAAGACAGTGAAGAAGAGAAAGTTGAAATGGTGCAAGATGGTTGTCCCGAAAGTGCTGTTGATCACAGCAGAACTTCAGAAGCTCTATGTGAGAGCCCTAGCGATGGGCAGTACAAAGGTCACTTAGGTAATTGTATTCTTATTTTATTTCCACATCAAATTGTTGGGTGAGATTGTTAACCTCTGCACTTGGTAGTGTTGCAATACTGAAAAGCATTATTGAATGTGTTAATGCAGGAGCAGGTGCTGGCACCATTTTTAAAAGGTGCCAGCCCAGCACACAGTACAACATAATACAGAGTTTAGTTATCCACTAAATCATGTAGTGTTGACTGCTTACCCCCCTTCCCCAGACAAATCATGCAGAGTTGCCCCTTCCTTACCTCAGTGGCCCCAGCTTCTCCTGGACAGGAAAGTGAAGGCGCCTGAGTGCCGCATGACGTGTTCAAGATTGGGAACTGAAGGCATGATCGCGGGGAACTAAATTTAAATTTATGCAGAGAGATATTTTAAATATTTCAAGTAGGGTCCCATCACAGAGTGCCGAAGGTGCTGCCACGGAGCCTCACCGCCATCGGGAAGATCGGAACTAGCAATCCTAGCATCGGGCTTGGTGGCGGCTGCTGCCTGTCTGATTTTTCCAGCACGCCCCCTGCCACGGAACCCAACGTTGGGCTGAGAACAAAATCCAACCCATAGATCTGTTTTACTTTGGGCGTAGGATGAACATAAAAATTCACTTCTTGTCTGCAGCTGAGAATACATTCAAAAACATAGAATGAGAACTCTATTTAAAAATGCTAAGAGTATGTAATTTTCCTGGGGCTGCACTGGATAGCCTGAGCTCAGCGAATATTGGAAAATTGAGTGGCAGGTGTGCATGCCTGTACAGGAACCTGGTCAATTTTCCTCCATTTAAAGTAATTGAAGAAAAATTGAGCAGTTTATTTTAAAGGTGTGCGCTCAGACTTGTCCAATATTACAATATTCACTGTGCCCATGCAACCCGCTGCAATAAGTACAAACGCAGGAAAATCTCCCTGATTCTACTATTAGCCTATTTAAATAAAGTTGTAATCCTATGTTTTTGAATATATTCTAAGTTGTGGAAAAATACTGAATTTTTATGTCAATTTATTGCAATATGTCGCTGTCCAACCTCCCCTTAATCTCAACACTAATAGATCTGGTTGCAATGAGGAATCTACGAGGAATCTTTTAAGTATTAAAAAGTATTTTTAAGTAATGATGTATAATGTGACCCATTGCATGTTAAAGCTGCCATTTGCTGTTTATTCATAGGTTTAAAAGTTGTGTTGGAGCATGACATTTTATATTGTTTCATTTTGGGAACAATAGTAACACATAACAAATATTTAACACTGATTCCTATGTAACTGCTTTCATATTTTTGATTTTTTTGACAATTTTTGTGCAGATATAATTTGAAAATGAGACGCACTTTTAATGTTGAGACTTTTTAAGTGACATGTTTTCTCACAAATTTAAAGAAACGTAGGTCGACAAAAGTTGTTTATATGCTAAATGGAAGTTATTTTTTTTCCAGATACTAAATAATAAGCAATTCATTAGCTTGTCTAAGCAATCCAGGTGGGATGCTTTTTCTAACATAAAGCCTGTAAAGGCAGTCACACTTTTAAAACAGAGGGTTGCAAAGGTTTTAGGCAGGCTCAGAAAGTCAGCAATCCTAGATGAACAGGTAGAAGATAATCTGCTTAACTCAAGACAACCCACTGAAAGCGTTGCATGTTTATGATTATATATTATTATACAAATATAAGTTGCACAAATCTAGGATAATCTGGTTAGAACTGTTGTTCTCTTATGTTCACGAATTGTGAAATAAAGCAGCTTACCGATTTGCATCAAGCGTCAATTCATGAAGTGTTTTCTTAGAATGGCTTTGGAGAGATTGAGGAAGTACACTATGAAAAACATAAATATTTGGTTCAGGTCACTATGTTGCACTCCTGGTCATAGATATAAGGCAACTCCCATAGAAGACACTCCAATTGCTTACAGAAGTGACTTACACCTCTGTACCTGAGATTCTATGGCAGACACACATTTGTAAAATCTGCCATAATGATTTTAATCAAATATTAAAACATCTCAATTAGTTGGGATAAGTAATTCAAAATGCTGCACAGGCTAGATTGTTCATACATTTTTAGAAAACTTCTTATTAAACCATACTAAAATCTCATTTAATGTGTCTACATGGAAGATTTGTGCAATTATATGCAGCCTGCTAAAATAAATAGAATTTTTGTTTCTCATACACAGATGTGGGACAGGGTGAGAGTTATTTGACTTCTCCACTGGATCCTCAGACTAACGAAGATAATGTATTCATATCACCAAACAAACTCCGCACAACAGAGGACCTTTTTGCTGTGATTCACAGGTCAGAAATCTTTTACAAATATTTGCGTGTCCTTGTCCACAAACGTACCTGAAAAAATTGTTGACGTCCCGTGGCATTGCTCACATGAATTGGAGGTTATGCTGTTTCAAGATGGCTGGAAATCGTGATGGGTACAGAAATCTGCTGGAAGGATTTGGAAACAAGGTTGTAGGAGATTTGTTCAGAGACACTGAAGGAAATGTTTTTTGATTGATTTTTGGAATCAAATGATTTTATTTTTACCCACTGCGAGTAGTTACAGAAATACAGTTTTTCCCTGCACATACCAGGGTTACACAAATAAATAATTCTGTAAAATGATGGTGAAGGATAGCTAACAGGTAGAAGGTCAAATCAACAACAACTTTTTATAGCATCTTTAGTGTAGTAAAACATCCCAAGGCACGTCACTGGATTGATAGCAAACAAAATTTAAAGGATGTCACAGATCCAAGAGTCTGAGCACAGATAAAGTCAATACTTCATCTTCTTTTGAAATCATTTGGATGAACACACTTATAATTACTGTTATAGCTGAAACACATACTTTGAGATGTTGCACAGATTAGCAAAGAGAATCATGTTGATACCATCCAAAACTCATTCAAAATGCAGCTTCCTGAATCCTCATCTGCTCAAAGCACTGAACTTCTATTACTTTGCTTCTTACCAGACTCCACTGCTCCCTATAGTTCTTCAAATTATTTATGAAATTCCTGTCCTTATCTTTAATTGCTTCCACATTCTTGACCTGACATACTTCAAAAACACAAAATGTAATTTTAATCACACTGTTGTGAAGTATGTCTCTTCTTCAAATGTCTTCACTATGCTACAAACCTTATCTTAAACAATTTCATTCCTGGTTACAGCTGAAGAAAAATCTATACGGACAAAAGCATTTTAAAAATAATATCTTGAGTAATTAGTTCAGTACTGCTTTTTTATTCGTAGATTTTCATCACTGCTTGGAGTTAGAATTATTATTTATTTTATTTGAATATGAACAAATAAGGTGTAATAAATTTGCATCTAAAAGAGTGCTGTTGAAAATGTAATTGCCCAACTTGACACAGAAAGTGTAATGATAAAACATGCATAGTCATCCTATTTTAATAATATGACCAATTGCTCTGCTGCGATGTTAAAGCCATACATTCTGCCCTTATTTTTATATAATACTTTGACAAAACGTGTGCCTATTTGGGAAGCAGAGAAATAGAGTTGGTTGCAACACAGGAATTCCTCTGCAGGACAGGCTGAGGAGGTGGGAGATGAACAGCTCATTAGTTTTGCACCACTCTTGAGAACGTTGAATTTCAGTATACAAACTATGTAGGCAGTTTCCAATACAAATATTGAGACAGGAATGAAGGAAATTAACACAGAAAATGAGTACCGACATAAGGTAGGATCTGGATTGGGCCAGCATTTTATTTGTTTATTCTTGGGTTAGGACAGTACATGTATTTATTTGTATCTGCATCAGAACAATGCTGTATTTATATCTGCGTAAGGCAGTACATTTATTCATTTATAACAGGGTCAGTTCAATACACTCAAAGCTGAGTGCATGAGATCAGCTGATGTGTGACCACTCCAATTTAGCCAATCAGGCAGGAGAGCTGCAAGGGGCACAGTATTGTTGAGGTGGCAGCAAAGTGATCTCAAAGCACAGCCAGCAGGGAGGTATGTGGCTGGGCCCAATCTTACATAGACACCATGGTGCTGTCACACATACACATATTTACTAAAAATAAAGAGAACTGAAAACATAGTTCAAATAAAATTGCGGCCAGTTCGGAGGATCACGGCCTGGAGGCCCCATCAGTGAGTGAAAGAGAGTGCAATGGGAGCAAGCAGGAAACCCCCTTTTCTCTGAGGTGACTGAAAAACAAAAAAGCAAGATGACTAAAAAAGGGCAATAAAGACATTAAATTTAATCTGTTAAAAATGTACAACTATAAAGATCACATTTAAAAGTATGTCTCTGAAACTCTGCACCTAGTGCCACCCAGTGGCAAGAGCATGCAACTACATGCAGACGCACAGCTCTTTTACCATGTACACTTAATATAAAATATCAGCGATTGTGTCACACCAGGCATTATGCAACAGGCAAGTTATGAAAGCCCTAACATTTAAGATACCTTTCATAGTACCTTGCCCCCGCCCCCACCATACTGCCACATACAGATATAGGAACAGCATTAGGCCGTTGAGCCCGTCATTCATTTTGATGAGGCCATTCGAACTTAGCCAGTAGTGCAGGAGGCTGCTTCTCCTCCACTCACCAAGACCATTGCTGAGCTGCACCTCAGCTGCCTTAGCTCCATATCATTTTATACCTTTACCTAACGACAATCTATTGTTATCAGTCTTAGAAGCTCCAACTGACCCCCAGCATCGGCTGTCTTTTAGGGGAGAGAATTCTAGATTTCTATTGCCCTTTCTGTGGGAAAACTCTTTCCTGATTTTCTCTCCTAAATGGACTAGCTCTAATTTTTAAGATTTATTTTACTTAATAGGTATCGCAGTTAGAGAAGGCTGGCATTACTCTTTCCAATGTAAAGCATGCCCCACATACCACCTTCTTCTTAGGCAGTCCCTCAGGATCGAGGATGACTTGCTTCCACTCCTATTCAATTGGTTCTGAGATGGATGATAAGTCCAGTGCGTGATCTGCAGACTCTGCCACATGAGAGGCAGGTGGTGCTTGAAGGGTCAGGTAGATGCGTAGTTTGGAGATTTATGCACTCCCTCTGTCACCTCGACTTCACCTCCACATGTTTCCAACAAAGTCCCTTGAGGTGTGCGATGCCTCCCTGAAAGAGCTGTCTCCATCTAGGACGGTTATGAGCCAGGGACTCCCACGAGTTGACAGGGATGCTGTTCTCTTCAGGGATGCTTTGAGGACGTCACAAAAGCGTTTCCGCTGTCCTCCCGGGAATCTCCTGCTGTGACCAAGTTCTGAATAGAACAGCTTCAGGAGTCTGGTGTCAGGCATGCGAGTGACATGCCCTGCCCAGCAGTGCTGGTTTTGGGTGATGCTGGGCAGGTTGGCGTGGGAGAGGACGCTGCTGTTGGTTCGTCTTTCTTGCCGCTGGATTTGGAAGATCTTGGTGGTACTTTTCCAGTGCTTAGAGGTGTTTGCTGTAGGTTGTTCAAGTCTCTGATGTATATAGGAACGCAGGGATCACTGCTGCCCGGTAAACGTGATCTTAGTCTCGGGTTTGAGATCCTGATTCTCAAATGCTCTCTTCCTCAGTTGGCCGATGGCAGAGCTGGCACATGGGAAGCGATGATGAACCTCGTCGTCTATGTCTGCCAAGATATGGAAAATGGTCCACATTTTCCAGGATCTCGCCTTTGATCTTGATTGATGGGGGAAGGTGTGCTTTGCGAGCTGGTTGGAAGAGGACATTTGTTTTCCAAGTGTTTAGTGAAAAACCCATTTTCTCATATGCTTTGGGTAAGGAGTTGACAATGATCTGGAGCTCATTTTCAGAGTGAGTGCAAACGCAAGCGTCATCTGCATACCGAAGCTCGACGACAGAGGTTGGGAGTGATTTTGGTTTTGGATTGAAGGCAGTGTAGGTTGAACAGTTTCCTGTCTGTTCTGTAGATTATCTCCACGCCTGTGGGTAGTTTGCTGGTTGTGTGGTGTAGCACTACAGTGAGGAAAATGAAGAAGAGGGTTGATGCGATAACACAGCCTTGCTTGACCCTAGTCTTGACTGAGATAGTGTCTGTGGAAGTTCTGTTGGTGATCATCATGGCTTGCCTGTCATTGTGGAGTAGACAGAGGTTTGGTGACAAACTTCTGAGGGCAGCCAAATTTGAGCAGGAACCTCAATAAGCCTTCACGGTTCATGGAGTCAAAGGCTTTTGTGAGGTTGGAAAAGGCCAGGAAGGACATTCGGCATTGTTCCCTGCATTTTTCTTGGATTTGCCGTGCAATGAAGATCATATTTGTGGTGCCTCTCAATGGGCGAAAGCTGCACTGTGACTCCAGAAGGAGCTCTTAGAAACATTGAAACATATAAAATAGGAGCAGGAGTAGGCCATTCTGCCCTTCGAGCCTGCTCCACCATTTATTATGATCATGGCTGGTCATCCAACTCAGTAACCTGTTCCCGCTTTCCCCCCATATCCTTTGATCCCTTTCACCCCAAGAGCTATATCTAACTCCTTCTTGAAAACATACAATGTTTTGGCCTCATCTGCTTTCTGTAGTAGCGAATTCCACAGGCTCACCACTCTCTGGGTGAAGTAATCTCTCCTCATCTCAGTCCTGAAAGGTTTACCCTGTATCCTTAGACAATGACCCCTGGTTCTGGACTCCCCCACCATCAGAAACATCCTTCCTGCATCTACCCTGTCAAGTCCTGTTAGAATTTTATAGGTTTCTATGAGATCCCCCTCAGTCTTCTGAACTCCAGCAAATATAATCCTAACCGACTCAATCTCTCCTCATACGTCAGTCCCACCATCCCAGGAATCAGTCTGGTAAACCTTCGCTGCACTCCCTCCATAGCAAGAACATCCTTCCTCAGATAAGGAGACCAAAACTGCACACAATATTCCAGGTGTGGCCTCACCAAGGCCCTGTATAATTGCAGCAAGACATCCCTGCTCCTGTACTTGAATCCTCTCGCTATGAAGGCCAACATACCATTTGCCTTTTTTACTGTCTGTTGCACTGCATGCTTACCTTCAGTGACTGGTGTACGAGAACACCCAGGTCTCGTTGCATATTCCCTTCTCTCAGTTTATAGCCAGTCAGATAATAATCTGCCTTCCTGTTTTTGCTACCAAGTGGATAACCTCACATTTATCCACATTATACTACATCTGCCATGCACTTTCCCACTCACTTAACTTGTCCAAATCACCCTGAAGCCTCTCTGCATCCTCCTCACAACTCACTCACCCTCCCACCCAGTTTTGTGTCATTTGCAAATTTGGAGATATTACATTTCGTTCCCTCATCTAAATCATTCATATATATTGGCGACATTGATCACAAGTCCTGGGAGTCAGTTGCCAGCGTTCGCCAGAGCTGGCGGGCAGCCATAAAGGCGGGGCTAAAGTGTGGCGAGTCGAAGAGACTTAGCAGTTGGCAGGAAAAAAGACAGAGGCGCAAGGGGAGAGCCAATTGTGTAACAGCCCCGACAAACAAATTTCTCTGCAGCACCTGTGGAAGAGCCTGTCACTCTAGAATTGGCCTTTATAGCCACTCCAGGCGCTGCTCCACACACCACTGACCACCTCCAGGCGCTTACCCATTGTCTCTCGAGATAAGGAGGCCAAAGAAGAAGATATTGTGAATAGCTGGGGTCCTTGCACCAGTCCCTGTGGTACCCCACTAGTCACTGCCTGCCATTTGGAAAAAGACCCGTTTATTCCTACTCTTTGTTTCCTGTCTGCCAACCAATTTTCTATCCATCGCAATACACTGCCCCCAATCCCATGCACTTTAATTTTACATGCTAATCTCTTATGTGGGACTTTATTGAAAGCCTTCTGAAAGTCCAAATAAACCACATCCACTGGATCCCCCTCATCAACTCTACCAGTTACATCCTCGAAGAATTCTAGTAGATTTGTCAAGCAGGATTTCCCTTTCGTAAATTCATGCTAACTCTGTCCGATTCTGCCGCTGTTCTCCAAGTGCTCTGATATAAAATCTTTGATAACGGACTCTAGAATTTTCCCCACTACCGACGTCAGGCTGACTGGTCTATAATTCCCTGTTTTCTCTCTACCTCCCTTTTTAAATAGTGGGGTTACATTAGCTACCCTCCAATCTGTAGGAACTATTCCAGAGTCTATAGAATCTTGGAAGATGACCATCAAGATGGAGAGTGACGTCGTTGATTCTGAGACTAGGGTCCTGAATCTTAATAAAGGAAAGTATGAAGGTATGAGGCGCGAGTTGGCCATGACGGATTGGGAAACATTACTTGAAGGGTTGATGGTGGATAGGGATTTGGCAAACATTCAAAAAGCTATTTCTAGGGCCACTTCCTTAAGTACTCTGGGATGCAGAGCATCAGGCCCTGGGGATTTATCGGCCTTTAAACCCATCAATTTCCCCAACACCATTTCTCTACTAATACAGATTTCCTTCAGTTCCTCCCTCTCACTAAACCCTGTGTTCCCCAACATTTCTGGTATGATATTTGTGTCCTCCTTTGTGAAGACAGAACCAGAGTATGCATTTAGTTGGTTAGCCATTTCTTTATTCCCCATAATAAATTCCCCTGTTTCTGACTGTAAGGGACCTACATGTGTCTTCATCAATCTTTTTCTCTTCACATACCTATAGAAACTTTTACAGTCAGTTTTTATTTTCCCCACAAGCTTACTCTCATACTCTATTTTCCCCTTCTTAATCAATCCCTTGGTCCTCCTTTGCTGAATTCTAAACTGCTCCTAATCCTCAGGTCTGTTGTTTTTTCTGGTGAATTTGTCTGCCTCTTCCTTGGATCTAATGCTATCCCTAATTTCGCTTGTAAGCCATGGTTTGGCTACCTTTTCCGTTTTACTTTTGCGCCAGACAGGAATAAACAATTGTTACAGTTTAACCATGCGCTTTTTGAATGTTTGCCAAATCCCTATCCACCATCAGCCCTTCAAGTAATGTTTCCCAATCCGTCATGGCCAACTCGCGCCTCATACCTTCATACTTTCCTTTATTAAGATTCAGGACCCTAGTCTCAGAATCAACTACGTCACTCTCCATCATAATGAAGAATTCTATCATATTATGGTCGCTCATCCCCAAGGGATAATTGTCAATTATTCCTCTGTCATTACACAATACCCAGTCTAGGATGGCCTGTTCTCTAGTTGGTCCAGAAAACCATCTTGTATACATTCCATGAATTTCTCCTCTATGGTATTGTGACTAATTTAATCTATATGCAGATTAAAGTCACCCCTAATTACAGATGTTCCTTTATCGCATGCATCTCTAATTTCCCGTTTAATGCCTTTCCCAACATCACCACTACAGTTTGGGGGTCTATATACAACCCCCACTAACGTTTTTTGCCCCTTAGTGTTTCTCAGCTCTACCCATACAGATTCCACATCGTCAGAACTGATATCCTTTCTCACTATTGCGTTAATTTCCTCTTTAACCAGCAATGCAACTCCACCGCCTTTTGCTTTTTGTCTGTACTTCCTAAATACTGAATGTCCCTGGATGTTCATTTCCCATCCCTGATCACCTTGCAGCCATGTCTCCGTAATCCCGACTATATCATACCTGTTTACATCTATTTGCGCGATTAATTCATCCATTTTATTGCGAATGCTCCGCGCGTTAAGGCACAAAGCCTTAAGGCTTGTCTTTTTAACATTACTTGTCCCCTTCCCACTATTTTTCACTGTGGCCCTGTTTGATTCTGGCTTTTGATGTCTCTGCCTATCACTTTTCTTATTCCTCTTACTGTCTTTTGTTCTTGTCTTTGATTCCCCGCCACCCCACCCACCCCCCCCCCCCCCCACCCCACCCGACTCCTTGCCAAGATTCCCATCCCCCTGCCATTTTAGTTTAAACTCTCCCCAACCACTCTAGCAAATATTCCCCCTAGGACATCAGTCCCGGTCCTGCCCAGGTGTAACCTGTCCAGTTTGTACTGGTCCCACCTCCCCCAGAACCGTTCCCAATGTCCCAGGAATCTAAAGCCTCCCCCTCACACCATCTCTTCAGCCATGTATTCATCCGATATATCCTGCTATTTCTACTCTGACTAGCATATGGCACTGATAGTAATCCTGAGATCACTACCTTTGAAGTCCTACTTTTCAGCTTACTTCCTAAATCCCTATCTTCAGCCACTGGGAGGAGGTGACTGAGTAGGATCCTTGCAGTGATCCTCCCTGTGTAGTTGCTGCAATTGGTCTTGTCTCCCTTCTTGAATACAGTCACAATCACAGCATCTCTGAAGTCCCCCGGCAAGCACTCTTCATTGCAGATGAGGGATATGAGGCTGTGAAGTCGTGCCAGGAGTGTATTTCCACCATGTTTCAGGAGTACGGCAGGGATTCCGTTTGTTCCAGAGGCCTTCTTGTTCTTCAGCTGTTGAATGGCTTTTTCGACCTTGATCCAGACTGGGGTAGCAATGAGACTGAGCTGGAGGGATGGAGTCAAGAACATTCAAGTCAAAGACAGAGTCTCGGTTGAGGAGTTCTTCAAGATGTTCCCTCCAGCGAGCACTGACTGGTTGCCTGTCCTTGATGAGTTCTCTTCCATGCTTGGCTCTGAGCGGGATAAGCCCTTGAGTACATGGGCCATAGACGGCCTTGACAGTGCTGAAGAAACCATGCATGTCGTTGGTGTTCACACCGCACTCTTTCTACCCACCATTTGTTTTTTATGTCCAGGTTTTATGCTGCACCACTGCCTTCAGGAGCCTGTAGGATTGCTGCTTTATCTTGGATATGTGCTGATGTTTCCAGTCTGTGGAGACTTTGCGCTTAAGCTCGATTAGATCCTATATTATTTGGTCAGGAGAGTTCTAACTGGGCAGAACTGGAGTTAAAATCGAACGCATCTCAGCGGGTTTATCTCTGCTCTTTTGTCGATGGATTGAGGACTGGCTAACACACAGAAGGCCAAGAGTCGGGATCAATGGGTCTTTTTCAGGTTAGAAAGTTGTAACTAGTGGGGTGCCACAAGGATCAGTGCCAGGGCCTCAACTATTTACTATCTATATTAATGACTTAGAGGAAGAGACAGAGTGTAGTGTATCCAAATTTGCTGACAATACAAAAATAGGTGGGAAGGCATGTTGTGATGAGGACACAAAGAATCTGCAACGGGATATAGACAGGTTAAGTGAGTGGGCAAAAACTTGGCAGATGCTGTTCAATGTGGGAAAGTGTGAGGTCATCAACTTTGGTAGGAAGAATAAAAAGGTAGATTATTATTTAGATGGAGAAAGACTACAAAATACTGCAGTACAGAGGGATCTGGGCATTCTTGTACAGGAAACACAAAAGGTTAGCGTGCAGGTGCAGCAAGTAATTAGGAAGGCAAATGGAATTTTGGCCTTTATTGCTAGGGGGTTAGACTTTAAAAACAGGTAAGTCTTGTTACAACTGTACAGGGTGTTGGTGAGGCCACAGCTGAAGTACTGCGTACAGCTTTGTCCCTGTATTTAAAGAAGGATATACTGGCACTGGAGGCAGTTCAGAAAAGGTTCATTAGGCTGATTCCTGGGATGAAGGGGCTGTCTTATCAAGAACGGCTAAACAGGTTAGGCCTTTATTCATTGGAGTTAAGAAGAATGAGAGGTGATCTTATAGAAATATGTAAGATTTTAAGGGGGCTCGACAGGGTAGATGTTGAGAAGATGTTTCCACTAGTGGGGGAATCTCGAACTAGGGGACATAATTACAGAATAAGGGGGCACACATTTAAAACTGAGATGCGAAGGAATTTCTTCTCTCAGAGGGTGGTGAATCTCTGGAGTTCTCTGCCTCAGAGAGTTGTGGAGGCTTGATCACTAAATGTATTTAAGGAGGAGTTAGATAGATTTTTGAAATCTCGGGGAGTCGAGGGTGAGGCGGAGCAGGCCCGAAAGAGGAGTTGAGGCCTCGGACAGATCAGCCATGATCTTATTGAATAGCGGGGCAGGCTTGAGGGGCTGAATGGCCTACTCCTGCTCCTATTTCTTATGTTCTTATGATGGTGTAGGCATCTGCCTGACTCAGTCAGGAGCCTCTTTAATATGTTCTAATTAAGGGTCCTATGACGTGCTTAGGACCCTGATGGCATTTCACTGGCGTACGACCAGGGTACCTTTATTCCTCAGCCAACACCATCAAAAACATTAACGGGTCATAAGATAATAAGGAATCGGAGCAGGATTAGGTCATTCGGCCCCTCGAGCGTGCTCCGCCAGTCAATAAGATCATGGCTGATCTGATTGGGACCTTAACTCAACGTTCCTGCCTGCCTCCCCACCCCCCCCCCCCCCCCCAACCCCTCCAATAACCCTTGACTCCCTCGCCGATCAAAAATCTGCCCAACCCAGCCTTAATTTTATTCAATGATCCAGCCTCCACTGCTCTCTGGGATAGGGAATTCCAAAGATTAACAGCCCTCTGAGAGAAGAAATTCCTCCTCATCTCCATCTTAAATGGGAGTCTACTTATTTTGGAACAGTGCCCCCTAGTGCTAGATTGCCCCACAAGGGGAAATATCTTCTCGGCATCTACCCTGTCAAGCCCCTTTAGAATCTTTAAGATTGCCTCTTATTCTTCTAAACTCCAATGAGTGTAGGCCCAACCTTTCCTCAGAAGACAAACACCTTCATCCCAGGAATCAACCTAATGAACCTTCTCTCAACTGCTTCCAATACAAATATATCCCTTCTTAAGTAAGGAGACCAAAACTGTACACAGTACTCTAGGTGCAGTCTCACCAATTCTGATTTTCTGTTCTTCCCACCAAAGTGGGCAACCTCACATTTTCCCACATTATGCTCCATCTGCCAAATTTCTACCCACTCACTTAACCTATCTATATCTCTTTGCAGACGCTTTGTGTCCTCACAACTTATTTTCCCACCTATCCTTGTATCGTTTTCAAATTTGGCTACAATACAGTCGGGCCCTTCAAGTCATTCATATAGATCATAAATAGTTGAGGCCCCAGTACTGATCCCTGTGACACTCTACTAGTTACAGTTTACCAACCTGAAAATGCCCGATTTATCCCAACTCTTGGTTTCCGGTAAGTTAGCCAATCCTTTATCCATGCTAATATTACCCCTTATCTTATGTAGTAACCTTTTGTGTGGCACCTTATCAAATGCCTTTTGGATTCCAAATACACTACATCTACTGGTTCTTCTTTATCCCCCCTGCTTCTTACATCCTCAAAAAACTCTAATAAATTTGTCAAACACTATTTCCCTTTCATAAAACCATGTTGACTCTGCCTGATTGCACTAAGATTTTCTAAATCCTCCCCCTCCCCACCTGTGTCTCACCTTGAATCCCCAAACGGGGATCGGAAGGCACGGGACCTCTGGCCACTGGCCAGAATATCGGCGTGGGATGGCCGCCCAGTCCAGGTACGCTCATTTACATTTATTTGCATTAATTTTATTAGGGAAATGAAGGCTCCGCCGCCGTGCGGTGGGGAGGCCACACTGAGTCCTCGCTGCTGCCGGTAAAATGCGGCGGGGCCTTCTCGGCATCGTGGGTCGTTGCGGGCCTCTCCCGCAAGTATTTTACAGGCCCCCCTGCTGTGACCCACGACATCGAGGGGCTGGTAAAATTCAGCCCTACTTGTGAGGACTGCGCTCGCAGTGGGTGGGAGCTGGTTGAGAATTCACATGTCTGCAGTGCTTAATGCTGCAATTGGAGGTAGATATCCAGCTATGTTTGATAGGCCTGTGGCAGCAGTCATGACCTCTGGCTTTGCAGCTTTCTCGCTGCTGTCCAGAAACAATGCCAATGCATGTGGCCCATTAGAAGGAAACCACTTAACTTGTGGCTGGCCAAGAGTTTCCATCCAGGCTCCTCTCTGGTTACATACAGGGCCTGAGGACAACTTCTTCTGGGCACCCTCCTAATAGGTTGACCTCCAGACCTCGAAGCAGGGAATTGAGATGGGCAATGCAGTCAGGTCAGGTCAGGGAAAGCAATAGTGATGAGAGATTCCGTAGTTAGGGGAACAGATAGACGTTTCTGCAGCTGCAGATGTGAATCCAGGATGGTGTGTTGCCTCCCTGGTGCCAGGGTCAAGGATGTCACTGAGCAGCTGCAGAGCAATTTGAGTGGTGGGGGGGGGTGGGGGTGGGTAGTGAACAGTCAGAGGTTGTGGTCCATATCGGAACCAATGACATAGGGAGAAAGAGGGGTGAGGTCCTAGAGGCAGATTTTAGGGAGTTAGGAAGGAGACTAGCAAGCAGGATCTCAAACGTAGTAATCTCCAGATTACTCATGGTACCACGTGCTAGTGAGTATAGAAATAGGAGGATAGAGCAAATGAATGTATGGCTGGTGCAGGAGTGAGGTCTTTAGATTCCTGGGATATTGGGACTGGTTCTGAAGGAGGTGGGACCTGTGCAAGCCAAACAGGTTGCAGCTGAAAAGAATCAGGACCAATGTTCTTGCGGGTGGTTTGCTAGTCCTATTGGGGGGGGGGGGGGGGTGGATGGGAGCCAGGATGTGGCATTAAAAAGGAGAAACAAGGTGCACAATGGATTGGGAGAGACAGATAGCACTAAATTTAAAAAAAAGTAAGGCAGTAGGTGCGTTCAGAGTAAGAGGGAATGTATTAAGATCAAAATTAAGTTTACACTGTATGTGTATAAATGCACGAAGCGTGGCAAATAAGGTTAGTGAGCTGCAGGCGCAGATTGCCACATGGGAGTATGATGGCATGGCAGTAATGGAGACCTGGTTCAGAAAAGGGCAGGACGAGGTACTAAATATTCCTGGATACAAGGTGTTCAGGAAAGATAGGGAAGGAAAGGAAAGAAAAGAAGAGGAGTGGCAGTATTGATTAAGGAGAATATTATAGTGCTGGAGATAGCGGATGTCCCAGAGCGGTCAAGAACAGAATGTATTTGGTTGGAATTAAGAAACAATGGAGGTACCAATACATTACTGCGTGTATTCTATAGATCACCAACTAGTATAGAACGATATCCAGGAGCAGATTTGCAGGGAAATTACAGAGAGGTGTGAAATCTATAGAAAATGGGGGACTTTAATTATCCAATTATAGACTGGGATACGAAGGGCTGGATTTTGTTCCCAACCCAATGTCAGGATCCATGGAGGGGCGAAAGTGGGGGCTGGAAAATCAGAGTGGCAACGGCCCGCCACAGAACCTGACGCCAGGATTGTTGGGCCTGATCTTCCCAGCAGCAGGCAAACTCTATGGTGGCCCCTCGGCCGCACTGCGACAGGACCCAAGCTGGCATATTTAAATAACATATTTGCATGAATTAAAATATAACCCACAGTAATCCTACCTTCAGTTCCCAATCCTCAGCGCGATGAGCGACACTCACACGCCTTCACTTTCCCATCCAGGGAAAGCAGGCACCACCGAGTTAGGGAAGGGTGAACTCTGCACTCTGATGGGTGGAGGGGAAGGGGTGAACTCTGCACTCTGGTGGGTGGAGGGGAAGGGGTGAACCCTGAACTCGGATGGAGGGGAAGGGGTGAACTCTGCACTCTGGTGGATGGAGGGGAAGGGGTGAACTCTGCACTCTGGTGGGTGGGAAAGGGGTGAACTCTGCACTCTGATGGGTGGAGGGGAAGGGGTGAACTCTGCACTCTGGTGGATGGAGGGGAAGGGGTGAACTCTGCACTCTGGTGGGTGGGGAAGGGGTGAACTCTGAACTCGGATGGAGGGGAAGGGGTGAACTCTGCACTGTGGTGGGTGGAGGGGAAGGGGTGAACTCTGCACTCTGGTGGATGGAGAGGAAGGGGTGAACTCTGCACTCTGGTGGGTGGGGAAGGGGTGAACTCTGATGGAGGGGAAGGGGTGAACTCTGCACTCTGGTGGGTGGAGGGGAAGGGGTGAACTCTGCACTCTGGTGGGTGGGGAAGGGGTGAACTCTGCACTCTGGTGGATGGAGGGGAAGGGGTGAACTCTGCACTCTGGTGGATGGAGGGGAAGGGGTGAACTCTGCACTCTGGTGGGTGGGGAAGGGGTGAACTCTGCACTCTGATGGATGGAGGGGAAGGGGTGAACTCTGCACTCTGGTGGGTGGGGAAGGGGTGAACTCTGCACTCTGGTGGGTGGGGAAGGGGTGAACTCTGCACTCTGATGGATGGAGGGGAAGGGGTGAACTCTGCACTATGGTGGGTGGGGTTGGAGTGAACTCTGCACTCTGATGGGTGGAGGGGAAGGGGAGAACTCTGCACTCTGGTGTGTGGGGGAGGGGAAGGGGTGAACTCTGCACTCTGATGGGTGGGGAAGGGGTGAACTCTGCACTCTGATGGGTGGAGGGGAAGGGGTGAACTCTGCACTCTGATGGGTGGGAAAAGGGT
The DNA here is from genome assembly GCF_036365525.1 of Heterodontus francisci. NCBI lineage: Eukaryota > Metazoa > Chordata > Chondrichthyes > Heterodontiformes > Heterodontidae > Heterodontus > Heterodontus francisci. The sequence goes on along the minus strand of NC_090380.1, from coordinate 32,888,429 downwards.
GAACACTGCACTCTGGTGGGTGGGGAAGGGGTGAACTCTGCACTCTGATGGGTGGAGGGGAAGGGGTGAACTCTGCACTCTGATGGGTGGGGAAGGGGTGAACTCTGCACTCTGGTGGATGGGGAAGGGGTGAACTCTGCACTCTGATGGGTGGAGGGGAAGGGGAGAACTCTGCACTCTGGTGTGTGGGGGAGGGGAAGGGGTGAACTCTGCACTCTGATGGGTGGAGGGGAAGGGGTGAACTCTGCACTCTGATGGGTGGGAAAAGGGTGAACACTGCACTCTGGTGGGTGGGGTGGGGGTGAACTCTGCACTCTGATGGGTGGAGGGGAAGGGGTGAACTCTGCACTCTGATGGGTGGGGAAGGGGTGAACTCTGCACTCTGGTGGATGGGGAAGGGGTGAACTCTGCACTCTGGTGGGTGGGGAAGGGGTGAACTCTGCACTCTGGTGGGTGGGGATGGAGTGAACTCTGCACTCTGGTGGGTGGGGAAGGGGTGAACGCTGCACTCTGGTGGGTGGGGAAGGGGTGAACTCTGCACTCTGGTGGGTGGGGATGGAGTGAACTCTGCACTCTGGTGGGTGGGGAAGGGGTGAACGCTGCACTCTGGTGCGTGGGGAAGGGGTGAACTCTGCACTCTGGTGGGTGGGGATGGAGTGAACTCTGCACTCTGGTGGGTGGGGAAGGGGTGAACTCTGCACTCTGATGGGTGGGGAAGGGGTGAACGCTGCACTCTGGTGGGTGGGGAAGGGGTGAACTCTGCACTCTGGTGGGTGGGGATGGAGTGAACTCTGCACTCTGGTGGGTGGGGAAGGGGTGAACGCTGCACTCTGGTGCGTGGGGAAGGGGTGAACTCTGCACTCTGGTGGGTGGGGATGGAGTGAACTCTGCACTCTGGTGGGTGGGGAAGGGGTGAACTCTGCACTCTGATGGGTGGGAAAGGGGTGAACTCTGCACTCTGATGGGTGGGGAAGGGGTGAACTCTGCACTCTGATGGGTGGGGAAGGGGTGAACTCTGCACTCTGGTGGGTGGGAAAGGGGTGAACTCTGCACTCTGGTGGGTGGGGAAGGGGTGAACTCTGCACTCTGATGGGTGGGGAAGGGGTGAACTCTTCACTCTGGTGGGTGGGGAAGGGGTGAACTCTGCACTCTGCTGGGTGGGGATGGAGTGAACTCTGCACTCTGATGGGTGGGAAAGGGGTGAACTCTGCACTCTGCTGGGTGGGGATGGAGTGAACTCTGCACTCTGGTGGGTGGGGAAGGGGTGAACGCTGCACTCTGGTGGGTGGGGAAGGGGTGAACTCTGCACTCTGGTGGGTGGGGAAGGGGTGAACTCTGCACTCTGATGGGTGGGGAAGGGGTGAACTCTTCACTCTGGTGGGTGGGGAAGGGGTGAACTCTGCACTCTGATGGGTGGGGAAGGGGTGAACTCTTCACTCTGGTGGGTGGGGAAGGGGTGAACTCTGCACTCTGCTGGGTGGGGATGGAGTGAACTCTGCACTCTGGTGGGTGGGGAAGGGGTGAACGCTGCACTCTGGTGGGTGGGGAAGGGGTGAACTCTGCACTCTGGTGGGTGGGGATGGAGTGAACTCTGCACTCTGGTGGGTGGGGATGGAGTGAACTCTGCACTCTGATGGGTGGGGAAGGGGTGAACTCTGCACTCTGATGGGTGGGAAAGGGGTGAACTCTGCACTCTGATGGGTGGGAAAGGGGTGAACTCTGCACTCTGGTGGGTGGGGAAGGGGTGAACTCTGCACTCTGGTGGCTGGGAAAGGGGTGAACTCTGCACTCTGATGGGTGGGGAAGGGGTGAACTCTGCACTCTGATGGGTGGGGAAGGGGTGAACTCTGCACTCTGATGGGTGGGGAAGGGGTGAACTCTGCACTCTGATGGGTGGGGAAGGGGTGAACGCTGCACTCTGATGGGTGGGGAAGGGGTGAACTCTGCACTCTGATGGGTGGGGAAGGGGTGAACGCTGCACTCTGATGGGTGGGGAAGGGGTGAACTCTGCACTCTGATGGGTGGGGAAGGGGTGAACGCTGCACTCTGATGGGTGGGGAAGGGGTGAACTCTGCACTCTGATGGGTGGGGAAGGGGTGAACGCTGCACTCTGATGGGTGGGGAAGGGGTGAACTCTGCACTCTGATGGGTGGGGAAGGGATGAACTCTGCATTTTGTTGAACTGTCTGCAGAGTTGGTCGCCTTTTAAAAATGGCACCAGCACTTGCTTCTGCATCGGTGATGCCATGAACGGTGTCGCCAGTGCCCCCCTGCCATATGATTGGGGGCGGGGGGTGGTGTGGTCGCTGTGAGTATGTAAAGTGGTCGCTAGCCGCAGAATCACGATGGCACTGTTCCTGCGCGGGCACCGCCATTTTCCGCAAGCTGTGGCAGGACTACAAAATCCTGCCCTCAGGGTGTAAAGGGCAGAGAGGGGGAAGAGTTTTTGAAGTGTGTTCAAGAAAATTTATTTGATCAGTCTGTTTCCAGCCCGATGAGGAAGGAGGTAGTGCTGGATCTGATTCTGGGGAATGAGGTGAGTCAAATGGATCAAATGACAGTAGGGAAACATTTAGGGAATAGTGATCATAGTATCATAACGTTTAGGTTAGCTATGGAAAAGGACAAGGAGCAATCCAGAGTAAAAATATTTAATTAGAGGAGGGCCAATTTAAATGGGTTGAGAACGGATCTGGCCCAGGTAAATTGGAATCAATGATTGACAGGCAAAACTGTAATGGAACAATGGGTTGCTTTTAAAGAAGAAATGATTTGAGTACAGTTGAGGTACATTCTCACAAGGGGGAAAGGTAGGACAACCAAGCCAGGGCTCCCTGGATGATGAAAGAGATAGAGAACAAGATGAAGCAGCAAAAGGTTGCATATGACAGATGTCAGCTTGATCGTACAAGTGAGAACCAGGCTGAATATAGAAAGTTCAGAGGAGAAATGAAAAAGGAAATCAGAGAAGCAAAGAGGAAATATGAGAAGAGACTCACAGCTAACATAAAAGGGAATCTAAAAGTCTTCTATAGCCATATAAATAGTAAAAGGGTCATAAGAGGAGAAGTGGAGCTGATTGAGGACCAAAAAGGGGATTTCTGCATGGAGTCTGAAGTCATGGCTGAGGTATTAAATGAGTACTTTGCATCTGTCTTTACCAAGGAAGAAGATGCTGCCAAAGTCATAGTGAAAGAGGAGGTAGTTGAGACACTGGATGGCTAGCTGTATTTAAAGTTGATAAGTCAAGATCAGATGAGATGCATCTGAGGATACTGAGGGAAGTAAGGGTGGAAATTGTGGAGGCACTAGTCATCATCTTCCAAACCTCCTTAGATGCAGGGGTAGTGCAAGAGGACTGGAGAATTGCAAATGTTGCACCCTTGTTCAAAAAAGGGTGTCACAATAAACCCAGCAGCTACAGGTTGGTCAGTTTAACCTCAGTGATGGGAAAGCTTTTAGAAACAATAATCCGGGGCAAAATTAACAGTCACTTGTACAAATGTGGGTTAATTAAGGAAAGCCAGCACTGAGTTGTTAGGGGCAAATTGTGTTTAACAAACTTGCTTGAGTTTTTTGATGAGGTAACAGAGAGGGTTGATGAGGATAATGCGATTGATATGGTGTACATGGATTTCGAAAAGGCATTTGAGAAAGTGCCATACAGTAGGCTTGCTGGGAAAGTTGAAGCTCATGGAATAAAAGGGACAGTGGCAGCATAGATATCAGGTTGGCTGAATGACAGGAAACAGAAAGTAGTGATGAATGCTCGTTTATTAAATTGGAGGAAGATATACAGTGGGGTTCTCCAGTGGTTGATACTAGGACTACTGGCCGGAATTTTACTGCTCCCCAACAAGTGGGCTGGCGGCGGGGGGTGGGGGACACGTAAAATACAGTGTGAGGCGGGGGTGGGGTGGTGCATTCCCATGTCCGCTGCAATTTTATGTGGGGCAGCCGTGGCAAGAAACAGCCTGCCTGCCCCAGGCCAATCAAGACCCTTAAGTGGCCAATTAACTGGCACTTAAGGGCCTCCTCCTGCTGTCACGGGTATTTTATCCTCGGCGGGCAGACGGCAAAGGCCTCAAGAACCCCGCCTGGTAAAAGCAGGCGGCCTTCTTGCGGGCTGGGGGGAGAGCCCCCTGATCGTGCACCCTGTACCCCACGGAGGGCCACCCTTGAAGCCCCAATGCACAACACTCCCCCCACCCCCACCTAACTGACACCCCTTGCCTCACCAGGGCCCGGTCAATTGTACCCGACAAGACCCTAAATACTTACTTTAGTTCCAGAGCTGTCCTTCCTGTTGCCTCTGATGCCTGCGTGTAGTCCCAGCAGTGGCCACCACTCCCAGTGATGCTGCTGGGACTAAGAGCTGCCGGCCCGCTGATTAGCCAGCATCTCCATTAGGCGGGACTTCCTGCCTCAATGAGGTGGAAGTCCTACCCAAGACCAATTAAAGGCCTGGGAAGTGAAAAGTCCCGGTCTGGTTCCCCAGGCCTGGTGGAGACGGGCTTGCCACCGACTCTTCAGCTGGTCGACAGGGCTTCCCACCCAACGTAAAATTCTGGCCATTGCTTTTCTTGATATATATTAATGACCCAGACTTGGGTGCACAGGGCATAATGTCAAAATTTGCAGATAACACAAAACTTGGAAGTATTGTGAACTGTGCGGAGGATAGTGATAAACTTCAAGAGGACTGGTGGAATTGGTAGACACGTGGCAGATGAAATTTAATGCAGAGAAGTTTTGATAGGAAAATAGATGAGAGGCAACATAAACTAAAGGGTACAATTCGAAATGGAATTTAATCCTGAGAAGTTTGAGGTGATACATTTTGGGAGGACTAACAAGGCAAGGAATATACAATGGATGGTAGGACCCTAGGAAGTACAGAGGGTCTGAGGGACCTTGGTGTACTTGTCCATAGATCACTGAAGGCAGCAGCACAGGTAGATAAGGTAGTTAGGAAGGCATATGGGATACTTGCCTTTATTAGCCGAGGCAGAGAATAAAAGAGCAGGGAGGTTATGATGGAATAAAAACAAGAAATGCTGGAACCACTCAGCAGGTCTGGCAGCATCTGTGGAAAGAGAAGCAGAGTTAACGTTTCGGGTCAGTGACCCTTCATCGGAACTGACAAATATTAGAAAAGTCACAGGTTATAAGCAAGTGAGGTGGGGGTGGGGCAAGAGATAACAAAGGAGGTCTAGATTGGACCAGGCCACATAGCTGACCAAAAGGTCACGGAGCAAAGGCAAACAATATGTTAATGGTGTGTTGAAAGACAAAGCATTAGTGCAGATTAGCTGTTAATACACTGAATATTGAACAGCAGCAAGTGCAAACCTGAAAAAAAAACAGTAGGTAAGCAAACTGAACAAACTAAGATGAAATGAACTAAATGCAAAAAAAAAGGTTTTAAAAAATGTAAAAAAGAATGTAAAAAAAAAAGGAAGAAAAAAATAACTAAAAATGAAAGTAAAATGGGGGGCTGTCATGCTCTGAAATTATTGAACTCAATGTTCAGTCCGGCAGGCTGTAGTGTGCCTAATCTGATATGACCTTTTTCCTCAACCGAGGATTTCCCCCCACTGTGGTTGACAGGGCCCTCAACCGTGTCCGGCCCATTCCCCGCACCTCTACCCTCACCCCTTCCCCTCCCTCCCAGAACCATGACAGGGTTCCCCTTGTCCTCACTTTTCACCCCACCAGCCTCCATATCCAAAGGATCATCCTCCGCCATTTCCGCCACCTCCAGCGTGATGCCACTACCAGTCGCATCTTCCCCTCCCTTCCCCTGTCAGCATTCCGAAGGGATCGTTCCCTCCGCGACACCCTGGTCCACTCCTTCATTACCCCCACCACCTCGTCCCCGTCCCATGGCACCTTCCCCTGCAATCGCAGGAGGTGTAATACCTGCCCATTTACCTCCTCTCTCCTCACTATCCCAGGCCCCAAACACTCCTTTCAGGTGAAGCAGCGATTTACTTGTACTTCTTTCAATGTAGTATACTGTATTCGCTGCTTACAGTGTGGTCTCCTCTACATTGGGGAGACCAAGCGCAGGCTGGGTGACCGTTTTGCGGAACATCTCCGCTCAGTCCGCAAGCAGGACCCTGAGCTTCCGGTTGCTTGCCATTTCAACACTCCCCCCTGCTCTCATGCTCACATCTCTGTCCTGGGATTGCTGCAGTGTTCCAGTGAACATCAACGCAAGCTCGAGGAACAGCATCTCATCTACCGATTAGGCAACTACAGCCTGCCGGACTGAACATTGAGTTCAATAATTTCAGAGCATGACAGCCCCCCATTTTACTTTCATTTTTAGTTATTTTTTTCTTCCTTTTTTTTTCCATTCTTTTTTACATTTTTTACAACCTTTTTTGTTTGCATTTAGTTCATTTCATCTTAGTCTGTTCAGTTTGCTTACCTACTGTTTTTTTTCAGGTTTGCACTTGCTGCTGTTCAATATTCAGTGTATTAACAGCTAATCTGTACTAATGCTTTGTCTTTCAACACACCATTAACATATTGTTTGCCTTTGCTCCGTGACCTTTTGGTCAGCTATGTGGCCTGGTCCAATCTAGACCTCCTTTGTTATCTCTTGCCCCACCCCCACCTCACTTGCTTATAACCTGTGACTTTTCTAATATTTGTCAGTTCCGATGAAGGGTCACTGACCCGAAACGTTAACTCTGCTTCTCTTTTCATAGATGCTGCCAGACCTGCTGAGTGATTCCAGCATTTCTTGTTTTTATTTCAGATTTCCAGCATCCGCAGTATTTTGAATTTATTTTAGAGGTTATGTTAGAGCCAAAGCTGGAGTACTGTGTACAGTTCTGGTCACCACACTATAGGAAGGATGTGATTGCACTGGAGAGGGTAGAGGAGATTCACCAGGATGTTGCCTGGGCTGGAGCATTTCAGCTATGAAGAGAAATTGGATAGGCTAGGGTTGTTTTCCTTTTAGCAGAGAAGGCTGAGGGGGGACCTGATTGAGGTATACAAAATTATGAGGGACATAGATAGGAAGAAACTTTTTCCCTTAGCTGAGATGTCAATAACCATGAGGCATAGATTTAAGGTAAGGGACAGGGGGTTTTGAGGGGATTTGAGGAAAAGTTTTTTCACCCAGAGGGTGGTTGGAATCTGGAACGCACTGCCCGATGAGGTGGCAGAGGCAGGACCCCTCACAACTTTTAGGTAGTATTTCGATGAGCACTTGAAACGCCATAGCATACAAGGCTACGGGCCAAGTGCTGGAAAATGGGAATAGATAGGTGCTTAATGGCAGGCATGGACATGATTAGATTAGATTAGATTAGAGATACAGCACTGAAACAGGCCCTTCGGCCCACCGAGTCTGTGCCGAACATCAACCACCCATTTATACTAATCCTACACTAATCCCATATTCCTACCAAACATCCCCACCTGTCCCTATATTTCCCTACCACCTACCTATACTAGTGACAATTTTTATAATGGCCAATTTACCTATCAACCTGCAAGTCTTTTGGCTTGTGGGAGGAAACCGGAGCACCCGGAGAAAACCCACGCAGACACAGGGAGAACTTGCAAACTCCACACAGGCAGTACCCGGAATCGAACCCGGGTCCCTGGAGCTGTGAGGCTGCGGTGCTAACCACTGCGCCACTGTGCCGCAGTGATGGGCCGAAAGGCCTATTTCTGTGCTGTATACCTCTATGACTCTAAAGAGGGTGCAGGAGCAGAGGGACCTGGAGTATATGTGCACAAATTGTTGACGGTGGCAGGGCAGGTTAAGAAAGTGATTAAAAAGGCATACGGATTCCTGGGCTCTATAAGAAGAGTCATAGGAATGGATTTTGATTTTCGGGTTCAGACCCTGACAACCAGAGCCTGGGATTGTGTCTGCCGTCCAGTTTGAAGCACTGGAAGCATTATGGAGGTGGGTTTGGAATGTAATTTTTAAAGATACACAATGGCCATCACCGGGCTTACCGTTACTTATATATATAAGTAACCAGGGATCTCTGAGGGCCTCTGTGGGCATGGAAACATGTCTCCTTGCAGTCCACCACCCCCCAACTCCCCCCTCCCCTCCCATGCTTTGCTCCTCTGGCCTTCTGCTGTCCAGGAGATTGCAACTGCGATAGCACATCCTGTCCAGTGCCAGAGTGATCTGTTCCCATCTGAACTCCCTCAGCGAGGCTTGGTGCATTCACTGGGCCTTCCCGTGCCAACCCTAGCTGCCACAGTGATGCCAGCGGACTCACTTCCCTCTCTGCTTTCCTGCCACTTTTCATTGTGACAAACTCTTTCAGCTGCAGCAATAGCCACACTGAGACTCATCTGCTGCCTCTGCTTTAATTTAATCAGCCCTTCCCATAGCCCTCGTGGCCCTCCACAATGCTCACATCTTCACAATCCTGTCATATTCCCTCCCATGGCGACTTCCCCATTCCCAGCCTTTGACAATTGCTCACTGTTACTGACAAGCCTGTCAAAGAGCTCTTTAATGAGCACAACAGGCAATTAAATGGAGGCGAGTGCCCAACCCATTCCCTCCCTGCCAGCGGCACTTCGAAAATAGCATCACATTCCGGAGGCAGCAGGAGCCAGTGCTGACCTCCAGGAACGCAATATTCAAATCTCTCTCACAGATATTGCTGCACTCAGTGGAGTTTGAAAATCCAGCCCATAGAGTACAAAAGCAAGAAAGTTAGGGTAAACCGTCATAAAACACTGGTTTGGCCTCAAATGGAGTATTGGGTCCAATTCTGGGCAATGGCCTTTCGGAAGGATGTGAAGGCATTGGAAAGGATACAGAAAAGATTTGAGAATGTTTCCGGGGATGAGATGTTTTGTTTATGTGGATAGATTGGAGAAACTGGGTTTGTTTTCCTTAGAGGAGAGAAGGTTGAGAAGAGATTCTGTTTCCATTGGTGGAAGGATCGAGAACTAGAGGACACTGATTTAAGGTGAATGGCAAAAGAACCAACTGCGACTTGAGGAAAAATCTTTTCACTCAATGAGTGGTTAGGATCTGGAATGCACTGCCTGAGAGTGTATTGGTGACAGATTCGATCGAGGCCTTCAAAAGGGAATTGGATACACACCTGAAGAGAAAACATCTGCAGGGCGACGGGGAAAGGGTGCGGGAGTGGGATAAGTTGAGATGCTCTTGCAGAGAGTCAGCATGCCGTGATGGGCTGAATGGCCTCCTTTAGTGTTGTAACCATTGTATGATTTTAGGTCCTTTGTGCTTCATTTGAATAGCATCTCACGATTGCACCTGGAGTAGGCACTATTACTCCATTCCCGGAGGATACCTGGAAATTCCAGGGCATTGCCAAGGCAGCGAGATACGATGATACAGGACTTTGCCCCATTTTCTCTCCGATTTGTGCCTTATGACTGAGAGTTCCCTAGGTGTAAAGCAGGAGAAAATCTGCCCCAGACTTTAGCTAACTGCACAATAGCAGTTGGGCCCGTGTGGAAATGCATGAGAACTTTTTTTTCCAACAATATTACTGTATTTTCCAGTTTACCTTTTTTGACTAAACACTGGGAACACTTGAAACATCAGGAAGATTTTCCTGTTTGGTTTTCATTAGCAACAGGTAACAATGTTGTGTGCACATTACTTCATGAATATAGTGCAGTGGGTTTGAGTATAAGTTCATTCAATTATGTCTGAGAGAATTAGAACAATTTTCTTTATAAGCTGCCTTAATTACTAGCCTTTCTGCGCCATTTTTGTCTGAAATCCACTCTATGGGCTGAATTTTCCCAATCCCACAGAGATGGGTTTGGAGGTGGGACTGGGATCAAAATGAGAGAACTCATATCAGGGTGGCTCCCTGACGTGTCCCGCCATCATGTGATCTTGCTGGAGGCAGGCTCTGACCAGTACCAGCCACCTGCCCGCAGCGGTGGGTAGCAATTAGGCTCAATTAAGTCCCCGCTTGGGGGCAGTTTAGTGACGCCGTTGGGATCATCCTGACGGCGGATGGGCTCCCCACTGAGGCCGAAGTCTGGCAGGTGCCAGCAAATCATCAGAAAAATCCCCAGCCTTCCCTCCAGAGCCGTGGGTGCCAGAGGGCCACAGCTGTGTCCGCAGGCAACCCAGTGGAGGGGTTTCCCCTCCACACTGTTGCCCTGGCAGCTGTGGCAATACTTATTTTTTACACTTTTATAATTGTTCGAAGGGAGCCTCCATCTGTTTCCAGTAGTTTACCACTTGTATCAGATTCATTGCTACAAAATGCAGCATTTTCTGACAGCACCATCAGAGATCAATCCGGATTTCCTTGAAAATCTCCCTTTTCCTGTGATTCATGCTGGTTTACAGCTGTAGGCGCCTTGCAACCCAAGTTATTTGTCATTGTGAGCCTAGGCAGCAACTTTAGGAAGAACTCACAATCAGTAGACATTATACCACATGTTGTTGCTACAGCTGAGAACAGATGGTTGCGTGAGGAAAAAAATCTTCCGATTTGCACCTATTTCTACCTTTAATTTGAATGGCTTACTTAAAGTCTGGTAGAAATAGAACCCCTGGTTAGATTTAGCTGTGATCTTTAATGACTTGTGAGAGAGACTATAACTCACTTCTTTCTTGATTGCTCATTGGATATAAGGGTGTTTCCACAATCTGGTGCATCCAAGAGAGTTACTGTTTTAGGCGGCAGATTTTGCAAAATTGCGGGTAAGCAGCTTGTGGTTTTCTGACCATCAAAAAGGAAGTGCATTTCCCTGTGAGTGCTGTTCCTTACTGGAAATGCTGGATTGTGCACCCAGCAACAACTTGCATTCAGCTAACACCTTTAACATGTGAAATCTCCCGAGGCACTTCACAAAGAGGCATAACAAATAATCATGAATCAAACTTATCGATTGGATTTCAGGTTGACTCCTTATATGTTATAAAAACAATGGCATCCTTTCAAATATTTTAAATTTGTATCTCTATTTCAGAACTATCTAATCCTTTCCTTATGATCCCTCCATTGCTACATTGAAAGAAAGTCTTGCATTTAAATGGAGCCTTGTGTGACCTCAGGATGTCCCAGAGCAATTTATAGGCAACTAAGTACTTTCGCAGTGTCGTCACTGTTGTATTGTAGGAAACGTGCCAGCCAATCTGCACACAGCAAGATCCCACAAGCAGCAATAACCAGACAATCTTTTTTGGTAGTGCTGGTTGAAGGTAAATATTAGTTGGAACACTGGGCAGAACTCTCGTGATCTTCTCCAAAATAGTGCCGGGGGCTCTTTTACAGACAGCACCTCCAATAGTACAGCACTCCCTCAGTGCTGCATGGAAGTATCAGCCTAGATTAGGGGGTCAAGTCTCTGGAATGGAGCTTGACCTCGCAACTTTCTGACTCAGAGCGGAGAATGCTACCAGTGAGCCACATTGCTGAGGTGTTGGGTAGATTCCTGTTCCCAGCTTTCGAATTGATTATTCGAATTGGGCCTTGTACCACTCTGTGGCGAATTGCATTTGTAAACCAACCACCTGCCCCATCGCTCTTTCCCTAATAGGACTGTCAACCCTGCAGAATTGTTTTGGAGTCTCCAGGAATTAATCTCCTGGTGACCCCTGCAAACAACTCTGGAGAAATATTATAGGGGCATTAAAAAGTGTTGCTTTTATTTGCTTTGAACGCTTTCATTTATTAAGCTGTAAAAATATTGCATATGGAAAGATGGCTGTTTGACTGGGCAGTGGGATAGGAAGCTGGAGGTCATATGATGAAAATTCCAGGAATACATGCAACCAGAGTTATAACCCTATTTACCAGTCGTCATTAAATTGTGTACCAACTCACCCATTTCGGCCAATGACTTACTGTACAGTTGAGGAATGATGCTAGAATTTTATCTATTTTCCTTTGCCTTCCAGATCAAAGAGGAAACTTCTGGGAAGGAAAGATTCTGATGAAGGGCCGAATGTAAACAAACCAAAATCATCCCCCGGCACCTCCCCCGGGACTCCTCCGGCTGTTCAGAAACAGCCTAGCCCTATTTATAGGAGTGTCCGCAAATCCAACACCTCCCACGAGGAGTTCAAACTACTGCTGCTTAAAAAAGGCAGCCGGTCTGACTCCAGCTATCGACTGTCTGCGACCGAAATATTGAAAACTGCAAATCCAGTATCTCCCAAGTCCCCAGGAGACAGTTCCCCAGAGCAGGCTAAAGATTATGAGGACGTTTCCCCTTTCCCTTCTGCATGTGAAATGCAGTCGCCAATTTCACCATACTCCCCAAGGTTCAGTACAGAAGGAATCTCCTCCAGGAGCTTCGCTGCCTCGCTATCTTCCCGACCGAGTCGATCTCGAGCCCCGCCAGCAGCGGGCAGCAGTCGCTACAGCGTCCGCAGTCGCTTTCACAGTGCACCAATGCAGGTCATCTCCGAGGGGGAAGCGGAAAACTCAGATGGAAGCCCACATGACGATCGGACCTCGGAGGGCACATAACTATCTGGAGCAGCAACAGTTGTAAAACAAACATATACATGCATGTGGTTTAGTGTAGCAATGTTTATACTGAAAGGTTTATCAAAGGCAGGGCAGCTCTTAAACAATTGAGAAAAAAACTGCTGTCCAAGGTATTATCAAAAAAGCTATTGAAATAATAGATCCCTTCATTGTTTCTCCAAAACTGCTGGTGATTTGATCATTTTAGCGTACACATACTTTGATTAAATAAGCTACATTTTGAAATGTAACCAGAGTAAACCATGAAAAGAAAGATTTTTGACTCCTTAATGAAAGAAAATCAAAGGCTGTCTTTAATGAATTTGGCAAATACTCTGTTTAAGGGGCTCATATGAATTTTGCATGGTTGTTCCCTTTCATGTGCGGTTAGGGAGTGTCGTTTTCCTAGAATGATTAAACAGCTGCTTAAGCAATAGGACAATTGTGAGACATGTACAGTGCAGTTCTTGGTATTGCCGACTGAGTGATGATTTTCGAAATAAGAAATGAAATACCTATGACATGCACCGCACAGACTTTGAAACTAATGTAAATACCATCATTTTTAGTCAATTTCAAATAGTATTAATCCTTTGAGCAGTGCACATTCTTCATAATTTGCATCATCAGAGCGTTCCGGGAATGAAATAGTACTGTATCTTAAAGACAAAAACAACGATGGATGAGGAGAAACATGAGCAAATTCATTTTTTTCCCAAAAATGTATTTTGCAAACACTGTCTTAACTCTAGATCATAACATGGTCCAGATATTATTTCTAAAAATGAACATGTGTTTGTGGCTTCTTTTCATCCACAAACCACAACTGAGCTACCCTGTTACTATAATTAGTTTGAAAGAAAAATAACTTTTACATCTTCCTGAGATCGACAGGGGCTTTATATACATTAATGTTTAAATCTAATTGATACCATTGTCCAGTTCTAGGAGTTTAATCTTACACATTTGCTCAAGCGTCTTCCGTTACAGCTTAAATCTTAATTAACTTCTACTGTTTACAGAAGAAATAGCATTACATACAAAGAATTAATACAGTGCTACCTAATCATGAACAATATTACGTTCTTTTTAAACTTACTAAAGATCATTATATTGTACAAATATAAAAAAAGGAACCTAAGGAAATGATTATTTTTGTGATTAAAGTTGAATTATTTGTGTCTAGACACCAAGAAATGCATGTTTGCAAAAATGCCATAGTTTAAAACAATATATAAGCATTTTCGGAACCACAATATTGGGGGTGGGTTGGTGGGGAGGGGGGTGCAGATGTGGTGAGAAAAAAACAGAGCCTTTTTAACAAGGTCATGTTATAAGATACTTTACCATAGTAATGTAAATGTTGTTTAAGCTACAGGTTACAATGCACAGATGTCAATAACTTGGGATTAACATGGAATTAACTGACAAGATAAAAAGACAGTTTTCTGTAGTTTTAAGTTCTTCAGTAAAAAGGGAGAGAAAAGTAGTTAAGTTCATGGGGGCAGTTTTAACCTAAACTACTTGTCAAAACAGAATAATGTTGGGCGAGATGCAAAACCAACTGATCTCATGAGTTCTCCGCCCAACGAGCTAGCTTAAAATTACCCCCTCGTAGGTTTGGGAAGGAATTGGTGAAGGTGTAAACTCAAAGAATGGTTAAGATGGAGGAGCCATTTCATGTGTATTGAAAATGTAATATTCAAAAAGTGAGAAGAGGATGAGTAACCGTGAGAGATGAATGATACGCGAATGGGTAAGAAAATGGGATTTTTTAAAGTGCAGATTGATCCAGCAATGTTCAGAAATTTTGCCAAGAAGACTGTCATTCCACTTCATCAATGGAAGGTGAAGAAATGCAGAAAGCAGTGTAGATGTTAAAATATCTACACTGAAGACTTGAAAATAGTCCCAATTTAGGAATGGGTAGTGATAAAGCTGTAAACATTATTTTCTCAAAAACAATTGGAAGTATATTTGGCACCATGAGCTGATTCTCTTTGGTTCAGTGAACTACGCAACATAGAACAAAGCACTGTGATCTGTTTACTTGAGTGTTTGCTCATCAGACTTTGTCAACTTCAGTTAGAAGGAAATGACTGTTACAAAAGTCACAGCTACCATATCTGGTCAAATCCACACTTCAACAAAAGCAGCAATCACATCAGAAAAAGATAACAGGAAAAGATGCAAATGATTGAACTGGAAATAAGAACAGAAAATGTAGGAAAGGCACAGCAAGACTGATCAGCACTTGATAAAATGTTAGCATTACAAGGGAGATCCTCCTGTTTAGAAGGATCCTCCTGAAAAATGTTAACCTTGTTCTTTCAGATGCTGAGTACATGAGAATTTTTTTTTCAGGTTGTGGGGGGGGGGGGGGGGGGGGGTAGTAGTAAAATATCTTATAATATTAGCATTTTCTGCCTACTGATAAGATTGCTTCTGCCATATCAGATATTTCATTCCTGTATGTCAAACTGTACATTATTTGGAATAGCCCGATTTTTACGAATGAGCACATTTGTGTAATATGAGTGCTGATATGAATTAAGCAACACACACAGGTTTTTAATCACTTAGCATATAAAGCACTCAACAAGAAAGAGACGGTGTTTTTCAGCAAAATTTATGTATCAGCTGACAAGCAGCTACAATATCAGCAGCCTAGTGCCATATCTTTCCTCTAGGACATGTGGCTACATGAAAATATTTAGGAATGAAGAAAAAAATCTTCTGGACAATTTACTTGTTAAAATATATTGATGCATAGTTATAAAAAATACTGCTTATTTTTTTTAAAAGCACTCATTCAATTACTGAATGCTGCGACAGCACTGCCATCTTTGAACAAGGTGAACTAATTATATTGTACAAATTACTTTTGTGAACCATCATTCCAATATGTGTTCTGTTGTTTGCACTGAAGTGTAAGACAGTGAGTGTTTGAAGTTCTGCAGCTGCTTTCTTATAGCCTCTGATGATTCCTAATTTATATAGGCTTTCTTTCTGTTTATTTGGCATATATAAGACAACTACAAGGTTCTGCACAGTTTAAATAAAAATGTATACGGTCTCTTATAGAATTATGCCTAGGGTTTTACCAAAGGTTGAATGAATGCATCTTAACTGCATAGTCGGCAGAGATAACAAAATATTGGTTTTGGTTTATTGTATAAAAATAACTATAAGAGAAGGTTACAGTGTAACTGTATTGGTACTAGAACCAGTTCATCTGGAAGTCAAGAATGGTTTATGGATTTGCAGCCATTTTATAATTTTTTTGTAATATTTGTAAATATGGACTTTTTAAAATGCCAAGATGCTTTTTTGTAAAATGTTTTCAAAGTTTACAATTAATTTCTAAGCCTTTGTATATTTTAGAGCTGTGCAACACTTTTAAGTCTTGTATTTATTTTTAGTAAAAATTGTGAAACTTTCCCTGTGAATTCTCCCCAAGTACAATACATTTGGCCAGTCAAGTCTGGCTGCTTTGACGGTGTGCATAGAGCCTGACAATAAATGTGACTGCATTGGATCGGCAGAAAAAGAATTATTTTTTCCAATGGCTGAATTCTTCTACACACACCCCTGTGCATTCAGAAAGATCCACATGGGAGCATAATATATTCTTGATATCAGTTATACACACAGTCCAGGAAGTTAATCTGTGATCTCAAATGATGTGCACAGACATGGATCTGAAAAATTATTACACGAGTGAGGATTCACAAAATGTTATTATATTTCAGGCACCTTAACTGCAATGACTGTGCTCAAGCAAACAGTTTACTTGAAAGGAGGGTTCTGTTTGGTGCCCTGGTCTGTGTAAGATTAACTGGTCTCAGTTGAGGCAGCAGTAAGTGTGCAACAACTAGGCTAAGTGTCCCTATTCTCAGAGAGGTGAAAAACACTCCTGATTGCTCTTGATTTCCCTTTCTGGAAATCCCTTTCTGGAATATGCATATGTGTGGACATCAGATCAAGATGGGGTTGGCTGTGATGCCGCCACAGTTACATGTCCAACATTCACTATCTTGGTGCATAGTTGAAGAACGGCTATTTGAGTGAGGTATCAGCCAGCATCCATTGACCCATATCCATAACCTAACATGAGTCTTAAGGAGGTGGGGTGGGGTGGGGTGCGGGAGGGAAGATTGGATTTTTTCAAGGGTTAGCTGCTTTGAAATAATTGTACAGTTTGAAAGCACGTGAGTATACTACAACATGCCACATTAATGTATTGGTATGGGTACGGGTTTCTGCCCGTTCTCTTAAGTTCCAGATCTCAGCCAAGCTGTTGAAAGGGGAGGTCAGTGGAGATCAGTCACTTCTACGTAGGGAGGGAGAGGAAACTGGAAACCTAGTCAACCTGACTGCAGTCATGAACCTTCTGGTGCTGACTCCAGAGCTGCAGTGGTAGACAGTTGGGAGTTGCTCACTTCTGTTGGAAGTAATGAATGGAGTGGTGTAATCTAAAGGGAGATAAACCATATAAAATTTTTAATAAAGCAAATACTCAGTAGATCAGGCAGCATCTATGGACAGTCAAACAGGATTAATGATCCAGGTGGTTGACCTTTCATCAGAACAATATATGTTTTGAAATACAAAAATATAAATTTAGAAAGCTAAACCATCATGTGGTTGACTGAATTTCACTACATAATTGATATTTCATATCCATGAATATCAAAGTGATAATTCACCTGTAATATATCACTTGTAACTAATTGAAAACATTGGGCATTACAAGTCTCTGCCAGTTCTTTTATACTACTGAACTCACTTGCCTTTTAGTTTGTGGCTATTTCTGCACAGTTCTACTCACGCTTCATTAGATGTTTCACTCTACACCTGCATGTACTTTGACTTTCATTGTGCAGCAAAATGTTATGATATAAAAATTGAAGACATTGATAGCCCCAAAATGAGCCAAGCTTGGCTAAGTTTCTATGTCTGTGAATGATACTCAGAAGAAGAATAGTGATACCAGTCAGCTTGGGCACAAGTGCTATAGGTCATCACTGCTCTATATAATATAAATGGAACTGTGTAATTCAGTATCTGTACCAGTCACTTGACATGTAATCACTTTTGTCACTAGAGAGTGACAGTCAAAATGGTAGCACCGTCTTAGGTTTTTATTGCTTGTTGGAGTATTCTCACAGGACCCAGACTGAAAACTACTCATATTACAATTAGCAGGAGACCAGTTCTGCTGTAATTACTGGATAAATGGAGAGAGGCAGAACTACAAACATAAAATCTCTCAGTGACTCATTTAAAAAAAAAATCTGCTGTGCAATGCACCTGCTCCAGTTCCAAAATGTGGTGCTGTACTTAAGTTTCAAGAATATGTTAGGTGACTGCTTCTATCTTTCTTTGTAAAATATGTTTTAAGAAATTATAGTTGGATTGTGGACACTGATTCATCTGGAACCTTGAAGAGGCTGAACTTTGTGGTTGTTTTTAAAAGAAGTTGCCAGAAGGTTAGGACTGAATGTAAACAAGTTTTACTGGAAGGCACCTTGTTGTTTGCAAAGAATCCAGCAGGGTGTTGTGTTCTGACCTGAAGGGGCAGATGTTGACAAGGAAGTGACAAGCCAAGATTTATGGTTGTCATGAGGCTTGTTTCTGAAAGGGTTTTGGCTTCATTTTGAACTGTTACAAACAGGCAGTTGGAGTTTGCTTATTGACCTGCCAGGAAAACAGAAGATGATCCAGCCAACCCATCTTTCTCTTGAAAAGCAAATCCTGTGTCAAGTGTGTTTCTTGTTGCCTCCTGCATTTGAAGAAATACTGCATGTTTGCAAAAACCTTGCATTTTTGAAGGAACTTTGCATCGAATGTGTGAGAATTGAAATCTTTGTTGCTGCACACCTGATGTAAGACCAATGTGAAGACTTCTGTAGCTGCATCTTTTTGAAAGCCTACCCAAACTGATCTTCAACATCGCCTGGAAGGAACTGTTCTGGGAAGATCCTAGTGACAGCCACTCATTCGCCTTTGGGACACCTCACCAAAAGAAAGGACATCTTCTGTACCTACTTTTCAGTCTAAGTGTTTTTTTAAAAAAAATTTTGGAACGGCTGTAAACAATAATCCCTTTTATTTTTTCCCAGTTAACCATTTATATGTGTGTGTGTGTGTGTGTGTGTGTGTGAGGGCTAGGATAAATAAGGGGCTTTGATATTTCCATTTATGTGTATGCTTGACTTCATTATTGGATAAGACTTGGTTTATAATAAACAGATATTTCTGTTATTTATTAAAGAAACCTAGTTGGTGTGCTTTATTTTGGGGGAAAGTAAAGTTTATGATTGCTTCAGTAAGTGGGAAAATTTAAATATATGTTGTGACCTGTGGAGAAATGGGACTGAATTAACAGTGCACACCTCCCACCTAAGTTGCAACAAATGGTCGATTTATATTCTGAGTTGCAGTTCATAAAGTGATACCGGTGAATTCTGGGGGTGGGGGGGAGGGGGATTCATTCAGCTGACAAAGTGATATCTCTGGGAACCCCTTAAACTGAAGCCTCAAGCTTCCTAAAGAAGACCTCCAATGAAAAACCTTGTTAGAAACATTACAAAACACAGAAGACAATGGTTTTCATTTTCTAGTGAAATTTTCCAACGTCCACTTATTTGAAGAATGGTTTAGCACTCCTAGACAGGATTGGGCAATGTAATGGGTGCTTAGAGCCCATGAGGGCAGTTTGACTGGTGCAGCAACAAACTTAAAGAGCTGCTGCCATGCTCTAAACAGGCACTCAAAAGTTTGCTGCTGGAGAAATTGCACAGCTTGCTTTGGAACAGATGATTGAGGGCAGTGGAAGGGTCCTGGGGGGAGGGAGGAGGAAGGACTGCCCTCATCCTAAAAATGCCCTGGAGATGATGCTTTCTTTGACAGAGGTCCAGAAAAGGAGGGTTGGCATTATTAGGAAAAACTGAGAAATCCTCTTACATCATGAATACTTTTCCACTTGCTGACTCCTCAGCGCAGTACTGAAGGAGTGCTGCTCTGTCAGAGGTGCTGTCTTTTGGATGCAATGTTAAACCAGGGCCCTGTCTGCCCACTCAGGTGGATGTAAGAGATCTGATGGCACTTTTCAAAAAACAGCAGGGAATTCCCCCGGTTTCCTAACTAACATTGATCCCATAACTAGATTATCTGGTCATTTGCCTCATTGCTGCTCGTGGGACCTATCTGTACATAAATTGACCACCGCTATTTACTACATTCCGACAACGTCTACACTTTAAAAATATTTTATTGACTTCGACATGCTTATAGACATTTGGTGATTATGAAAAACTTGATATAAATGGAAAATTCCCTCTTTTTTTGTACTGAAAGTCCAATTGATGCCTGCTGGAAATAACAGTAGTATCCCCTTTAAGCTGAAACTAATAGCCATAGGGAAAATATCAGGTCCAAGCCCAAGCTTTTAAGAGAGGCTGAGGCTTAAAATAAAAACAGTAATGAAGATAATCAAAAACACAAAATGATTTACAACAGTCAGCAGGTTGACTGGGATACAAGGCAGACTTAAAGAATTTTCATTACGTACTTTGAGTGATATTGACTGGTTTTCATTCTTTTATTGATAGGACCAGAGGAACATTCCGCCTGTCAAGCCTTTACTGCCATTAAATGAGATCATTGCTGATCTGTATCTTAGTTCCATCCTTGGCTCCATATCCCTTAATAACCTGGGCTAGCAAAAATCTATCAATCTTATGGCCGGAATTTGATGGTGAGATGGTAGCCCTGCCCAGCACAACCCCTATAAAGTTGGGGACGAGCCTGCTTTCCCCAGGCCTGGAAGCCATAATGCAATTTTGCGTGGCCCAGGCCCTTAATTGACCAGTCGGAGCTTCCATCCCTCTGAGCCAGGAAGTCCCGCCTCCAAGAGCTGCCAGCCAATCAGAGGGCTGGCAGCTCTTCAGTCTTAGCTGCGCCACTGGGAGTAGTGGCCACTGCTGGGACTGTACCCAGCAAGAATAGGACGATGGACGCCAGCCTCCAAAAACGTAATTGGAGTTGGCACAATTGGCTAGGCCTTGGTGATGGGCAGGGGGGGTGGGGGTGGCAGAGTCTAGGGCAGGGGGGTATTGTTTTAGAGGGCGGCCCGTGCTGCTGGGGGGGGGGGGGGCGCTGCGGGGCACAGAATGCCTGATCAGGAGGGCCACCCCAGCCCGCAAGGAGGCCACCAGGCATTACTAGGTAGCCTCCTAATGTGCTGAAGTGCCCATCCGCTGCTGGTAATATAGCAGCACGGGTGGGTAGGTGAAGGGCATGGCATCCCCTGCCACCCACACAATTTTATGTCCCCCCCCCCACCCTAGCCCGCTCTGGAGGGGGGCACTAAATATTGGTTATGACTCCTTGTCCGAGATACTCCAACCAGCAGAGAAGATTTTTCTCTATCTACCCTATCAATTCCTTTCAAAATCCAAAATGTTTCAATCAAATCACCCCTTAACTTTCTATATCCCAGAGAATACAAGTCTAACTTATGCAATCTCTCATAACCTAACCCTTGGAACACTGGTAACCTTATGGTAAAACTGCACTGCACTCCTTCCAAGGCCATTATATCCTTTCTAAGGTGTGATGTGCAAAGTACTCCAGATGTGGTCTAACCAAGGCTTTGTAAAGCTGTAGAAAAAACTTCTTCCCCTTTATATGCTAGCCCTGTAGTTATAAAGGCGAACATTCCGTTATCCTTTGTGTTTATTTGTTGTACCTGACTACTACGTTTTAGTGATCTGTGTAGATTGACCCATAAATCTCTTCGTGGTTTCTCAGTGTTACCTCCCTTTTACCCACTTCCCTTGCTTTCAACTCGCATATCTGCTACTTCCTCCGTTTAAATTTGTCATTTTACTTTCAGTTGGTCAATAAATTGTAAGGTCAGGGGCTTTCAGACAAGAAGTAAGCACAGGTATGCCAAATATATGTGTCTTGCACCCTGTGTCTGTCAGACATATGGGGATGAGATTCATCTTCAGCGGGGGCACAAAAACAAAAATACCCTCCATCTGATTTTCCATTGCATTAAAATTAATGTAAAGGAAGATCAGACATGGTGTCTAATGGGCATCGAGCTGTTACAACCTATTTTGCACCCCGCTGAGGATATATTTTATCCCCATGACTGACATGCAGATTATGGCCAGAATTTTACACCCCCCTAAGAGCGGGAAGGTGGCCGGGGGGCGTAAAACGAGTGGGAGGCTCGGGGGGCCCTTCCCGACCCACTCCCGCCTCCGCCACCACTTTACGCAGGGCGGTGACGGCAAAAAACTGTCCGCCCGCCCTAGGCCAATCAAGGCCCTTAAGTGACCTCCACGGGGATTTTACCCATGGCAAGTTGGCATCCCAGGCCTGTGAAAAGCCGCCTGACAAAAGCAGGTGGCTCTCTGACGCATGGAGGGTGTGCCCTCCTGATCAGACACACTGTGCCCGACGGAAGGCCGCCCCTGCTGCCCCAACCACCTCAACACCGAACATGCCCCCCCCCCATCCCCCCAATCGACCACCCTTGCCTTGCCGAGGCCCGTCGGATCACCCCCAGCAAAGCACTAAAAACTTACCTTTGTTCTCCAGGCTCCCTGACATCTTCTTCTTGACGGCTAGGTTGCGGTCGCAGCAGTGGCAGAAAAGTCCTGGCCTATGCATCACATTTGCACCCACTTGCCTCAAAATTCATTATCATACAACTGCAACAATTCGCAACTAAATGAATAGGCAGGGATTGTACCAATCAAAAGCAAGAGAGGCAGGTCTAACAATTTTGAATCTACCTTCTCTCAGGTTCAGCAGTACCAATCATTCTTATAAGCAGTCCAAGATGTTCAGGAATGTGCACGTTCTTCCTATATCTAATCACGTGATAGCACAATCCTGGGGTGCAACATTAGTACTCCATTGTGATTTGAACTAGATATTGGGTTGAATTATACCCTCGTCGGATAGGAGCGGTCCACTGACCAAAACGTTGCTGGCGAACCCGCCTCCGCCTGGCCTGGGGATCCATACCGCATTTTATAGTCCCCAGGTCTTTAATTGGTTTGAGGTCTACCACCTCATTGAGGTGGGACATTGAGGCCAATCAGTGGGCTGGCAGCTCTTAGTCCCAGCAGCGCCACCGGGAGTGGTGGCCATTGCTGGGAATGCAACCCAAGCTTCGAGAAGAAGAGGAAAAGGTAAGATTTTGGGGCTTCGCCGGGGGTGATCGGTCAGGCCCTGGCGAGACAATGGGAATCAGGGGGAAAACACTCTGCTGGTTGGAGTCATACCTAGCGTAAAAGAAGATGGCTGTGGTTCTTGGAGGTCAATCATCTGAGCTCCAGGACATCACTGCAGGAGTTCTTCAAGGTAGTGTCCTAGGCCCAACCATCTTCAGCTGCTTCATCAATGACCTTCCTTCAATCATAAGGTCAGAAGTGGGGATGTTTGCTGATGATTGTACAATGTTCAGCACCATTCGCGACTCCTCAAGTACTGAAGCAGTCCATGTAGAAATGCAGCGTCCTAGACAATATCCAGGCTTGGGCTGATAAGTGGCAAGTAACATTTGCGCCACACAAGTGCCAAGCAATGACCATCTCCAACAAGAGAGAATCTAACCATCTCCCCTTGACATTCAATGGCATTACCATCATCAACATCCTAGGGGCTACCATTGACCAGAAACTGAACTGGATCATCTCCTGACTCCCCAAAGCCTGTCCACCATCTACAAGGCACAAGTCAGGAGTGTGATGGAATACTCTCCACTTGCCTGGATGGGTGCAGCTCCAACAACACTCAAGAAGCTCGACACCACCCAGAACAAAGCAGCCCGCATGATTGGCACCCCATCCACAAACATTCACTCCCTCCACCACCGACGCACAGTGGCAGCAGTGTGTACCATCTACAAGATGCACTGCAGCAACACACCAAGGCTCCTTAGACAGCACCTTTCAAACCCGCGACCTCTACCACCTCGAAGGACAATAGCAGCAGATGCATGGAAACACCACCACCTGCAATTTCCCATCCAAGTCACACACCATCCTGACTTGGAACTATATTGCTGTTCCATCACTGTCGCTGGGTCAAAATCGTGGAACTCCCTTCCAAACAACACTGTGCGTGTACCTACCTCACATGGACTGCAGCGGTTCAAGGCAGCTCACCACCACCTCCTCAAGGGCGATTAGGGATGGGCAATAAATGCTGGCATAGCCAGTGACGCCCACATCCCATAAATGAATTTTTAAAAAAGGGTGGTTGATTGGGGGAGGGACATGCAGTGTGTTGGGTGTGGTTGGAGCATCGAGGGCGGCCCTCCGTTGGACACCGGCTGCCCGATCATGAGGCCCAGGCTATCAGAAAGCCACCTGCTTTTGTCAGGCGGCTTTTCTCAGGCCTGGGCTGCCCGATCTGCCAAGGGTAAAGTCCCTTAAGGGCCTTAATTGGCCTGGGGCAGGTGGGCGGGCCGGTTTTCACCGCACCCCGCTTAGATTGGTGGCGGAGACGGGAATGGGTTAGGAAGAGCCCCCCGAGCCTCCCACTCCATTTTACACCCCCCCCCGACCCCCGCCACCAACCCGCTCTTTGGGGGAGGGTCATACAATTCCAGCCATTGTGTCTTTCACGTGCTCTCACCTGTGTTTCTCCAATCTTTCAGCAGGTGGACTGAAAAAACTGTAAAGGAACAAGTGACCCTAAAAATCGTCTATTTACCAGTTTTCTTACTTTAGGGGTGAGTTTACAAACAGTTAATCCTGGAATTTTTTGCAAATCGCCAGTCTTGCTGTCAGTTATAAGAAAGAAAGAAATCTGGGGTCTGTAGACTCAGATGCAGACAGCAAGTTATATCCTTCTACTTCGTTAAACCTCTTCAGTTGATAGTGATACGGACATACGAATTAGGAGCAGGAGTAGGCCCCTCGAGCCTGCTCCGCCATTCAATAAGATTATGGCTGATCTGATTGTAAACTCAACTCCACATTCCCGCCTACCCCCGATAACCTTTCACCCCCTTGTTTTTCAAGAATCTACCTACCTCTGCCTTAAAAATATTCAAAAACTCTGCTTCCACTGCTTTCTGAGGAAGAGAATTCCAAAGACCGATGACCCTCTGAGAGAAAAAAATTCTCCTCATCTGTCGAAGATGGGCGACCCCTTATTTTTAAACAGTGACCCCTAGTTCTATATTGTCCCACAAGAGGAAACATCCTTTTCCACATCCACCCTGTCAAGACCCCCAGAATCTTATATGTTTCAATCAAGTCACCTCTTACTCTTCTAAATTCCAGCCAATACACAGGCCTAGCCTATTCCACCTTTCCTCATAAGACAACCCACCCATTCCAGGTATTAGTTTAGTAAACCTTTTCTGAACTGCTTCCAATGCATTTACATCCTTCCTTAAATAAGGAGACCAACACTGTACACAGTACTCCAGATGTGGTCTCACCAATTCCCTGTATAACTGTAGCATAACCTCTCTACTTTTGTGTTCAATTCCCCGCACAATAAACAATAACATTCTATTAGCTTTCCTAATTACATGCTGTACCTGCTTACTAACCTTTTGCGATTCATGCACTAGGACACCCAGATCCCTCTGCATCTCAGAGCTCTGCAATCTCTCACCATTTAGATAATCAATCTGCTTCTTTTTATATTCTTCCTACCAAAATGGACAATTTCACATTTTCCCACATTATACTCCATTTGCCAGATCTATGCTCACTTACTTATCTATATCTCTTTGCAGCCTCCTTACGCCTTCTTCACATCTTACTTTCCTACCTATCTTTGTGTCATCAGCAAATTTCAAACCAGGCCTTCAATCCCTTCATCCAAGTCATTTATATAAATTGTAAAAAGTTTCGGCCCCAGCACAGATCCCTGTGGCACACCATTTGTTACATCTTGCCAACCAGAAATTGATTTATTTATACCTACTCTCTGTTTCCTGTTAGCTAGCCAATCTTCGATCCATGCCAATATGTCACCCCCTACACCATGAGCTTTTATTTTCCACAACAGCCTTTGATGTGGCACCTTATCAAATGCCTTCTGGAAATCTAAGTACAATACATCCACCAGTTCCCCTTTATCCACAGCACATGTTACTTCTTCAAAGAATTCCAATAACTTGGTAAAACCTGATTTCCCTTTCACAAAACCATGTTGACTCTACCTGACTACCTTGAATTTTTCGAAGCGCCCTGCTATAAAGTCTTTAATAATAGCTCCTAACCTTTTCCCTATGACAGATGTTGAGTTAACTGGCCTGTAGGTTCCTGCTTTCTGTCTCCCTCCCTTTTTGAATATAGGAGTTACATTCATTAGCCTCATAAGCTTAAGTCTCAGTCTTCTCAGAAGGACATGTGACTCTTTTATAATTAAGCTTAATTGATTTCCTATAAATGTTGTAATATCTTATCCCTTAATTATGTGCCAAACCTTGTTTTCAGTAGTAAATCTCAGCTTAGTGGAGAAAACAAGACAGCAGCTGAAAGGATTTCCAAAAAATATTCTGAATGATTTAAATAACTCTACTGTTTTTATTCATAGCTTTTGATAACTGCAAATTGTTTAGCTATTTTCATACAGCATTTAGAGTTGATGGCCAACTACAATATTGTGGGAATTTGAATTACAGCTTGACAATATGACTCATGATCCTGCTACGCAAGCCACAAGTGCCAATAGATACAATAGAAACACAAATCGACACAATCCCTCATGCAGCAAACATGCAATTTCTGTGTCTTGAAGTGCATAAACCAGCAGATAGAATGTTTGTGATGCACTGCATAATCTTGCCATCCAATTTTCATCTCAAAATCAATGAGCAGTCAGCCCGAGCTGTGTCTTAGGACAGATACACCACAGCAGTATCGCAGGCCACTATGACAAGAGGAAAATATGGACAAGCTGTAGGACTCCCTACTCAGTGATTTTACACATCCTGAACTTCTGAATCCCTCACATGGCTACATCCAGAACTTGAGGTTATCTAACCTGCACACTCTGCACATTGGGTAATCAGAAGCAAACAATGCTGAAGTAAAATGTAACTACAGGTTTCACTGAAAGCCTTTCAATTCACAAAGCGAGCTGCAGCCTCTGCACTGCTTCCCCACATAAAATTAATTCAATAGAAGGATAGGTCTGAGGGTACTACAGGCCTAATGACAGCTGTCCTTCCACTCAGGACGACACATGATCATATGAAACAAAGGTTAAGAAAAGACTATCATTTACATCAAGCGTCCCCATCTAATCAACAAAGGAGTTCTCCCCAATATCCTGGCCAATATTTACCCCTCAACCAACACCTATAAACAGATCATCTGGTTATTATCACATTGCTGTTTGTGGGAGCGTGCTGTGGGCAAATTGTCTGCCACAGTTCTTACATTACGACAGCGACTACACTTCTAAAAGTACTTCATTGACTACAATGCGCATTGAAATGACCTGAGGTTGTGATGGCGCTATATAAATGCAAGTCTTTCTTTATGATTTGTCACAATCATAACCAATGGGCAACTTGTCTCCTGTGACTGGAAAAGTCTTTGCCAAGTTGTAGAATTTTATTAGGTATGATCTTTATTAACCTGTTACTATCAAGTTAAATGTAACTCAAAAGGATTAAAATCCCCCACAGCAGCTAAACAATCCAGGTAACTTGAGACAATGGACGTTTGTTCAGCAACAACCAAGCAAATATTCAGACATTGGGAATTGGAATGCCCCATTCATTGGCAAACAGCAGGAGATAGATCGTAGTGGCCCCCAACTGGTGCTAGTGTCCTATTTAACTGGCATCCCTACCGGGTCAACCCTCGGACAGGGAGCGGGTTAGAGATCAGGCTCCTGGTTTCCTCCGCAGCCATGAATTTAAAAGAACAGAAATGGCATCTGGAAGCTCTTTCTGCTTGAGCTGGCAAGGGAAAGATAACCTCCGAGGGTCAAAGGTTCATTCCAGAAGAATAAGGCCTACTGGCCTGAAGAAGGTTCAAGAAATGTTTTCTAGCCTGCTTTTTTTTTTTGGAGATGTTGCAGGCAGCATTTGAAGTATGATAAAGTTCAGGATTTATTACTCTGTTCAGTCATGTGTAATCAGTAAAATAAATCAACTCCTGATTTCTCATTGGTTTCATTAAAGCGATTATCAAATGGCCTTTTTGAAAATAAGAAAAGCATATGTTGGGGCACATGTGAATTAGAATACCCAGTTCATTAATCACTGAAATAAAAGAGAAAATGCTGGAAATACTCAGCAAGTCTGGCAGCATCTGTGAAGAGAGAAATAGAGTTAACATTTCAGGTCAAGAACCCTTCAAAGGGTCATCGACCTGAAATATTAACACTGTTTATAAAGCACTGGTTCAGCCTCAACTGGAGTATTGTATCCAATTCTGAGCACTATACTTAAGGAAGGATGTGAAGGCATTAGAGAGGGTGCAGAAAAGATTTACGAGAATGGTTCCAGGGATGAAAGGGTGGTTGAGGTAGAAACCTTCAATTCTGGATATGCACCTCAAGTGCTGTAATCTGCAGGGCTACGGACCAAATGCTGGAAGGTGGGTTTAGAATGGGTGGATCGTTTTTCGGCTGGCACAGACACAGTGGGCCAAGTGGCCTCTTTCTGTGCCTTAAACTTTCTATGTTTCTGTGAAAGAATTCAGTTCTGCGGATAGATTGGTGAAGCAGTGGCGATTCTCTTTAGCGAAGAGAAGGTTGAGAGGCGATTTGATAGAGGTATTCAAAATTGTGAGGGGTCTGGACAGAGAAGATAGGGGGAAACTGTTCCCTTTGGCCGAAGGGTCAAGAACCAGAGGGCACCGATTTTAGGTGATTGGCAAAAGAACCAGAGGCGACGTGAGGAAGAACCTTTTCATGCAGCGAGTGGTTCGGATCTGGAATTCACTGTTTGAGAGTGGCAGATTGAATCGTGGCTTTTAGAAGGGAATTGGATAATTATCTGAAAAGGAAGAAAATTGCAGGGTTATGGGAAAATGCGGGGGGAGTGGGACCATATGAGCTGCTCTTGCAAAGAGCCGGCATGGACATGGCTGGCCGAATGGCCTCCTTTGTGCTATAACCATTCCATGGTTCTATTCCATGAAACGAATCCGTCCCTTGATCCACAGTGCAAACCATAACAGTCCAGCTGTTCAATGGTCCAGAACTGTCCTCGCGTTAATTTCGGCAAAATAAACGTTACAAGTTTCCACAAACTAATTTCGGCAAATTTAAAATATTGTCATTGAAAGAGATTGAGAACATCTTATGCGCGTGTCGAATGCATATTCAAGTTTAGTTTGAATAATCTACAGCTTCTAAACTTTTCAAAGTTATATTTCCTGGCGCACGAACGCTGTAAACGTTTGGCAGCGCCTTTTTATCCATAAAATACAGGTAAAAACACCATCTGCTAACGCACTGACATGATTCAGCAATGGGTGTATAATAATTACTAAGCGGCACCCTTTGCCTCAAGCGTTTCTTTGCAATAGATCACATGCTGGTTAATAAAGACCATTTAGATAATGGGCTGTCGCTTTCGACACGTCGCTGCGTTTCTTGCTCCTGGGGTCGGTTCGTTCTGAGCCCGTCAAATGCTGTCGGTGTGGGGAGTTAACGGCTGCGCAGTGTTGCCTTCGCGTCGCGTTGCGTCGCTGTCATTGGATGGAGTTTACAAAAGGTTTTTTTGTTGAGTGTCTCTCTTCCGTTAAAGCGCCATTCGAGCGGCGTCTGGAAAAGGACGAAAAGAGCACCAAGGGAGAAACTGTGTAACCAGCCCGTCAGACCAAACTCACAATGTCGGCCACAAACGGTAAGATCATTTACATTTTCTCCCTAACTCTTTTCACTCTGTTAAATGCTTGTTTTGCTCAGCACACAACGGTCACTATATTTATATATGTACAGATATTCGCTCCAACGTGAAAGGAGCCCGGAAACGGTTAAAGGGCGTTTTCTAATCAACTCGGACGCAAACGCTTCGCTCGGCTCAGCGCTGGGGGGATTCGCAGCGTCCCGCCCACGCGCGCTTGTGATTGGAGCTTGGAGCGCCGCGGCATTCTATTTCCGAACGTTGGCACCGTTCGAACGTTCGCGACTGGTCGGGTTCCAAGTCGATCATTGTGACGTCATGGAGCTGATTGATTTCGCTCGAATGGAAACAATTGGAAATGTAACAATGTCGCCGGCGCGCTCCCTTCATGCTCGCCATTCATTCCGCACAGATAGCGTTCACTTGCATGCACCGCCGTCTCGTCAGTACTGGAATCTCGCTCGGTGCTTAGAGCCCCGCGTAGAGATAACATTGGGATTGCATGCATTCTGTGTGTGTGTGGTTAAAATAGTTTTGTTTTAATCGGAACGGCGCGATGCTGCAAGCCATGTATTTCTGAAAGCAGTTTAGCGGCGTGACAATCCATTGCCTGCCCCACGCTGTTAGTACGTCATATGGTTATGCTGCAATCTTCAAAGGATTCATATACGAAGCTATGTGCTGGCGTTTGCTCCAACGGAAGATGTATGCGCAATCCATATTTCATCAATTGACTAGGAACCTAGCATAAGCATTTCTGCAATACCGTCACCTCGAAGCGGAAATGGGGAATTTTTTCGACTGCGCTTGTTGGGAAACGATTCATTCGTGTTTCTAGATCAACATAATTCGATTTTCTTTTTCAATTTTGAAGATACAACCAGAATAACTGTTAAGGAGTATTTCCGTCATAATGTGGGAACATGAATCACTGAATCAGAAGGAGGCCATTCGGACCGTCGTTTTTTCACTGGCTCTCCAAAAGACCAATTTACCCAGTGCCATTTCCCTGCCTTCTATGGTAGCTTTGCATATTCTTACTTTTCGGATAACAATGCAATTCCCTTTTGAATGCCTCGACTGAACTTGCTTCCACCACACTTTTGCTCACATTCCAGACCTTAACCACTGGTTCTGTGAAAACGTTTTTCCTCCTGTCCTGTTCTTCTTTGCCAATTACCTTCAGTTTGTGCAATCTTGTTCTGGATCCTTCCACCAATGGGAACAGTTTCTCCCTATCTACTCTGTCCAGACCCCTCATAATTTTGAACACTTCTATTAAATTTCCTCTCAACCTTCTCTTCTCCAATCAAAACTGTCCCAAATTCTCCAATCTATCCACATAACTGAAGTTCCTCATCCCTGGAACTATTCTCGTGAATCTTTTCTGCACTCTCTCTAATGTCTTCCTGAAGTGTGGTGCCCAGAACTGGGCACAATACCCCAGTTGAGGCTGAACCAGTGTTCTATACATGTTTAACATAACTTCCTTGCTTTGGTACTCTGTGCCCCTATTAATGAAGCCTAGGATGCTGTATGCTCTATTCTGCGCTCGCAAACTGTCCTGCCACCTTCAATGATTTATGCACATAACGGAGCATAAAACTCCAGCAGGTTAGTGAAGCACACTTTGCCCTTAACAAATCTGTGCTGGCTTTCCCTAATTAACCTTTTTGCCCAAATAACTATTAATTTTGTACCGAATTATCGTTTCTAAAAGCTTCCCCATGACTGAGGTTAATTTGACTGACGTGTGATTGCTGGGCTTATCTTTATACCTTTCTTAAACAAGGGTGTAACATTTGCAATTTTCCAGTCCTCTGGCTCCACCCCTGAATCTAATGAAGTTTGGAAAATTATGGCCTCTGCACAATTTCCACTCTCACTTCCCTCAATATCCTTGGATGCATCTCATCCGGTCCTGCTGCTTTATCAACTTTAAATACAGCTAACCTATCCAAAATCTCTTCCTATTCAATTTTAAACCCTTCAAGTGTCTGAATTATCTCCTCTTTCACCAGGACCTGTGCAGTATCTTCTTACTTGGTAAAGACAGATACAAAGTGCTCATTTAATATCTCAGCCATGCCCCCTGGCTCCATGCATAAATTCCCTTTTTGGTCCCTAATCGTCCCCACTCCTCCTTTTACCACCCTTTTACTATTTATATGCCTATAGAAGACTTTTGGATTCCCTTTTATATTAGCTGCTAGTCTCTTTTCATACTCTCTTTTTGCTTCTCTTATTTGCTTTTTCACTTCCCCACTGAACCTATATTCAGCCGGGTTCTTAATTGTATTATCTACCTGACATCTGTTATATGTACACTTTTTCTGCTTCATCTTAATCTCTACCTCTTTCGTCATCCAGGGAGCTCTGGATTTGTTTGCCCTACCTTTCCATTTCATGGAAATATACCTTGACTGTGCTCCAGATATCTACTCTTTAAAGGCAACCTGTTGTTTAGTTACCATATTGCTGGCAACCTTTGATTCCACTTTATCTGAGCCAGATTCATTCTTACTCCATTGAAGTTGCCTTTCCCCCAGTTAATTATTCTTAGTCCTTTTCCATAGCCAATCCAAAACTTATGATACAATGATCACTGTTCACTAATTGTTCCCCTACTGACATTTGATCCACTTAGCCCACCTCATTCCCAAGGACCAGGTTGAGTAGTGCCTCCTTTCCCATTGGACTGGAAACATACTGCGGTAGAGAATTCTCCTGAAAACACTCTTGGAACTCTTGCACCTCTCTGCCCTTTACACTATTACTATCCCAGTCTATATTCAGATAATTAAAGTCCCCCATTATAATCACTCTATAATTCCTGCACTTGTCTGTAATTTCCTTGCAAATTTGTTCCTTTACATCTTTCTTGCTGCTTGGCAGACTATAGACCACACCAAGCAAAGTAATTGCACCTTTTTTGTTCCTCAGCTCGAGCCAAATAAATTCTATCCTTGACCCCTCTGGGACATCCTCTCTCTCCAGCCCTGCCATGTTCTGCTTAATCAAAACTGCCACCCCTTTCGTTCCTTTCATATTTTCCCTGAGCACCTTTGTATCCAGGAATATTTAACATTTAGTCCTGCCCCTCTTTGAGCCAAGTCTGTTATTGCCACGTCTTCATACTTCCACATGGCTATCTGCACATGCAGCTCACCAACCCTATTTGCCGCACTCTGCACATGTGATATTTTACTATTTCCTACTGTAGCGCAACCTGTCTTTCCCAATTCTCTGTGCACCTTGGTGTTCCCCTTTTGTATTATCTCCTGGTTCCACTCCCCTGCCACGTTAGTTTCTTATTTGGAATTGCACATAGAAATGAAAACTGACTCCCCAATAATCAATGAATCAAAATTGTATAATATGTAACTGGTAAATTCAAAATCATTACCCCTGAATCCTGCAATGTAGATATATATTGTTAGCTGCATAGAGAAGCCTGGTTATTGATGATGAATACGTTGGGATGTCCTGAGGTCATGAAAGGTGCTACATAAACACATGTTCTTTTCTCTTTTTCTCTCTCCATTTTCTTTCATTCGCCCCATCCCATCTTTTTAATCTGCTATAGCACTACAACTCTCAACATTCCCTAAACTGTAATTTCCCCTGACTGGCTACTTGTGCATTCCTCCCGCTCTACCATTGGCAGTTGCCCTCCTTAAACCCCGTTTCTTTGACCTAGGTTTTCTTTACCCCTTTAGCTCAGTGTCAATTTTTTTCTTTTAGTAGCACCTCTGTGAAGTGCCTTGTGATATTATTTCCACATTGAAGGTATCCTATAAATGCAGGTAGTTGTTGTAGGCTTACTCAATGCAGCTAGTGGCTCCTCAATTCAGGCCATCAGGACAGTGTTGGAAATTCCCAAGGGCAGTGGATCTCCTGAATGTCACCTAGTTATCCGACATGGAGAGTAATTGTGCCAGGGTGTGGTACAACGTGGGGATCCCCAAACAGCTAGTGTGTGTGTCTGGAGCCAGACTCTTTTTTTATTTCCAAAATATACTTTATTCATAAAAATCTGTAAAAAAAAATACATTGCCAAACAGTTTCAAACAACACCAAAAAATACAAACAGTGCAAGGGAGATCAGTTTCCTTCAATACAATCATGAGTTGCCTCACAACCCTTCCATTTCACATTTGTCATGCCAATTACATTTTTACATTTACAGCAAATGAAAAATTTTCCAGATACAGTTCGAGGGGTTTCCCATGGATCCAGCCCCTCAGTCCAGCTTGGTGGGGGGACCTTACACTGTGGTCTTTCCCCATTGAGCCTTTGCTGCGGCTGCCCCAAGCTTTAGTGCGTCCCTCAGCACGTAGTCCTGGACCTTGGAATGTGCCAGTCTGCAACATTCGGTCGTGCACAACTCTTTGCGCTGGAAGACCAGCAGGTTTCGGGCAGACCAAAGGGCGTCTTTCACCGAATTGATAGTCCTCCAGCAGCAGTTGATGTTTGTCTCGGTGTGCGTCCCTGGGAACAGCCTGTAGAGCACAGACTCCTGTTTTACAGAGCTGCTTGGGATGAACCGCGACAAAAACCACTGCATCTCTTTCCACACCTGCTTTGCAAAGACACATTCCAGGAGGAGGTGGGCAACCGTCTCTTCCCCACCACAGCCACCGCGGGGGCATTGTGCGGAGGGGGCGAGACTTCGGGCGTGCAGGAAGGATCTGACTGGGAGGGCCCTTCTCACCACCAGCCAAGCTACATCTTGGTGCTTGTTTGAAAGTTCTGGTGATGAGGCATTCCGCCAAATGACTTTGGCGGTCTGCTCTGGGAATCATCCGACAGGATCCACCATCTCCTTTTCCCGTAAGGCCTTGAGGACATTCCGTGCAGACCACTGCCTGATGGATCGGTGGTCAAAGGTGTTTTCCCGCAGAAACTGCTCCACGAAGGATAGGTGGTAATGCATGGTCCAACTGCATGGAGCGTTCTGCGGCAATGTGACCAGGCCCATCCTTCGCAACACCGGGGACAGATAGAACCTCAGCACGTAGTGACACTTGGAGTTTGCGTACTGGAGGTCTACACACAGCTTGATGCAGCCGCACATGAAGGTGGTCATCAGGATGAGGGCCACGTTGGGTACATTTTTCCCGCCCTTGTCCAGAGATTTGAACATCGTGTCCTCCGGACCCGGTCCATTTTAGATCCCCAGATGAAGCGGAAAATAGCTCGGGTGACGACCACAGCGCAGGAGTGGGGTATGGGCCAGACCTGCGCCACGTACAGCAACAACGTGAGCGCCTCGCACCTGATGACCAGGTTCTTGCCCACAATGGAGAGAGATCACTGCCCCCACATGCTCAACATTTGTTGTACCTTGGCTACTCGCTCCTCCCAGGTTTTGGTGCACGCCCCGGCCCTTCCGAACCATATCCCCAGCACCTTCAGGTAGTCTGACCTGATGGTGAAGGGGACAAAGGATCGGTCAGCCCAGTTCCCAAAGAACATGGCCTCGCTCTTGCCGTGGTTAACTTTGGCTCCCGAGGCCAGTTCGAACTGATCACAGATGCTCATCAGCCTGCGCACGGACAGCGGATCCGAGCAGAAGACGGCGACGTCATCCATGTACAGGGAGGTTTTAACCTGAGTGCCTCCGCTGCCTGGGATTGTTACCCCTCTTATGCTTCCTAATAGACTCAGCAAAGGGTTCAATACAGCAAACAAACAAGACCGGGGAGAGAGAACAGCCCTGTCTGACTCCAGATTGGATCGGGAAACTTTCCGATTCCCACCCATTGATTGAGACTGCGCTACTGATGTTTGTGTAGAGCAGTTTGATCCAATTGCAGATTCCCCCCCCAAACCCCATTTTGGAAAGCACGTCCATCATGTAGGTGTGCGATATCCTGTCAAAAGCCTTCTCCTGGTCCAGGCTGATGAGGCAGGTGTCCACCCTCCTGTCCCGTACATAGGCGATAGTCTCACGCTACTCAGGGATACGATCGCAGATCTTCCTGCCGGGTACAGCACAGGTCTGATCGGGGTGGATCACCAATTCCAGAGCAGACTTGACTCGACTGGCTATGACTGGAGCCGGACTCCTCTATCCTTTATGTGGGAGCCATGTTGCAAGCACAGGAGTTCTTGACAATCTTTCATGGTGCTATTTCGCAGGCGTGCACTTTTCTGTGATGATGACACCCATATTGGGATAGGCTTTCCAAATACTGTTCTTTCCATATCTGAGTAAAGCCAATAGGGTACTGGTAGCTCATTATTGACATTCAGGCCAGCCAGTTAGACAGAATTCCTTCCCTGAGATTCTAGAATTCCTAGATGGCACCCATGTGACCATACATGCTCTCTTCACCAATGACTGAATGTATGTTTGTGGGAAAGAATATGCCATCAAATGTGCAGCACAC
The DNA here is from genome assembly GCF_036365525.1 of Heterodontus francisci. NCBI lineage: Eukaryota > Metazoa > Chordata > Chondrichthyes > Heterodontiformes > Heterodontidae > Heterodontus > Heterodontus francisci. The sequence continues at coordinate 32,852,697 of NC_090380.1, read as the reverse complement.
CATCTTCTTTCTTTCTTTCTTTCTTTTGGGCCTCCTTATCTCGAGAGACATGAATACTTGCTTCCTTGGGAGCTGGCATAGTGTCTTTCAGGGCTGGAATTTGCTGAAATGGCATGACTGACATCCATTGGCAAGTTATGCCAAAATTTCCTAAGAATCTTACAAGTATACACCAGAAGGTCAAAACAGGCATAAAACAAGTGAAAATCAGCATAAACAGTTTCATGAGTTTTTAAAAAAAAAACAAATGTACGCAATCATTTTTATGGAAATTACTCTGATGTTTCAAAGGTCCATTGTGGATTGTGAGGAAGGATTATTTATAAAATTGCTTAACAAGACACCATAAAACATTAGAAATATAAATTTGGGTCCTGTTGCTCAATGATTTTAGGTGTAAATTCAGAAAATTTGCCAGAGCTGTAGTTTTCATGGAGTTATGTTAATCAGCAGCAGAAGTTTTGTCAAACTGGCACAAAAGATTGAGGAAATTTAGGTGTAGCATAAAAATGGTCATAAGTGATTTGCACCAAAATTTCCTCTATCTGTTATTACTAATAACACATTGATTTACGGGATCTTGTGTGCACCATAATAGGAGTGATGATAGGTAGCAACAGCTGGGGATTGGCGGCACAGTGTGCAGTGATTAGCACCGCAGCCTCACAGCTCCAGCGACCCGGGTTCAATTCTGGGTACTGCCTGTGTGGAGTTTGCAAGTTCTCCCTGTGTCTGCATGGGTTTCCTCCGGGTGCTCCGGTTTCTTCCCACATGCCAAAGACTTACAGGTTGATAGGTAAATTGGCCATTAGCAATTGCCCCTAGTATAGGTAGGTGGTAGGGAAATAACGGGACAGGTGGGGATGTGGTAGGAATATGGAATTAGTGTAGGATTAGTATAAATGGGTGGTTGATGGTTGGCACAGACTCGGTGGGCCGAAGGGCCTGTTTCAGTGCTGTATCTCTAAATAAACAAATAAACAAACAATTACAGACAGAGTAGGAGCTGAGGGGAGTTTTTAGTATGGTTGGAAATGGGTAGTGGTGACCACATGGTTTAGTTCTGGGACCACTGCTGTTCACTGTGTATATCTAAATAGTGCCTAGAGGGACAGGTATTTAAATTTACAGATGATTACAAACTAGGAGATATTATTACTTTAGAAGACCAAAGGAAACTCCAAAAGATATTGATAAGATGGTGGAATAGTTTAAAAAGTGGCAGATAGAATTCACGATCATTGTGTGAGGTAATACAGTAGTATTAATAACAGCAGTAAAATTGTACACTGAATGGAAGTTGGCTTAACGCTGTGGAATGCAGAGGGATTTGGAGGTACAGGTTCACAGGACAGCACCTCTGGTTGATGAGGCTTTAAAGAACTGAAAAATGATCGTAACGTCACTCACTCTCTCTGTCTCTCACACACACACACACACAAGAAAAGAGAGATAGAGCAGAGTGGTAGCATGCAGTTAGAGTCCAAATTGTGGTAAAAGAGTTGTTTTAAAAAAACATTTAGAAGCCTTCGGGAGGAAATGTTTCAACGGTGCAGGCCTGAAAGTCCTTTGTCTTAAAAAGGATGAAATGTTGCAGGCTGCTTGTTGTTAAGCCTTAATCTGAAGTCGATGGTGGAAATCCTGGTTCACTTTTGCAGGTGGGGGAGTTCCAAAGTCACCTTGCAATTTTTCTGCAACAGTAATTAAAAGGTGTTGTCAGCAGGGTTCTTGCTTAGCTAGAATTGTCTCACAGCTGTTTTGCTGGAAAAGACCTTCTCTGGCTGTTCTGCTATTTTGTCCTCTCTCTCCAGAGCAATACTTTTTAAGGTAGAAATTTGTCAGGTTGAGGCCTCAGTCAGGTAACTGAGGGCTCTCTTCCCTGAGGTGATTCATGCAATGTTCCAGGATATGGGAACTATTGTTATCTGATGGCGTCTGAATGTGGTCCATTTTGATAAATAGGTGTTACTTCACACCTATTATTTTGGCCTTAGCTTTGGGGTCAGTCAGTCTGCAAAAGTCTTTGTTAGTTCTATTCCTGCAGGTTTGAGTTGTTAATGTGGAATGGGCTGTTTTCAATTTCATTGTTTTTCCCTAAAGATAATTCGGATGTAGATAATGTGTTTCATCTTCAACAGACAAATGTGTTTATTGACCGTACAGGAGGGGGCACCTGATCTTTACTCCATTTTGTCTGTGGCACAAATGTGGCCATTTTCTTATTCAGTTCAACAGTTGACTTTTATTTCATAATTCCTCCAGTTCGTTTCATATTTCGTCACTGTTCCTTCGTTAGCGTGACAGTCCCAACTTCTTAAACCTCTCTTCCTAAAAGTAATCCCTCATCCTTGCAAATGTATTGAATCCATGTTGCAACATAGCTTTTATATTTTTCCGACATTGGGGTTGCCCAAAACTGTACCTGATACTCAGCTGCAGCCTAACTAAGTTGTTTTTTAAAATTTGTTTTTAAGGATGTGGGCGTCGCTGGCCACGCTAGCATTTATTGCGCATACCTAATTGCCATGAGAGGGTGGTGGTGAGCTGCATTTTTGAACTGCTGCAGTCTATGTGGGGTAGGTACACCCACAGTGCTATTGGGAAGGGAATGCCAGGAATTTGACCCAGCGACCGTGAAGGAATGGCGATATAGTTTTAAGTCAGGATGGTGTGTGGCTTGGAGGGGAACATGCAGGTGGTGGTGTTCCCATGCATCAGCTGCCCTTGTCCTTCTAGGTGGTAGAGGTCATGAGTTTGGAAGGTGCTGCCCAAGTAGCCTTGATGTGTTGCTGCAGTGCGTCTTGTAGATGGTACACGCTGCTGCCACTGTGCAGTGATGGTGGAGGGAATGAATGTTTTTAGATGGGGTGCCAATCAAGCGGACGGCTTTGTCCTGGATGGTGTCGAGCTTCTTGAGTGTTTTTGGAGCTGCACCCATCCAGGCAAGTGGAGAGTATTCCATCGCACTCCTGACTTGTGCCTTATAGATGGTTGACAGGCTTTGGGGAGTCAGGAGATGAGTTACTCGCCGCAGGATTCCTAGCCTCTGACCTGCTCTTGTAGCCACGGTATTTATATGGCTACTCCAGTTCAGTTTCTGGTCAATGGTAACCCCCAGGATGTTGATAATGGGGGCTTCAGAGTTCGTAATGCCACTGAATGTCAAGGGGAGATTGTAAGATTCTCTCTCTTGTTGGAGATGGTCATTGCCTAGCACTTGTGTGGCGTGAATGTTACTTGCCACTTATCAGCCCAAGTCTGGATATTGTCCAGGTCTTGCTGCATTTCTACACGGACTGCTTCAGTGTCTGAGGAGTCGTGAATGGTGCTGAACATTGTGCAATCATCAGTGAACATCCCCACTTCTGACCTTTATGATTGAAGGAAGGTCAGTGATGAAGCAGCTGAAGATGATTGGGCCTAGGACACTACCCTGAAGAAATCCTGCAGTAATGTCCTGGAGCTGAGATGATTACCTCCCAATAACTACAACCATCTTTCTTCTTGTACAAGTTCACTGTTACCTCCCTTGTTTTTGTATTGTGTGCCTCTCGATTCCTTTTGTTCTTTTATGGCCTCCTTATTTGTGTTGCCAACCTTTTTCAAGTCCTCTATATCTACAGACCAAGGTCGCTTTGCTCCTGTGTATTTTCTTTTTCTGTTCTTGTTGCCAAATGTTTTGTTTCACATTTGTTGCATTTAATTGCACCTTGCACTTCTCTGCAAGCTTATCTTTTGCAATCCTTGTAATAATTTGCATATGAAGAAATCTATAAATGCAAATTCGTCATGTCCTTAGCACACTGCAAAGCATTTTGCAGCAACAGATTATTTTTTTGAAGTAATTGGGTATTGTCATTTTGTGTTCAGATGCAGCAGCCAATTTGTGCACAGCAGGATTCCACAAACAGCAAATCAAATGTATGAGCACTCAAATTTGTCTTGATGTTAATTCAACAAAAGGGCCGTAAGATCTTTTACATCCAACTGATCCATGGGGTCTCGGTTTAATATCTTAAGCGTGCTGCATTGTTGGAGGTGTTAACAGTACTGCACTGAAGTGTTCGTTTGAACCCAAACCTTCTGCCTCCAGTGAGAGTGCTACCAATGATCCGAACTGACAAATGCAAAAACTGCATAAATGGTTAACCCAATATGGCCAAGCCACTGTGTTTTCATGGAAAAATGGATAGAATCATGGTATTCAATTCACAGATCACTGGTTAAAAATTCCAAAATATTCTGGTGATTAAAAACATAAGCTGATATTCAGTCACTGTAAATCCGTTGTCCTGGCACGACAACTGTGTTGTTATAAAACAGTATATTCTCCAACACACTGAGCACTTCCATGGAGTTGCAGGTTGGTGGGCACCGGGAACTAAGCACATATATAATTTATTTCCTGTATTATGTGTTTTTGTGCAAATTTATGTGCCACCGTTCCAATTTAATGGTTGAAATTTCACATTCAGAAAACAGCAACAAATCACAATTATGAAATGTGCAAATTTAACATGTAGCAATCCGCAATTTCCGAAAAAGAAGTTTGAATGTGAAATCAAATCAACGTATCATTTGAAAATCTTGTTCTCAACAATTTTACTTACCAGCTGAGAAACTTACTACCGGAAATGAAGTTTGTAACATCATAAGGACATAAATAATTACAACATTTACGACAACAAAAAAAAATCAATGCGTTCCATCTGTGGCATGTACCTTTCTGAGAAGCCTAGGCCAACAGTTAATGGTCTTCCTAAATCTGAGTCTGTCAGCTGTTGAGATAAGATTGACACCCATGCTCAGGTTCTCAGTATGGTGCAGTCTGACTGCAGAAAACCCCCAGCATTCATCCGATGATTCTCTGCAGATAATCTGTACTGTTCCTGAAATATGAGAGCAGACTGGTTATAACATTAATTATGAAAAATGAACAGAAAATAATGAAAATACACAGCAGGTCAGGCAACATCTGTAGAGAGGGAAACAGTATTTTGCCTTTTGTAACATTAAGTATGAGTTTGCTCATAATGAGAACAATCTGGAGATTATTTTAATCAGGATCGCTAATAAACAAGTAAAGCTGGCAAAATTGCCTTTGGGCTGAGAGACTGAATTGATGTGTACCTACTTAGCAACAAAAATGGGGTGTAAAGCCCTACCTTACCATAATAAATGAGCACTTACCAATCTTGAATTCCTGCAGTCCAAAAGTGCTTTAAACAATTCAAGGGATTGGAGAGGGTTAGAAAGTATCCAGTGGCAAAGAGAAGACATTAGGTTCAGGAACAACAGCACTGGCTTTTAAATGGATTTATTTTTTTAAAATGTCTATATTTTAATAAAGATACCTCCATGTTTTATTTTAGAATGATCTGTATCAGTGCTTCTTATCTAATCATCTGACGGTATTTTCCACTAATATCCTCAAATAATGCAGTGCTATACCTAGGGCTCCGTAAGTATTATTCTTGCTCTGTACCTTTTTCCTCTTCCTCTGCCCAGGCAGCACCACATTGAACCTCCTGGCGCTTAGAAGAAGAAGGCCAAAGAAGAAGAAGTTAGCTTCAGAAATGTTTAAATGCAGTGGAGAAGCCAATGCGTGCCACAGCACGTATAAACTGGCTGTCTAAATTAGCAATGTGATTTCCTTCATTAATTATGTTCCAGTGAATTGCATAAGACAGAACCCTTTCCTAATTCTTGTGCAATCATTTAAACAGTTGCATTTGATTGGATCTTTGAAGTTCAGAAACCACTAAATGGGCACTGTCTCAAACTGCAAGATTTAGCAACAGGAAGCTGTCATTAAACCCATCAAGCCTGGTCCTTTTTCAACGATCAACCCGATTCACCATCGTCCTCACCTCCTTCGTACTCCAGAAACTCATAATGTTCTCGCATTAATTCCAATTTTTCAATAAATACATGTTTTTTTTCATATCCTTTATTGTTTCCTATGTTTTAGCAATGTTCCAGATAAATAGTGTTTTTTTTGCAAACTTATCTGGATTTTTGGGGATCTAATTTTTCTTATCCCTGCTTTTTCACCCTTCTTGATAAAATTAGAAACTCAAAAACTTGGTTTTAAATTAGCAATAAAAATGACAAATCTTTTTGTGTAGTCAAAATTTCACAGGAAAGAGTGTAGTGGTTACACACTTTTTTAGAATAACAAAATAATGTTGTATCTATGTGGATATTGCATTAAATTGGTCTTTCTTTCTTTCCTTCTCACCCCTTCCTAGTCCCCTGGTTCATGATATACAGCAACTGTACATGTAAAACAGGTAAAATATACAGGTAAAACAGAGGACAGAATAACAAATGACTTGTGGCAAGATATATACAGAATGTGACTCCGATGTACTGTTGCAATAAGCAAATGTAATCTCAGCCTTGCAAGTGAATTGTTGTACTTGTGCTGTTTTCTTTTAAACATAATAAGCAGAGTTATCCATTTATGAGTTCATGACTAATTGGTAAAGGATTTCATTAAGGTTGTGCCAACCAGACACTCTCTCCTAAAAGTTCCAGCAAAAGCAGGCATTTTCAAAATAATGAGCCAATTTTAAAAGTACATATTTATCTTGCACAAATGACAATACGCAATGATACAGTCGGTTAAGTCAATACTGGTCCTTCATCTCTGGCACCTCATTCAAATTCAGTCCAGTCTAATCTGAAATTGCAGTCTCTTCCACAAAAATTAGCTTGGACAATGTCAGAAATTAGACACATAAAATGTTAGAGGACAGAATCCGGTCACTTGGTCTGTCAAGTCAGTGCCAGTGCTTTTTCCACATGAAACATTCCAGTCTAATCCTGTTCTCCTGGCCACTTCACATGCTCTCTTTTTAATATTCCTGGTTTGACAACTTGCAGACTGTGCTTCAACAATCAAGTTTGTAACAGCATCTGAATCTATGTTGCACCCTGTTAAAATTTTCAAATTGAGTGTTTTTTTTTGTTTGCTGTTTTGTTATTGCCTAATACTCTAGTGTTAAATTTACATAATTTTGCAGAAGTCACCCTGAGCAGTAGATGACTGCCAGTACAGAGGCAGGCAGCTATGATCATTGTGGTTGTCAGGAATTTTAAATTATGAATAAGATTAAGGAATCTGCACTGGTTTCTTTGAAAAGAGGAGTTTTTGAATTGTAATTTGAACTGTTCACTCTGCTAAAGGATTCAAATACCAGGAAACTCCAGTTTAAAAATTCGTGAATTGTGAGTAACAAAGCAATCCAGGTCAGAAGTTTTCAATTGTAGAATAATAGAGTTGTGGAATAACACCGGTTATTGAGGCAGAATATATATCTGGGTTCAAGAGACAATTTGATGCGTTTCTAAAGAGAGGGAATTAATGGTATGGTGAGAAGGGCCAGTCTGTCAAATCAGATGGGCTTGCGGTCATTTCCTGTTTATAAGCGACCTTGTGCTACATGTGAAGTTAAAAGTCTCGCATCTAGAATATGTCTGCCATCCAAAATCTAGCACGGAACAACCATTAAACAATAAAAAGGTACATGCGAACAATGACAGACAGGCAAAGATCCTCTGGTCCAACCAACCTAGCTCATAATTGTGGTATCTAGTACAGTACAATATATGCACTGTCCACCCTACCTGAAACCATATGATCTGGAAGAGCCAAAAACCCAGGCCAATTTGAGGGAAACAAAAATCTGGGAAATTCCTCTTCTAGGCGATCAAAACTAGTCCAGGAGATCACTCTGGCCCAGAATTCCCTGCAGTACCAAATAAACAAGCAGCAAACCCCAAAAATCCACCCGTGAAAAATCAGGAAGTGACACAAAACTAGCCAATGAAATTGGCAGCCATTTTTTCAATCTGATTTCAGGAAGCACCCTGGTTCCTCACAAGCTTAAGCTATTTATTTAATTAAAAGTCTTATGTCTATGTGTGCATCTGTAGCATTGCATCTGAAATTGTGGCCCCAAAGCATTAAAGGAATGTAGAGCACTGTGATTAGGTGACGTAATCACTTATCTGTCAAATTAGCAATCACATGTGTGTGCGAGAGGCGTGTATTCTGGAACAATATCTTCCAATGTGCTCCAGGAGGCTGACTGTTACTGTTTGGCACTGGTTGAGAGTAGACAGTAGTTGAGCAGTTTTACCTCCCGCCTAATTCCCACATAGATCGGGGACAAGAAAGCTGCAGAAACCACCAGGAGAAGAGGTGTATGATGAAAGCCAGTGAGGAAACCAAGGGGGAGGTGCAGAATTACAGTGAGAGAGACAAAGTCAGGGAGAAGAAGGCTTGTTTTTGTCATTGAGCAATGTTCTACATCCAGCAATGCTTTTTTTTTTAAGTGGGAGATCTGTTCCCCTGTGAGGAGCTTAGGGCTTGAGTTAATGGGTTTCCCACAGTTAGCACACTGTCAGCTAAATGAAGAGTCTCAATCATGTAGTAGATGATAACTCTTTATAATCTCCTAATGTCACTGTCAGCAAGCAAACTGTGACCTACTATCCTAAAATATAGCCCAAGGCCTCCTCTCATCTGAATCCGATGGAAAAACTCATCATTCTGAAACTGGAATGTACATAACACATCAGGATTTTAAAAAATTATAAATGGTAACAAAACTGGCCATTTATGGAGCTTGATGAGACTTGCTATATGTACAACACACCCCTTCGTCCCCCAATTAGTCATGCAGAAGATTCAACAGCACCAGAACAGGGAAGCCAGTATTGGAAACAGTGCATACTTGGCTGCAATGAATTCTGCATGATCCAATTTACTACAACAGCTACTGTGACAACTGAAAAACGAAAGAAACTCTGCTGTCATTTAGTTCAATGTCGTGGGAGAAGTGCCTTACACCTATATTTCATATACAACTTTCGACCCAGCTTTCTATCAAAGGTATTTTCTGTATCGAACAGTTAAAACAGTTTTAAATTGAACAGGAGAGGGTTTGTACAAAACCTGACGGTCTGAAGTATACATTTCATATACTTCCTTATTATAGACACAGTCCTAAGAATCTTGTCCATTTTCTGTTTGAATTACAGTACTGCAGTTTGTGAGCATGCTGCATATACAGAAACCAAAATGTAAAGCTTTTAAATAATTGTCAAGGCATACTGTTTAGTTTTTATCAGTAGTCTCTTCTTTTTACTTTTCTGCAGATTCATACCTTCGGGTTAAAGTAGAAGATGATGCAGAAGCTGTGATATTTGATGGAGCTGAAATGGTGGACATTCAGAATGGCTCGTCGTCCCTTACTACTGAAGATCAGTCACAAGTGAACAACCAAAAAAGATATCTAGCTGCTGTAGTTTATGGTAAATAAGAATGTTGATTTACAATCAGACCCACATGGTTTTAATCGTAAACATTTGTTCCTTTCAGTTTTAGGAAGTATACATTCTTTGACAGTGCCATATTTACAAGAGCCTAAGAAAAAGCCACTTGGCCTTTTTGAAGTTCATCTTTCTGTTACTCTAGTTAGCTGAGATTTATATCTTAGATTTTTAACACGCCAAGTGCCTTTTGCCTCATTAGCTTAACTGTCGAATTGTTTCAATCATTTCTCTTTGAAGAAAAACAATTTTTCTACTATATTTGTTTTGAATTTAATTTTCACTCATTTTAGATTAATCCCCTCTTGGTCCTACTATCTTGTTTTACCTTGAAGTAATATTCTGGTTTCCCCTTATTGATACTATTAACTTGCACATCCCCGATTTTTCATCGCTCCACCATTGTTAGCTGTGCTTTCAACTGCCTAGGCCCCAACCTCTGGAATTCCCTCCCTAATCCTCTCCACCTCTACCTCATTCTCCTCCTTAAGTCACTCCTTAAAACCTACCTCTTTAACCAACCTTATGCTCAGCTGCCCTAATATTTCTTCCTGTGCTTGGTGTCAAATTTCATTTGATAATACTCCTGTGAAACACCTTGAGATGTTTTACCACATTGGTCCCTTCATCAAGGTCATTAATATAGATTATAAGTAGCTGATGCCCAACCGTTGATCCTTGCAGCATCCAATTAGTAACAGCTTGCCAACTTGAAAATGACATGTTTATTCCTTCTGTCTGTTTTCTGCCCTTTAACCAATCCTCTGTGCATGCTAATATATTACCTCAACCCCAGAACTCTATCTTGTGCAACAATCTTTCTGTGTGGCACCTTACCAAATGCTTTTTGAAAATCCAAATATGCTACATCCAGTGGTTCCCTTTATATACCCTGCTAGTTACAACCTCAAAACATTCTGAACAGATTTAAACACTGGCCAGATTTTTACTCCCATCAGATGGAGCCATCCAACCTCTGCCAGGCCTGGGGATCCAGACTGCATTTTACGGTCCCCAGGCCCTTAATTGGTCTGAGGCGGGATTTCCACCTCATTGAGGCAGGAAGTCCCACCTAATGGAGCTGCCGGCCAATCAGTGTGCTGGCAGCTCTTAATCCCAGCAATGCCATCGGGAGTGGTGGCCACTGCTGGGACTGCAACCTAGCATCAACAAGAAGAGGAAGGATGTCCCCGGAGAAGAGATGAGTTTTTGGGGCCTCGCTGCGGGTGATTGATTAGGGGGCGTGTTGGGGGTGGTTGGGTTGGGGCATCGTAGGTGGCCCTCCGCTGGGCACATGGTGCCGGATCAGATGGGCCCCCCCCCACCTCCCCCAGGCCATCAGAAGGCCATCTACTTTTTACAGGCGGTCTTTCTCAGGCCTGGGCCGCCCACTTGCCAACAGTAAAATCCCTGTGGCGGCGGGCGGAGGCCCTCAAGTGGCCGTTAACTGGTGGTGGAGGCGGGAGCAGGTCAGGAAGGGTCCCCCGAGCCTCCCACTCCATTTTACGCCACCACCATCCTGCTCTTTTGGGGGCGTAAGATTCCAGCCACTATTTCTCTTTTCATGTCTATGTTTACTCTTCCTAATGAGTTTCTAAGTGTTCTGTTACCATGTCCCCAATAATAGATACTAGCATTTACCTTACTATTGATGTCAGGCTAACAGGCCTATACTTCCCTGTTTTCTTTCTCCTTCCTTTCTTGAATGGTGGAGTTACGTTTCCTACCTTCCATCCATGCATCCATGGGGGCTGTTATAGAATCTAGGGAATTCTGGAAGATCAAAAACAGTGCATCCACTCTCCCTGCAGCTATCCCTTTTAAAACCCTAAGATGCAGGCCATCAGGTCCAGCAGATTTGTCAACTTTTAGTCCCAGTAGTTTCTCTAATTTCTCTATTACTTTAATGATATTCCTAGGTTCCTCATTTCCACTGGATCATTGATCCCCCCTATTTTCGGAATGTTTTCTGTGTCTTCTAGATGAAGACAGATGCAAAGCATTCGCTAAATGTCTGCCATTTCCTTATTCCCTATAATTTCTCCTGTCTCTGCCTGTAAGGGACCCTGCATTTACTTTCGCTCATCTCTTCCTTTTTACATACCTGCTGAAACTTTTACAGTCTGTTTTTATGTCTCTTGCTCGTTTACTCTCATTCTATTTTCTCTCTCTTCACCAATTTCTTGGTCCTCCTTTGCTGAGGTCTAAAATCCTCCCAATCCTCAAGTTTACTGCTCTTTTTGGTAATATATACCCCTTCCTTTAATCTTGTACAATCTTTAACTTCTCTTGTTAACCACAGTTGGATCACTTTTCACATGGAATTATTCTCACTCTTTGCTGCACCCTCACCAGTACATGTAGTTCCCTTTTGATGTGTGGTGACCAAAATTGGACACAGTATTCCAACTATGGTCTGACCAATGCGTTGTAAAACCTCAGGTAACCTCAGTGGAGTGCACTCCAGTGTTCTGGCTGTGCATCTCCACATTCTGCCTGCTTTTTTGATGAGCATTTAGAATTGGCATGAAGATTATTGACTTTTAATGAGTCACTTTTTTTGTTAAAAAGTTGTATTTTTATAAGTTTAAAAAAAACTTTACTGACTGTTTTACTTTCCCCATTCACTGATTTTTCAGTACAGAAATCAGGGACAGAAGGCTTACCCAGTGCTCCAGGCATGAATACCAGTGAATCAACAGCAAACCTGCCACAAGAATGCCTACCGAACAGAAACGAAGTTTCATCTGGTACCACATCGCACGAGGCTAGGCGCAGTGGTGGAGAATACAGTTACACTTACAGGCCAAAAAGAAGGAAAATCACAATCCATAATGCAGTAGGTATTGCTACCAAGTGTGAGGTTAATGTTTGGGGAGAAAGTAAGTACAGGGCTCTTCATTCAAATTATTAAACAGTTCAAAAAGAATCATCACTGAACTTCTACTTTGCTGTTTGTGGGTGTCCGAGTGTTTGGTTCCTACTTTGCTTATGATGGCTATTTGTTGAGCAAATCTGCCATTTTGGAATGGGACTGTTACACAAGGAATAGAATTTTTTCACCTGAGAGTGTCACTTACACAGGATGGCTATGTTATTGTCCAACTTGTGTCACTTCACACAGGTACGGAGTGCTGTACTGTGTGTGTACACTGTTGACATATGGCCAAAGAGAAGAATACAATATTCATTCTTGCATCAATGTTTCCTCTGGCATGCAGCTAGCCCCTGATGGGATGCCTTTTCTCTTGGCCCATTATTGTTATATGATGCAGCTACCAAGATGGTAGAAGGCAAACTAAATGGGCCTTGAGCTTTTTTCATCTAGCAATTTCTATAATGTTTGTACAGCAGTTTTAAGGCTGGAAATTACTGTTGCACATAATACCAGATGAATGCTTGATACTGGATAAATCTTAAATATGTTTGAAAAGTGTTCCTGTCTTCACTTTTTGAAAGGCAGCATTAACTCATTTAAAACAAAGGGGTTAACGCAGGAAAGTCCTACAGGTACATATGTGCTTGTCTGCTGTTATTGTCAACAGTAATTTCTATCTTGTGTAGGATAATGAAATGGAATCCTGCAGTGGTCAACGTTCCAAGCTGCCAAACTTGTATGATACATTTGCACCCCTTTGTCTTGCTGCACTATTGCTGATGATAGCCCTGCTCCAAAGAAAATGAAATGGTCATGCTGCCTTTGGAGGCACTGGGCCTCACCTAACAACAATTTTAAATATTGCCTCCGGAGATAGAGGAGACCTTTTTTCTGGCATTCCATCCATTGAGTACTTCTGTATGCTCTGGAAATGCAGCTAATCGCCTGCCGGCCAATACAGATATTTCCCAGCTGTCAAAGGATTCTCAAATAGCAACTTTCCAACAATGGTGCACCAGCTCCTTGAAGTGGGTCAGTAACGTAACATGGGCAGACCTTTACTTGCCTCGGAGAGGGACCCCTTGGTAAGGCACCCCTCCTGGGGCGACTAAAAGCTTATTTCTGCTCATCGTTCCATGATCAATGTAGGTCTCCTTTTTCCCAAGTGAAGGGGACTGGTATTATCACTTTCTTTCAATGGCTACTCAAAGACCAAAATCGTTATACTGTAATTAGAAGAAAGAGCCCGTCAATGATGGCATTAACTTGGAGGTTCAGAGCTCTAAAGGTTTTTACTAACAAATCTTGATTTAAGCATTTAGTATCAAGCCCATTGAGCTGCATACACTGCACAAATGCACACTTGTCATATTGATTCAAAGCAATTCTGGTCAGAGATTAGTATCATCTTTACATTGTAATTCTTAAGTGTGCTATATTTGATAATGTATGTGCTACTTTCATTTCATTGCTAGAAAGAGCAACCTTTGGCTCCTCTAGTAATGGTACAAAAAGATAAAATGGTAACTGGTTCTTTATCCCTACTGCTAAGTAGCTTGTGTGTGTAAATTATCTACAGCCTCAGATGAGAACCAGAGACACTGGAGATTATGCAGACTATGAAGAAAATGGCGACTTTGTTTATGACTACAGTGCTGACTATGAATGTGTGAGTAATCCTAGTTTAAAGTCATTGTGCTTCTGTCAAACCTTGTTAAATGTATTCTTTATCTTTTTTAGTGTGTGTTCAAAATGTACTCAAACTTTTTAATATTTTCTACTTTTTAGACTAGGACTTTTAAAAAATTTCATGCAGAGATGACCTTCAAACACAGAGTTTTAAAAATGTTTCTTGGCAGATTCATTTATTTTAGTTTAAAAATTTGACCCTTTTGAAAAATGTCAGTGTTGCTCATTCTTCCCTGATCTTAGAGCATTGAGTGAGGTACCCAGCCACTTTGGAGGTGAGCAGTTGTAGGATGCAGTGATTTACTCCCCTCCCTCTGCCTTTCTTCCTGTATCCAGGCCATACTGAAAACCTGCCCTGTGGTGAATCATCTTGGGGAGCACGTGTCCCACTACCACTTAAGTGTAACATTTTTGTGCATCAATGTGCTGTGACACAAGCTATCTGAATCTTCTTTAAAGCGAGTTTGCAGCGTTCAACAGATGATCACATTTTGAAGTTGCCCGGAAGACAAACATTTTCTGTCTTCATTTTATTTTGATATTCCTTCTGAAAATTCCTGTTCAGGAACTTGAAAATTTTCATGAGTAAACTGAAGGACACTTCATCCAATTCCCACCTAGTTCCTTGTAGAAAATGTATTAATTCCCAGTATGAGTGGGATATTTACATGTCTGCCAAATTGCAATTTTATGGTTTAGTATAAGCTGCCAAATACTGTTTATCATCACATTTTCATTATGCCATACAACCTGTTCAACAGGTCACCTGGTTCCGGGGTTATGTTAATCCTGCTTTTGGGCTGGCAGCCAAGACAGACAACAACAGCTCATGTTGAAACATAAATAAATTGATTGGGTAGATTCCTAGCCAGAATTTGCCACCTCCCTTCTAACACCATCGAGATCTGGAACTTCTGTGTGGCGATTGATGGCCAGGATTCCCAAATCCTGCTGCTCTGCACCAATTGGTGGAACAATGAAAATGCTATTTAGAAATCTGGAAAATTGATAGAAATAAAGAATTTATGTAGTGCTTGGTGTACGAGCGCTCAAATTCAAATGCACTAAGTAAGAATAGCTCAGAACATTTACATTTTGTGTAATTACAGTGAACCATTCCATCTTCTTTCTACACAGGCCAGTGACATGTCAGAAGGTTCTTATGTTACAGATCAGCAGAGGACTCTAGTGGAAGTTCTTAATTACTGCCAGGTAACGGCTAGCTCCGTGATAATCCAAATCGGTCATGCAGTTCTTTTAAATATTCTTGCAAGTTGAATCCTTCTCCTATCCTCAACTTGAAAAAGAAAAATGAATCTAAAAGATTCAAAATCTACTCAAACACACGCACACACGGCTTGGGTTTCTGTGGATGCTCACCAAAACTGTGGCAGAAGATCCGCAGAGAACTTACACTCCAGGTAGCCCGGCAGTGAAGGATAGACCTGGAGCCTATCCTTTACTCACTTAAGCTTTTATTTGCAGACACACATTACAAGCATGTGCCTTCAAGCCCAACACTTTCAGCCTGCTCCTATATATAGGAGCACAAGTGAATCCCCAGTTAATGCCCACCATCTGAATACAATTAAACTCCCAATTAATCCAGAATTAACAGAACCCCCACAGGAATTAAACCCCACAATAGCTTTAGAATATGTATAAGTTAAAACCCACAAGGACAAACAATTTGGGCCAGATGGCCTGTTTCTGTGCTGTAATTTCTATGTAATGATTATGGGGTAGGAATTCTTCCCGGGGAAGCAGTGCAAAAGAGCGGGTATTGGATCAGCTGCCAATTCTGCACAGCACCTGGTCAGTTCAGTTGCAGTCAGTGGAATTAAATGTCACGCGCTGCATATACCAGGCGGCCAATCTGATAACTGTTCATTTTGCATCACCTCTTGAGATTAATTTCTACCCCAATGTCTTTTTTGGATTGTATTTGTCTCTTCTGTCTGAGCAATGTGCCACAGCCCCAGCTTCCTTCACCAGCCATTCTGTGGCCTCTCCAGCTGAGATTACTTACCCATTAATATCAATTTCAGGCTCTCTTGGGAAGAGCGCTGTGCCTGTCCAAATTCATATCACACAGCACAGTTACAGTTATCAGATAGAGCAGGCTTTCTTTCCATCAGCCTGGACTGGATGTGAACCCAGATCCCAACGATAAAAGGCCTAACTCACCATAGACACCCCATCCCCATCGAACATCACTCAGCTTTTGAATGAATCAAAGGTCTGGCTCTCGTGTCTCCAGCAGTAAACCTATTTTCTCTACCATGGTGGGAGTATGACCCGATTGCAGTTGGGCTGCCAGCAAAAGGAAATTAAGTGCTACGTTAAGATTGACCCTCCTCTCTCCTTGTAACTCAACAGTAGCTCCCTGTCATTGGCACTTGGAATCATGGTTCATACCAGCGTTACAGCACAGAACCAATCTCTTTGTCAACATGTCTGTAGTGGGGAATGTCTCCCCATAAGCCATCTAGTCTATTCCTATTCTCTTGCACCCTCCACATACCCTGTGATATTTCTCTTTTTCCACTTTAAAAGAATTTGGACTGTGCCAAAGTCCCATGTGGGAGCAGAGAATTCCACATTCTAACCATCCCCTGTGTAAGGAACTTCTCAAGTCTCTCTTCATAACTGTTACCCCTCATCCCTGTTAATACATAATGAATCTACAGTGCACATTTCCATTACCTTTATAACCTAATATTGAGATGTCCCAAACTAAACCCAGTGACCAGGGCGAATTGCTTATATCGTGATTTTTTTTATACCATGGCACACAAACTTAAGTTGTCACATTTTGTAACACTGCCAGTTACTATTAGCAAAAAATTATCTCCAAACTGTTAAATATTCCATAATTACCAATGCAGGTTGTCCCTAAATGCTCTTTGATACATGTCCTCTAGTTTGGTTTGTGTAGATTTGTAGCTTTATACACTTGATGTAAGTGGTGTCTGTACAGCTGCTGATTCAATCTTTGCTTTATACATCTTGCAACAAAAAAAGCCATCACGTATTTTTAGCTACTTTGAACACCGTGTTTTCCTTTCTCTGTCAGGTAATGTATGCTGCTATCCAGAGACTAGATAAGAAATTTGATGTCCTGCATCGTAGGGTCACAGAGATGCATCAGGGGAGAATGAAACCTATGTTTTTTAAACCGGTGAGTATTGCTGTAATCTAGGTAACTAGGTTAAAGTGTAGTGCATTCACAGTCGAGCTGGACCGTTACTGAAAACATCAAATGCTTTGTGGGTCAGCTAGTGTTGGAAATGGATTTGAATCTTCACAAAACTTGTTTCAAGTTCTTTGATTCAAACCTAAATATAAGTACATATTTCTTAATGTGTTACGTTAACCTGCACAATCTATTATTCAATATCCCTGTTTTCATTTTTAAATTAACACTTTTCAGTACAGCGCTCTGCTTGGCCCATGCACTCTGGCACAAGCTGCAGAAAGGCAGCAACTTTCTGCACTTTTACTGATTGCCTAGCCCAGTTTCACTTTCAGCCTCTCCTTCCCAACACCATCCCAAGACCTGGCCTCCTTCACCTCCTCACCCATTAAGCCCACTACGAGTGTTCTGAGCCAGGCAGATCCTCTTCCTGATTGTTTTGGAGCAGCACAGTAGGGGTTTAAATGAGCGTGAGACCCCCATGCATAATACTGCAGGAGATCAACTGTAAAATGTATTTCAGTTACCCCTTGTGTGTAGCTTTATATTTGATTTGGAAAGGGTGTGAACTATGGCAGTGAGGCCTACCACTGCTTCACCATTCCTGACCTCAATTTCCCTCCTACCAGGACCGCCACATCTTAACTCCTGCAGTGTGAAAATGCCATTAGGGGCGCATTCCTAACCCGTTTCTCTGCCATCTCTCCAAGTTGCTGCTACTTACCAGAACCACCAGGCAAACTGTGCTAGTAGGCCTAAGGATAGCCAACAAATGATGGCCTCCTTTCCCTCCAACTCTCTATTGAAGGCTTTGGTCATGGTCGGTGCCTTCAGTGGATAAATTAAGCCAGCCTTTGGGGCCCCTGTGGCCCCTTTAAGCTGTCTCCAACTGTACACTGGTGCTGCAGTGGCAGTACTGGATGTGGCTTCATGCACCATGGTGCCATGGTCAGGTTGCTCAACCACCTGAATGAGACTAAGGAGTCCAGGGTAGATGAGCAAACTGACCATGGCACCATGGTGCCATTCAAGTTGGGGGGGGGAGGTGGGGGCAGGGGGAGGGAGGGGGAGGGAGGAGTGATACAGAATGGAGTAATGACACAGAATGGAGTAATGACAGGAGACAGTATAATCAGAGTCATAGCTGCTGTTCTCTGCAGCCACGACCGGGAGCTCCGAAGGTTGTGCTGCTTGCCTGGTTCCAGGGTTAAGGACATCTTGCAGCTGGAGATGAACTTGGGGTAGCGAGAGGGAGGATCCAGTTGTCGTGGCCCACGTATGAACCAATGACCATAGGTAGACCTGGGAATGATGTTCTGTTGAGTAAGTTTGAATAGTTAGGATCCAAATTAAAACGCAGAACCTCAAAGGTGATAATCTCTGGATTGTTAGCTGAGCCACATGCTAATTGGCAAAGGGTCAAGCAGATTAGGGAATTAAACAGCTGGCACAAGGAGTGGTGTGGGAAGGAATTTCAATTTATGGGCACTGGCACCAGTACTCAGGAAAGAGGGAGCTGTTCCATTGGGATGGGCTGGACTTAAACCAGCTGGCAAATTGTATGTGGATGGGGCTTTAAATTTACAGGGTGGTGGGGCGAAGGGTTCAAGTGACGGGAGAATTGGAAATCCAAAGAGAAAAGTCAAGGCAATAGACCAGTGTAGCGATGTGGGTAAAGACTCTCTGTCCCACTCAGCTTGTCTAACGGTAATAGTGCATTAGCGAGTAAGGTCCATGCAGGGAATAGTAGTTAAAAAAATAAATAAAATTAAAGGCTCTGTATCTGAATGCATGAAGCATCCATAATAAGATAGATGAACTAGTGACACAAATAGAGATAGGTGCTTTGGACCTAATTGTCATTACAGAGTCATGGTTACAAGGTGACCAAGGTTGAGAAATAAATATTCCAGAGTACACAACATTTTGAAAAGACAGGAAGAATGGAAAAGGAGGAGGGGGAGCCCTGATAATAAAGGATGACATAAGGGAATTAGTGATAAAAGATCTTGGCTCGGAAGATCAGGAAGTAGAATCAGTATGGGTGGAGATTAGGAATAGCAAGAGTCAGAAAACATTTATAGGGACGCTAAAAGTCGTTATACCATTGGACAGTGCATTAGACAAGAAATTATTGGAGTGTATAACAAAGGCAATGTAATAATTGTGGGTGACTTTAATCTTCATATAGACTGGACCAATTAAATTGGCAAAGGTGGTCTGAAAGATGAGTGTGTAGAAAGCTTTTGTGACTTTCCTGGAACCAACTAGGATAAAGCTCTTTTAGATCTAGTATTATGTAATGAGACAGTTATTTAGTAATCTCATAGTAAAAAATCCGCTGGGAAACAGATATTATAATGCAATGGAATTCCATATTAAGTTTGAAAACTACATATTTCAATCGCCAAGAATCTTAAACTTAAACAAAGCCAATGACATAGGTATGAGGGGAGATCTGGCTAAGGTTGATGGATAAATAGATTAAAAGGCATGGCAGTAAATAAACACTAGGAAACATTTAAAGAAACAATTCAAAATGTTCAACAAAAAAACATTCCTTTGAAAAACAAAAACTCAGCAAGAAAGATCCATCCTTGGCTTACCAAGGAGATTAAAGATAGTATTACTTTGCAAGATTATAAGCCTCTTCTTTTAAAGAACAGCAGTAAGTCTGAGGATTGGGAGTGTTTTAGAAACCAAAAAGTTGATAAAAAGGGAACAAATGTATGAGAGTAAACTGGCCAGGAATATGAAAACAGATTGTAAAAGTTCTTGCAAGTATATAAAAAGGAGAGTAGCTAAAGTAAACATTGGTCCCTTAGAAGCAGAGACAGGAGAAATTATCATGGGGAATGAGGAAATGGCAGAGCCATTGAACAAATATTTTGTGTCTGGCTTCACAGTAGAAAACACAAGTTACATAGCAAAATTAGAGGGTAACCTTGGGGCTAAAAAAAAGTGAGGAAATTAAGGTAATTATTATCTGCAGAGAAAAAGTATTGGAGAAGCTTGAGGCACTAAAATCTGACATATCCTTAGGACTGGATGGCCTAACTCCTAGGACTCTAAAAGAGATAGCTGTAGAGATAGTACATGCACTGGTTATAATTTTCCAAAATTCCCTAGATTCTGGAATGTTCCCAGCAGATTGGAAGTTGGCAAATGTAACACCACTATTCAAAAAGGGAGGAAGAGAGAAAACTGGGAACTACAGGCCAGTTAGCCTGACTTCAGTCAGCAGGAACGTGTTGGAATCTATTATTAAGGAAGTCTTAATGCACTTAGCAAATCATAGGATGATCAGACAAAGTCAACATGGTTTTACGAAAGGGATCGTGTTTGACAAATCTAATAGAGTTTTTTGAGGCTGTAACTCGTGGGTAGATAAAGGGGAATCAGTGGATGTAGTATACTCGGATTTCCAAAAGGCATTTGATAAGGTGCCACGCAAAAGGTCCATACACATGCTAATGGCTCATGGAGTTGGGGGTGACATATTGGCATGGATAGAGGATTGGTCAACGGACAGGAAGCAAAGAATAGGGATAAATGGAGCATTTTCAAGTTGGCAGGCTGTGAATCGTGTGTCGCAAGGATCAGTGCTGGGGCCTCAGCTATTTACCTTTATATTAATGACCTAGACAAAGAGACAGAGATAATGTATCTAGGTTTGCTGACATGTAAACTATGAGGAGGATACCATAGAAAAGTTACAGCACAGAAGGAGGCCATTCAGCCCATCGTGTCTACGCCGGCCGAAAAATCTAGCCGCCCAATCTAATCCCGCCTTCCAGCAGCTGGTCTGTAGCCTTGCTGGTTACAGCACTTCGGGTGCATGTCAAGGTACCTTTTAAATGAGTTGAGGTTTTCTGCCTCCACCACCATTCCTGGCAGTGAATTCCGGACACCCAGCACCCTCTGGGTGAAAAAGTTTTTCCCCATGACCCCTCTAATCCTTCTACCAATCACCTTAAATCTGGGCCCCCTGGTAATTGACCTTTCTGCCAAGGGAAACAGGTCCTTTTCTGTTTACTCCATCTCGGCCACTCATAATTTTGTACACCTCAATTCAGTCACCCTTCAGCCTCCTCTGTTCTAAGGAAAACAACCCTAGCCGATCAAATCTTTCCTCATAGCTGCTACTTTCAAGCCCTGGTAACATTCCTTTAAATCTCCTCTGTACTCTCTCCAGAGCAATTATGTCCTTCCTGTAATGTGGTGACCAGAACTGTGTGCAATACTCCAGCTGTGACCTAACCAGCGTTTTATACAGTTCCAACATTACATCCCTGCTTTTGAATTCTATACCTCGACCAATAAAGAAAAGCATTCCATATGCCTTCTTCACCACTCTATCTACCTGTCCTGCTACCTTCAGGGACCTGTGGACATGCACTCCAAGATCTCTCACTTCTTCTACCCCTCTCGATATTGTCCCCTTTATTGAGTATTCCCTCCCTTTATTTGCCCTCTCCAAATGCATTACCTCACACTTCTCTGGATTAAATTCCATTTTCTACCTGTCCGCCCACTCAACCCAACCATTGATTGATATCATTCTGGAATCTACAGCTATCCTCTTCACTATCAACTACACAGCCAATTTTTGTGTCATCTGCAGATTTGCCAATCATGCCTCCCATATTTAAGTCCAAATCATTAATATATACCACAAATAGCAAGGGTCCCAGCACTGAGCCTGTGGAACATCACTGGAAATCGCTTTCCATTCGTAAAAACATCTGTCGACTACTACCCTTTGTTTCCTGTCACTGAGCCAATTTTGGATCCATCCTGCCACATGTTCCTGTATCCCATGGGCCTTCATTTTACTGACCAGTCTGCCATGCGGGACCTTGTCAAATGCCTTACTAAAATCCATGTAGACCACATCCACTGCACTACCCTCAGCAATCTTCCTTGTTACTTCCTCAAAAAACTCAATCAAGTTAGTAAGACATAACCGTCCCTTAACAAATCCATGCTGACTATCCCTGATTAATCCATGCCTTTCTGAGTGGTAGTTTATCCTGTTCCTCAGAATTTATTTCAACAATTTACCCACCACCGAGATCAGACTCACCAGCCTATAATTATTTGACCTATCCCTCGCGCCCTTTTTAAACAATGGTACAACGTTCGCAGACCTCCAATCCTGCCTGTTTCCAGTTAGGATTTGAAGATGATCCTCAGCACTTCTGCTATTTCCTTCCTGGCTTCCTTTACCAACCTGGGATGCAATCCATCCGGCCCTGGTGATTTATCCACTTTCAAGGATGTCAGACCCTCTAGTACTTCCTCTCTCATTATACTAATCATATCTAATATTTCACACTCCTCTTTAACTACAATGTCTACATCAACCCTCTCCTTTGTGAAGACAGAGACAAAGAGACTGCTAAGAGATGTGAGTGATGGCAGATGGAGTATAATGTGAGGAAGTGTGAGGATATTTACGTTGGTTGTAAGAATGGAAAAGCTGAATATACTTTCAAAAGGTGTGAAACTTGTAAATGTTGATGTTCAGAGGGACTTTGGTGTACTCACTCAAGGAACACAGAAAGTTAGCATGCAGGTATAGCAAGCAATTAGGAAAGCAAATGGTATGTTCTGCTTTATTGCAAGGTAACTGGAGTACAAGAATAAGGAAGTCTAGCTACAGTTGTACAGGGTTTTGGTGAGACCACAGCAATTTTGGTCTCCATATTTAAGGAAGGATATACCTGGCTTGGAGCCAGTACAGCAAAGGTTCACTAAATTGCTCCCTGGAATGAGAGGGTTGTCCTATGGTGAGAGGTTGGGTAAATTGAATCTATATTCTCTGGAGTTTAGAAGATTGAGAGGTGATCTCACTGAAACATACAAGATTCTGAAGGGGCTTGATAAGGTAGACACTGAGAGGTTGTTCCCCTGACTGGGGAATCTAGAACACGGGGACACAGTCTCAGGATAAGGGGTCGATCATTTAGGACTGAGATGAGGAGAAATTTCTTCACTCAAAAGATTGTGAATCTTGAATTCTGTAACCCCAGAGAATTGTGGATGCTCCATCATTGAATATATTTAAGGCTGAGAGAGAAAGATTTTTCGTGTCTCAGGGAATCAAGGGATATAGGAAGCAGGTGGGAAAGTGCAGTTGAAGTCGAAGATCAGCATGATTGTATTGAATGGCACAGCAGCCTCGACGGGCCGTTTGGTCGACTCCTGCTCCTATTTCTTATGGTCTTATGTTTATAGCGCTCCTCCAGTTGCTGACGGATATCCCAATGGCAGCTTGGCATGAATAATGGTGCCCGACCCAGGAAACAGCCAGAGACATGGCAGTATAAGGAAAATGCAGCCCAAGATGTTCAAAAAATTCTAGGATCAATGATTATTCAGCCAACTGAAATGAGGTATCCTGCCCACTCTGTCCTTTCTAAATGACGGAACTGAGATAAAGGCTCAGAGTAAATATAAGGACTTGCTGAGTACTTTGACAGGATCTGTTATGCCTTGTTATGAGTTTGAGAAAGCAGTGATTCTTTTAACAGAGGTGAGGCGAGGAAAGCCCTTGGATTTGTTCTATTACGATGTTTAATTGAAGGTCCCTGACTGGATAGCATATGCATAAAATGTTATCGGTTGCAAATGTATCCTGACTGGCCAGGACCTCAGAGTGGGGATTTGAATTTGGCTTGTCATTGGAATAAATTTATTTTTTAAAGTCATTATTTTCAAGGATTTAAGTTTACTAGTTTCTTGTGGCTTATGTTTTTGTTAATCATTCTAATTCTGAAGGGGAAAACAACTGGTATACAGTTTGATCTGCCAATGAGCCCCATTTAGCAGCAGTTGAAAGCAGTCCTCTATGAGGACTGGAGGTGAAGAGCCTATTTACCTTAGCAGAGAGGTCAGTGACGAGGGGGCATAGATTTAAAGTGATTGGTAGAAAGATTAGAGGGGAGATGAGGAAAACCTTTTTCACCCAGAGGGTGGTGGGGGTGTAGAACTCACTGCCTGAAAGGTTAGTCGAGGCAGAAACCCTCAACTCATTCAAAAGGAGTCTGGATATGCACCTCAAGTGCAGTAATCTGCAGAGCTATGGACCAAATGCTGGAAGGTGGGATTAGAACGGATGGATCGTTTTTCGGCTGGCACAGACAACAATGGGCCAAGGGGCCTCTTTCTGTGCCTTAAACTTACTATGATTCTATGAAAGTGTCAGTGCACTGCTCCTGAGGCCAAAGTCCAGTGTACAAAACTAGAATGTTGCATTTACCAAGTAACCTCAACAGTTAATGAGAACAGATCAATTCTCGTGGTTCTTACAGCCTTATTAAATGGAAGAAAAACTCAGTGCCTGTGATGGAGTATCGATTGTAAAACGGTGCAAATAGTTTTTAACTCCACTGGCTAGCAAGAGGTTTAATCTGAATGAGGTAGGATTGGGGTAAAGAGACGGTGCCTCCATTTCTGAGGGTCTAGTGTCTTTCCTTTCCCTTGACTCTACCCCTGCTTGTTAATTCTAATTTGTGATTTGCAGAGACTTATGACTGTGTCCTATGGAAATGCCCACCAGATGCCACTCACCAAAATGAAAATGCAGAAGCCAGTGGAAAGAGAAGTGCGGATCCGGATGCCACCACCTGACCAAGGCTCTCGTTCTTCCCCACTCAGGATACGAGTAGAGAAAGAGCCAGTGAAAGTTTCTATTCCAAGCAAACCTGTCCAATCCTCGCCTCAGCCACAGGCCATGTATAGCAGTGTAAGAGGAGCAAGCCCTCCTCTACCCACAATTCACTCTGTCCAGTCTTTACAAGAACCCACAATGCAGTGTTCTGCTACTGCGATTGGGATATCTGACTTTGCCCAAGGGAAAATGACAATTGAGCAAGATAGCAGAGTACCTATGTCGTCAGGTGCCAATGCTGCATTCAGACCCACTGGAAGGCTATATCAAGATGGATGCACTTCCAGAGAAACAGAAACATTTGTTCACGTAAAAACTACCAATGATACTGAGCAGCAAACCAACTTTTCTAAACCTGACGTTCCTTCATCATCAAGTGCAGACAGTATGAGTTTTGGTGGGTAATGGTCCTGCACCAAAAAGTATTTTCATTTTGAGTTTCAATTAAATGTGTAGTACATGATCAGTGTGTACTGTTTACTGTGTCACTCTGAAGACAAATTGTCTGAACTCATTATAAATTGGATTTTAAACCTTGAGGTACACGTTTAGGGTTTTGAATGTTCTCAGAAAGCAAATTAGATTTTTTTATTAAAACTTGCCTAAATACTTATTTTTAAAATCAACTGTAATGGATGAAATTGACAATGAAAATGGTGAAATTTGCTTGCATTCAATATATGTCAGTTCGATTTTTATTTCAATCATCTTGTAAATTACATTCTTTAAAGATGGATCCAGTAAGTGTTCCACAATGTTTTGTGTGTTGGAATTTCATATTAGGTTTTAAATCTGGTCTTAAAACAAGTTGGTAAGTTTCCACGCATAATTTCACACTGTATGGTACGCTGTACATTACTGTATTCAGATCAAACACTTCTACAAATGTCTGTATAATATGCATAATTAAGATAATTAAAAATGAATCCTGATTACTTATTGCTTAAGCCCCATACACAAGGATTTCCTCAAAATTAAGATATTGACAGTTAATTTGATAGATGATGAGCATTTTTAAAGTTTTTTTTTGTCTGACCAGATTTTGAAATAGTCATTATGATCACTGATCGCTTCCTTTGTTCTAGAAAAGATTTTGTAATTTGTGCGATTAAATATGATCTTGCCATATTTTATAATTGGTCATGGATACAGTTACAGATTTCAAAATGGATGCCAAGTACTCATTTGATTTTACCAAATTAATACTGATTGTCCCACTTCAAACATCACCCCTATACCTCAATAGAACTTTTGATCTAACTTATTAAATACCGTCCTTCAGAATTTCATATTGCAATCAAAAATATTCCCAACTGTTTTTTTTTAAATGTATCTGCAGCTAGTAACTCTGTGAATGTAATTCTGGTACTCTGGATAATTTGTGCAGTGTCTCTGCAAAAGTAATTCCCAGTTGAGCACCATAGGCAGGAGTGAAACTTTAAAGTAATTGATGGATGTTAAAACCAGGACCGGGATTTTATAAAGCTCCTGACGCCAGGCTCCGTGTTGAGGGGAGGAGGGGGGTGCCGGAAGATCGTTCCAGCAACAGCCTGCCATGGAGTCCCCTGCTGGGAGGGCCGGGCCCAATCCTCCCCGTGGTGGCGAGGCACCCCGGTGGCCCCCACCGCTGGGTGACGGAGTCCGGAATAAAATATTCAAATTAGCAGAATTCATACATTAAAATAAATTTGACTCCAAACTGTCTTGTCATTGTGCCTCCTATGCATTTGAATGTAGATTGTTACACTATCACAAACATTAGTTCAGTACTCCACTTGACTAAAGTTCATCAGTATTGCGACACTCCTCCCCCAAAATAGTCTCAGTTTAAGAGGCTGTATTACTGTGGGCAATACCAGTCGATGGTTTTTATCTATTTAAATTATATCCTGGAGTTTTAAATTTAATATTCAAATATGCTACTCGACCAGTAACATTTTAACATTTAAAAAATTTTTATTTTATGCTTTGCATTCATTCACATGGGTTCGCCATTTTTTGTGATGCAGTGAAAATGTTGTCATTTTATATTGCAGAGTTTGACTTCAGTTATATAAACTGACTGAGGATTAACTGAGAAGCGCAGATTAGTACTGGCAATTCCCAATTAGTTTTTAATACACTAGCTAAACATATTTTAAGAAAAAAGCTCTCATTGTGATACGAGCATTGTGAGTGTATTTTAATTTTTCCAAAGTGGTGAGTCAGTGCAAAGAAAGAACTTGTTTACACAGTGACTGAGCGCCAAACGTAAGGTTGTGACAGTTGTCTCAGGACAGAGCAATAGCACCTCTTGTAGAAAATGCAATTCAGTTAATGCCACAGTTGGTTCATCCCCCGCCACATAGATCTACCCTTACCAAACTTACTGAGTGTGAGCTACTAGAACAGTATGTAAAATGTGATTTTTTTTTTTTGCTTTAATGGTTTAAACTGCGTTTAAATTATGACAACTAAATGTGGCATAAATGTAAATTTCTGGTTTTAGCATCCCTTTTAATTACCTCAAAAACTAAAATATTGTGATGGATGAGCAAGTGCATTGACCACTCTCCATTTAGTTCTATGCTTTGGGTTCATATCCAGCCTAGGCTGTTGGGATAAAATATTCTCCCATCTGTTGGCTGCAAGGGTCTTACGGGGAATAACTTTGGCAGTTCCTCGTGGATCCATAGCACATTACTACCTCTAAATTGGAATTAGTTGACAATCTCACTCATGCCCTATTTCTACTGCAGGAGTATCTCAGAGACAATCCTTTAACAGTGCCAGTGGAGGCCCCAAAGCACTCCTTCAGTCTGCCTGATTCCATGTCACCGGCAGAGCAGTGTGATTTCCAGGTTTGGCTAGCTCTGAATCAGCTCACAGACTGGTTGGAAGTCTTAGGTCTGGTTGTTTATTGTGAAGCTCTTTTTGGGACACAGAATGGCTGCTTACTGTTGGTGCATGGTGGCATAACAAGAAGGAAGGTAGGCCTGACCCAACAGATCTCTGGAGGTCAGAAAATTAAAAAAAAAAACAAAACGTGGGGGTTTTTTTCATTGTAAAATAGGGAGGCAATGCTGTTCTTTTTAATTTGCAACAAAATGTACCCTCTTCCCTTGTGCCCCTCATTGGTCTAATAAATGAAGACTTTAATTTTCAGCTTTTTAAATAAATATTCTCCTATTTTATGTTCAATTTGTTACTGTTGAATTTGCAGAATATCTGGGTGACCCAAGACGAAATATAAAGGTGCCTGCAGCTTTCTTAATGAAGGCGCGACAGAAAACCAAACCAAAGTACGTAGCACGTTACCTCATTCGGATGATGTTCCCAAAAGATACGCTAATGTATAGTAACATGCAAGGTGACAAAGCTAGAGGAATCAAACCATTGGATCCTAATAGGGTCACAGCTCTACGAGGTGAGCCTTTCTCTGGATAACGAATAATATTTAATTACTCACAAAGATACTTGTGATTATCTATCTTGCACTGCTACAGTAATTAATTGTATTAAGTCACTGCCTCTAAGATGCAGCACTTAATTTAACTGTTTAACAGTGCAATGGTATTTAACAATTATGTATTGACTAACATTCCAACAAATTGACCAATCTTCACTTATTTTTTTTTAATTTCTGTCTTAATTGAATGCTACAACCTCACAGTTTTAGCAAAGTAATGCCAGTACCTGTCTCATTTCTTTCTGATAACTGAGAGACTGTAGCATTATCAAGAGAGTTCATTAGAAAATTGGTCCTTTTTTAAGCCCTGCAAAAAAAAAAAGCATCAATTTTCCCAATTAAATACTGGATCAATGTAAATGTCTAAGTGGACAAGGTTCATTTTCCTGATTCATAGGAAGGCATTTTTAAATAACTTTTAGTCTAATGAATTATAAACAAGTTAATTTATATTATCACCTGATGGTAAAACAATAACCATACCACTGTGTGTGTTTCTGACAGGAAAATATTTAATTGAAAATTGGCAACAAATTTTAATGATTTGCTACTTGTTTTTTTAAATTATTGAATCTCCCTCTTTTTTCCCAGAATTCCTTTGTACGCTTTTCCCCACGTATGATTTGAGTGAGGAAGGTAAAGACTGGAAGACTTGTGTCTCCAATGTAAATTCCATGATACGCAGCCTGCGTTGTGAAATCCAAAAA
Source organism: Heterodontus francisci (assembly GCF_036365525.1). Classification (NCBI taxonomy): domain Eukaryota; kingdom Metazoa; phylum Chordata; class Chondrichthyes; order Heterodontiformes; family Heterodontidae; genus Heterodontus; species Heterodontus francisci. The sequence continues at coordinate 32,823,762 of NC_090380.1, read as the reverse complement.
GGAGCAGTAAGTAGAGTCAACAGAGAGTAAAGGCTTTTATTTTGCATTATTGGCAAGTACACATCAGGTTGATGTGAACATAAGTTAAAACTAAGTAGATGCAACAGTTCTGAAATGCTATATCAATTATATTTCTTTTCCTTCTTGGGGAAACTTTGTAATGCACTGTTGTGGGGAAAATAACTGGTCTCGAGTCCACGCGATTAAAGTAAATAAAGGTTTATTCAAACAAGGGAGAGGTGCCTGGTGAAACAGCCAGAGGTTTCTCAATGAAACGGAGTCTGTAGTACAAATTTATAGAATACAATAACTATTACTCATTTGTCCACACTACCCCGCCCCGCCCCCCCCACCCCGCCCCCCCCACCTCCAACACATTCCAAAGCTGCAGCTTGATCAATAAACTGGAGTGTATTGTCTCACTAATCATCCACCCTGTTGTCTCCTCCCCATTCCAGAGGCTTGGTGTTTTCACAGTTTATAATATCCTGTGCCTCCTGCAGTTGCAGTATTATCTCAAGGACAACATGTTTACACAGATGTAAAGGCAATTAGACTTCTGAGTTGTATAGCTTCCCATAACCATTGCCACACATCCCATCATGCCCTGGTTACCCACAACTACAGGGCTTCCATCTTCCTTCTATGACTGTTAACGTATCCTAATGCTAAATAATCTACTAATATTGCCCTACTGGTCCCACTTAATGCACCAAAAAAAATTACTGTTTGCTGGCATTAGTATGTTAACATCAAGAATAATCGATGAGGTAAAGGAAGGTTCAGAACAGCTGACAGAGTTCCTGCAATGGGATAGTGTATAAAAACATAACTTTGATGTAATATTGAGTCATTCAGGCCAAGAGATCCCAGATTTAATTCTCCAACAGTGCTGACTTAGTTGATCTCAGCCGGAGCAACAGTTTGAAGGCTAAAAACGGTCTCAGTGGCCATAAATTAGGGAGGGTAAAAATTATCTAGGCCTCTTATTCCTAATTGCTATCCAAGACCTGATTCTGGAAAACAGATGCGGATGAGAACAGTATTAGGATACAATGCTTTCCAAGGTAGGTAAGCCAGCTGATACTCACTCTAGACTCACACCTGAGGAATGCACACTTGGAAATGGTATGAGGGGGCTGCTGGGAAAAAGAACAAGTAAGGGATTCAGATGACCTTCACACCAAGCATGAAGTTTTGAGCAATTCTTAATAAATCTATCTGAACTCCTGATTCTCCACTGCTTTGAGATGCCTCCTCCCTGTCTCCCTTGTATGGTTTCTCTTTCGTTTGGTGACTTTAAAATTTACATTAGTGACTAATATTGAACCTTTGGGTATTTAGTGGAACGATTTGAACATGTACATATTGTGAACCTTCACGTATTAGCTAATAGTCATTTCAAGATTACTTTTTCAGTTAAGCGACAGCGTATTCAGTACTTAGTGTATAAAATCATTGTTACTGTATAATATAATCTGATTTGACACAGTTTGGACAGTTCTGCCATCGGGATGAGCACAGGTTTCAGTTTTACGTCATTATTAGAGTATTGCAGTTGATAGGCATTTTGCTTTCTGCCTGTTTTCCATTCTTGGAAGCAGTTCCTCAGAAATTTTTTTTAAATGCCTTTAAGTTTTTGTTTCTTTGCCCTCTCCAAATTTACACTTTGTACTCCTCACTTCAAGATGGTGATTCTGCACCGATGCATTGTATTCTTCATTTGTACGTGTGCCTGGATGGTGAATTTCAGTAGAAACCATCACAGTTAGCCTAATCTTGCCCTCATCTGTTTCTCATAAGAAGTGACTATTTCTTCCTTTACCCAACTCCCAGACTAATTGTAACGCACAACGCAACCTCAAACTAGATTGAACAATGTATGATGAATCAAATTGGAAATCTTGATTTGTATACCATGTACTACATTTAGCACCTGACCTCTGTAACTTTTATTCTTATTTCTAAATGCATCTTGTTTTCTTTGTATCAGACTAGCTTTCCTTCATATGAAAGTTATAAAACCTGTTGTAATGCTAGTACAGTATAAAGGAATAATCTTAAATACTACCAACAGTAAATGTCTCTTTTAATGGCCACGTACAATCCAAACCTCCTCTTCCCTAATTAGTAGTTTTTTGTGGTAACATTTTCTGACTGGAATGTATAACCCATGCAAGTATCTGAGAAAAATTCTGTAAAATGGAAACTTTTAATGAGATAAAAAAATATGCTGCCCTAATCTGTACTGTGAATAATTGATATATATATATGTGTATAACTTTCATTGATATGTCCTTTCAATTTTATTTGGCAAATAGTAGCAGTCTCAAGGAGCAGTTCATATTTGCAAGTTTTAAGCTTGTATTTGCAGTTGTTTTAAGTGCTGTATGTTCATTGTCTACGTATATTAAAGCTGCTTTCAATATATTCATTCTTTAAGTCATTTACTTCTACATGCAACTTGTAGATCGGGAATTTATTGCAAGGGCTATATTGGTGCTAAACACCATAAGTTAGACCCACATGCTCCCCAGTGGTGAGTTTCCACCAGAATTTGCTGGAAGAGTAATTGGAATCTGCACATAGGACAATTGGGAGAGGCGTGGCTAAGGACCAAAATAAAACCCCAATGCAGTGCAATGCTCCTCAGTCCCAATAGTGTTTTAAAATAGGTGTTTGTAGGTTCTACTGATGGGCAGAATCCAATACACATTCAAATTATATTCAAATCACCTTGAGGACAGTTTTTATATCAGTCAAGTTAGTTTGTTAGGTGAAATTGTGACTCCCCACCCCCTCCTTTCCTATTGCAGTTGTACAAACAATATGAAAACCAGAGGCTTTTAATTTTCAACTGCTCAAGCAGTCTGTAAATCCAATCCTATTTCTGATTTACCAGCTGTATTTTAATAACATGTAAATGGTCGCTTTTTGAACAATACGAGCCACATTCACAAGGTGTAGGATTAACATGGAATTATATATTTTTTTAAAATACACATTCAGATGGTAATTTAAGGCTAGGACTGGTAACTGCATGCCAGATTTAAAATATTTATATATTGCTTTGCATTTTACAACAGTGAACCTAGACATTGTCAGAACTGCACCACTGAATTTTTTTTTAAAGCAACTAATGAGGGAAACAGAATTATTTCTTCATTTAAAGAGTAAGTGATGATTCCTGTGATTACACCAAACATACTGAACCCTCGAGCACCATTCTGTAATGGTCTAAGTGCCAATTGCAATGGTGCTAATTCATCATCTCGATCTCACTGTTGATTTTAATGGAGCTGGGATTATTACTATTCAACTTTATCAATGCAGCCTTATCCTTATGCAGCAGCACAGAAGTCTTGGGAAATTATTGTGTGGCATATGTCGGGGGTTCTTTATGTCGAGGGCCCCCTAGGGATCTGCAAGAAGGTTTCAAGGTGTTGCTAAATCAGCATCTTTCAACAAAAAAAGAGTGAGACTGATCACCACCAATGTCAGTGGTGCCCAATTTATTATGAAGAATGAGGCATTGAAATAAGCGATTTTTTTTCAATCCAACTCCCAAAAAAGTTTAGTTCAGTACACTAATGCGAGGTTGGGCTGACGTAGTGCCACAAAGGCCACTGATGTTGAAGGAGAGGTGACACCATGCACCCCGCCCTCTCCCCCCACCCCTAGATCCATTAGTGACAGCTGCCAGCGGGTACTTTTCCTGGCATGCCGTGTGGCATGCACACTCCTGCCTGCCATGTTTAAATCAGGTAAGCTTAGAGGTGGATGGGATTTGATGTCCTTTGGGGCGAATAGTAACAAAAGGTTGTCGATGAGTGTTTGTTTGGTTGACTTCACCTTTCACTGTTTATGCGGCTGACTGCTGCTTATCCATGACAGCTGATCAAACCATCCACTGCTGCTGCCACCAGGTACTTAAAGTCCCAGTTCCAAGTCCCAGGGTATCACTCATGCACAGTGCTGTGAATGTTGACCCTTTTTCATGTTGGAAAGTGAACCTAGAGTTTAGTTGATCTATATGATGATCGGTTGTGGGATCTTGCTGTGCATGAATGCTGTGCTGGTTTTACCACATGACAGGAGTCATAGTTTAAAAAAAAATAGTTGTGCTGTGTTACATGGGGTCTGTGGAATCTTTATAACATGGGAGGAGGACTTCAAGTAAAAGGGCTGAGAACCCTTAGCATTGAATTTCTGTACCATTATGATGGCGTACACCATAGAAAGGCACAAGTTTTCTACAAATTCAGGCCCGTGCTATCATTATAATTCCCTTTGTACAGCTTTCTATGATTTTGTTTCTTGAAATCACGATAGCTTGTACAATGTTTAAAATTGCTTTCATTTGATTTTTGCAGTTTTAAGTTGCTAAATGGAGTGTAGTATATGACCGTGAAGGAGGAACACAGAATTCAACCAGTAGGTTGCATGTCTAATCCATTTTGCAATTTTTTTTTGTACAAGGCGTGAGACCAAAGCAGTCATAAGTAAGATTACATCTCTTTCCTCATCATGAATCGTAAGTAATGAGTAATAATGAATGGCTGTACTCTAGTTAGGAGTAGGTTATTCATTGGGAGCATCAATGAATCCCATTACAGCTCTGTGGTGCAGCATGTTGATGTACCAATACTGTGCCTGATGAAGTTGTAGGCTGTCAATTTGGATCTGGGATTGCCTGTGTGGAAATTTCCCAGGTTGCCATAGAGACAGCAAAAGTCTAGGTTGGGGGTTTTTGAAGAAAGAAAAACATTCTTTCTGATGCTTGCTAATGTTATAGATAGACTAATACTAGGTGGAGTGTGTCTGTGTGTGTCCACAACCTTTCGATTCGATAACACGTTCTGATATGTCTGTGTGTTCTCTGTTTGCTCCCTGGTAGTAATTTTTGTTTAGTATTCCAAGTTCTAGAATCTAAATAGCAAAATGCCAATTTACTAGAATATTTCTTCAATGATGGCAAATAAAATAGACTAATAAAATCTTAGTTGTCTGGGAAAATAACGGCGAGTTCAATGTGCGCACTGTCATTAATGTGTAAATAACCCAGAAATTTCTGGCAGGAAGAAATACCCCATTAGTTGTAAATTGCCACAAATTGCAGGATGATTTGCACCACCCCGCCATTAGCCTAGCGAAAACAGAAACTCACTATCAGCACCCCTGAGAGTTTCAAGGTTTGCTGCTTTTGCAGACTAACTATGAATTAAATTCACCACAGAAAGTTAGGGCTGGTATTTAACAATGTAAGACCCTGAAATCCAACATGGGGGGTCTAACAATTAACCCTTTAACCCCTTCACTGTCCAAGTTCAGAAATGATTCAAAGTGATAACCCTTATTGGTGACAATGGTTATGTTTTATTCAGTGTAAGTAAGACTTGACACATGCCAGTGTCTGAGCAGTAGTATCAAAACACAACAGCATTACCATTATGCCCTGGGTAAAAGCGCGATCTCCATGTAACTACTCCCTGATTGTGCCCCAGGTACTGTCATGTCAATGCAACACTTAATTCTTCTACAATCTCTGTGCTCTGGAAATTCCTTCTTGTGCTTTTCTTTGCACAGAAAAGCCTATAAAGACCAATTTAACCCAGTCATTACCTCAGATGACACAAGGACATTAGTGAGAAAGGATCTGGCCTCAGACGATCATGAAGTAAAAGCCAGTATAGGTGGAAATTAGGAAAAGCAAGAATCAGAAAACACTTGGTGGGGGGGTGGCAGTAGTATCTTATAGGATTCCGCCCACCCCCCTCAACAGTAGTTAAACTGTTGGACACAGCATTAAACAAGAAATTATTGGAGCTTGTAACTAAGGCAATGTAATAATTGTGGGAGACTTTAATTTTCATATAGACTGGGACAATGAAATTGGCAAGAGTGATCTAGACGATGAGTTAATAGAATGTTTTCAGGACAGTTTCTTAGAGCAATATGTTGTAGAACCAACTAGGGATAACGCTATCTTAGATCTAGTATTGTATAATGAAGGACTGTTAATTTGCAATGTCAGGGTAAAAGATCCACTGGGAAATAGTCATCATAATACCATTGAATTCCATGTTAAGTTTGAAATCACACTCACAAACAAGAATCTTAAACATAAACGAAGCCAATTACGTGGGTATGAGAGGAGAACTGGCTGAGGTAAATTGGGTAAATAGGCTAAAAGGTATGGTGATAAATAAACAGTGGGAGACCTTGAAAGAAACAATTCAAAATGTTCAACAAAAATACATTCCATTGAAAAACAAAAAGTCAGCAAGAAAGATCCATCCATGGCTCACTCAGGAAGTTAAGGATAGCATTAGATCAAAAGAAGAGGCTTACAATGTTGCAAAAAAAGAGTAGCGAGTCTGAAGATTGGGAGTGTTTTAGATACCAGCAAAAGGCCACTGAAAACTTGATAAAAAGGAAGAAAAATAGAATGTGAGTAAACTAGCCAGGAATGTAAAAGCAGTTTGTAAAAGCTTTTATAGGTATATAAAAAGGGAGAGTAGCTAAAGTAAACGATCCCTTAGAAGCAGAGACAGGAGAAATTATCATGGGAAATGAGGAAATGGAAGAGGCATTGAACAAATATTTTGTGTCTGTCTTCACAGTAGAAGACACCAGTTTCATACCAGAAATAGGGGCTAAAAAGAGTGTTGAAATTAATATCAGCAAAGAAAAAGTATTGGAGAAATTTAAGGGACTAAAATCTGACATCCCTGGGACCTGATGGCCTACACCCTAGGGTTCTAAAAGAGATAGCTGCAGAGATAGTGAATGCACTATCTATGCTTTTCCAAAATTCCTTAGATTCAGGAACAGTCCCATCAGATTGGAAGTTGTCAAATGTTACACCGTTTTTCAAGGAAGGAGGGAGGGAGAAAATGGGGAACTACAGGCCAGTTAACCTAACATCAGTCATTGAAAAAATGCTGAAATCTGTTATTAAGGAAGTCTTAACCATGCACTTAGAAAAGCACAGTATGATTAGAAAAAGTCAACATAGCTTTACTGAAGGGAAATCCTGTTTGACAAATTTATTAGTCATTTGTGGATGTGACTAGTAGTGTAGATAAAGGGGAACCAATAGATGTCGTATACCTGGATTTCTAAAATGCATTTGATTAAGGTGCCACAGATAAGGGCTCATGGAGTTGGGGGTTAATATATTTGCATGGATAGAGGATTGGTTAATGGACAGGAAGCAGAGAGTGGGCAAAAACGGGGCTTTTTCAAGTTGGCAAACAATGAATAGTGGAGTACTGCAAGAATCAGTGCTGGGGCTTCAGCTATTTACAATCTATATTAATGAATTAGATGAAGAGACGGAGTAATGTATCTAAGTTTGCTGATGATATAAAGATAGGTGGAAAGGTAAGCTGTGGGGAGGACATGGGCTGCAAAGAGATATAGACAGGTTAAGTGAGTGGGCAACAAGATGGCAGATGGAGTATAATGTAGGGAAGTGTGAAGTTATTCACTTTGATCATAAGAATTGAAAAGCAGAATATTTTTAAAAGGTGTAAGTGTTGTAAGTGTTGATGTTCAAAGAGACTTTGGTGTGCTTGTATAAGGTAAAGGTCTGCAAAGGAAACCCTACCCGAACCAAACCCGACACATGTCATCGGGACCCATCTGGCTCGGGTCGGGTAGCAGGTCTTTACATCAGTACATGGGTAAAGGCCTGCTGCCCGACCCCGACGGGACCCGACTACATGTGTTGGGCTTGGTTCGGGTCGGACTTCCGGATCAGGCATTCGGGCTCGGGTCAGGTTTCCTCTGCAGACCTTTAGTACAAGGTACGCCGAAAGTTAGCATGCAGGTACAGCAAGGAATTAGGAAGGCACATGGCATGTTGGCCTTTATTGCAAGGGGATTGGAGTACAGGAATAAAGAAGTCTTGCTACAATTGTACAGGGTTTTGGTGAGAGCACACCTAGAATACTGTGTGCAGTTTTGGTCTGCACATTTAAGAAAGGATATACTTGCATTGGAGGCGGTACAGCACAGGTTTACGAAATTGGTCCTATGATGAGAGGCTGGGTAAATTGGGCATGTATTCTCTGACGTTGAGAAGAATGGGAGGCGATCTCATTGAAGCATACAAGACTCTGAAGGGGCTGGACAGGGTAGACACTGAGAGATTGTTTCTGCTGGTTGGGGAATCTAAAACACGGGGGCACAGTCTCTGGATAAGCGTCCGATCTTTTAGGACTGAGATGAGGAGAAATTACTTCACTCAAAGGGTTGTAAATCTTTGGAATTCTCTACCCCAGAGGATAGTGCATTCTCCATCGTTGAATAAATTTAAGGCTAGGATAAACAGATTTTTGGTGTCTCAGGGAATCAACGGATATGGCGAGCGGGCAGGAAAATGGATTTGAATCCTAAGATCAGCCATGATCTTTATTGAATGGCGGAGCAGGCTCAATGGGCCATACGGTCTACTCCTGCTCCTATTTCTTGTCGTCTTGTGTGTTTGCTATTATTTGAACAGCCCAATTACAAAAGATATCCTGTATCCATCTGCCCATCCAGGCCGGGTCAGCCTCCCAAGATCTCTGGTTTCCCTCATTCGGATTCCTATCAACTCGTAAACATTGCAATGCCAAGCTTGACTGAAGCAAGCCAAACATGGTGGTCTTAGTGCTCTGCTGTTTTGTCTCAGTTCCACCTACATTTGGCCCTTTGAGATTCTGCTATGGTGTTTATCTTCTCAAGCAGCAGGCTGCCTGTTTGCACACTCTGCTAGATTTCTGCTGAAGTTTACCTTTTTATGATTTGGTCAATGAAGCCTCAAATCACCGTTTCCCATCAATTAACCTCTCAACCATTTTTACCCCAGGAGAAATCATGCATCATGAAGATGCCCAAAGCTTTCCTTTATGATACCAAGAAAACATTGCAGGATCTGCTTTTAGTTGAACACAACCTATTTTCAACAAAACAGTTTTCACCGAAAAATATCACTCCTGGAAGCATCATTCAGGCTGTAGACGCATTTGTTTAACTTCCATAGTTTTCCTTCTATATCTGCTGTCTCTTAGGGTGCTTTCAGAAAACTTCTCTTTGAAAAGTATCACCCGTGCAGAAATGCTGCTTTTGTGCTAATTGACCTACATGCCTATGAATATTGCTAAAATAGGTTAAGGTTTTTAACATTAATTTTCCAGCTTGGGAGAGACCACTCTAAAATCAGTATCACCCAGTCACTCTTAAAACCCCTAGCAACTAGCCTCGATTTAGCCTCAAGTCCCATCTGCAAGGACGTTTTCAGTACAAATTCACCTCTGTGACAAAGCTGGTTGCCCCTTATCTGGTACCTCGGGAAAACTCCAAGCTGTCTCAAACTATCTAATTCCCTTTGTTTTGCCTCTCCTATTAGCTTAGCTCCAAGTTTATTGGCAGCAACCAAAACTTCGCGATTGTGCGGACTTCTGCTTCTAGTTCTGTTCTGAGACTGTTGTGTGGCCTTTATTTCATTGTGTAATCTATTCAAGCTATGCCTGTAGTTGCACTTTTATGTCTATTGGGATGACTACTGCAAATTAGCCATCTTGCACAAGCAGATGTTCTTTCTCTGGTGTGTGATCTTTTTCTGACGGGTCACTTCCGGACTCCCTATGAGTACTTGCACTGCACTTTCTTACTCCACTTCTTCACCCCATTATGGCAGTCCATAGATGTCGCTTCTTGGCCATCAACCTGAATATTTAACTAATATTTAAACTTGCCGGTAACTTTTCCTGCATGCCCACAATTGTCATATCCCTCCATTCACTAGACCACTCTGCAGTATATGTCACCCATGTACCCACGCTAGGTAATTGGCCTTTGAACATATGAATCAGGAGCAGAAGTAGGCCATTCAGCTCCTCTAGCCTGCTCTGCCATTCAATAAGATTATGGTTGATCAGTTTTTATCACAAATTCCACACAGTCATCTACCCTGATAACCTTTGATTCCCTTGCCTAACAAGAATCTATCTATCCTCGCCTTAAAATTATTCAGTGACCTCGCCTCCAGCACCTTCAAGCCCAGTCTGTCCAACCTCACCCTGAATGTGATGGTTCTGTCATGTGTGTTATGATCACTCACATTACCACTATCGATCTACCACATTCTGTTCCTCAGGACCTTCACCACAAAACATGAACACTTGAGGTACAATGTGCTTTGTTTACTTCTTTCAGCTACTCAGAGTCCAAGATTTTGTAATTAATTATGATTTAATTGTGAGGAATGAACCTTAACAGTTTTATAAGTACTTTCTTACTACCATGACCTATTACCTGACTAGGGCCTTTCCATTCCCTACGATCCTCTCTTTTATAATACACCTGAATTAAATTCTGTCTCGATGGCCTTATACAATGCGTCCAAGGTCTCCGAATTTTCTCCGAGACTTCAGCCTTGATGATGGAAATATGGAACCTATTGTAGTACCTTCTAGAGCAGGAGTGATTATTACACAGCACGGAAGGCAATTTGGGATGTCACCCATAGACTTATTGATACTCCCTGTACTAAAGGCCTGCTACCCGGCCCGAACCCGACGGGACCCGACGACATGTGTCTGGTTCGGGCCGAGTCCAGGTCAGGCCAGTTCAGGTTGGACTGGACACACATGGTAAGTGCTCTGCTGGTAAGTATTGAAATTAAAAAATTTACCTGAGCTGGGAGTCCTGGACGAAACTGAGTGTGCGCAGTGAGCGAGTGACGTCACTATGATGTCATCACACGTGTGCTGCAGCTTCCTGGAGGTTCCGAGTCTGAAGTTAAGTAAAGGGATGGTCGGGTTGGGTCGGGGTCAGGCTCAGGGCAAAATCGGAGGGGGTCGGGTCGGGCATGTGTCCACTGTGGTTTGGTCGGGTTCCGGTCGGGTTCTTTTTCCCGACCTGAGCAGGTCTTTAGACTGTACCCGCTAAACATCTAGAGTAAATTCTTTGCATGAACCAGGGCAGTTGTCAACTTGCAGTCTGGTTGATCAGCTAAAATTTTCTGCAGTATTTCATCAATCACTGCATGATTCCTTTCACAAGAAATGACTGAAGGCACTGGATACTGCCAAGGTTATGGGCCTGACAACATTCTGGCAATAGTACTGAAGACCTGTGCTCCAGAAATTGCCGTGCCCCTAGCCAAGCTGTTCCAGTACAGCTACAACACTGGCATCCACCCGGCAATATGGAAAATTGCTCAGGTATGTCCTGTACACAAAAAGCAGGACAAGTCCAACCCGGCCAATTACCGCCATATCAATCTACTCTTGATCATTAGCAAAGTGATGGAAGGTGTCATTGTACTTGCTTGGCAATGACCTGTTCAGTGTCGCTCAGTGTGGGTTCCAATAGGGCCACTCAGCTCCTGATCTCATTACAGCCTTGGTTCAAACATGATGAGCAAGGGGGTGGAAGGTTATCGGGGCTAGGTAGAAATGTGGAGTAATCAGTTCAGCCAAGAACTTATCGAATGGCGGAGCAGGCTTGAAGAGCCGAGTGGTCTACTCCTGCTCCTAATTCATACGGATAAAAGAGCTGAATTTGAGAGGTGAGGTGAGAGTGACTGCCTTTGACAACAAGGCAGCATTTGACTGAATATGGTATCAAGGAGCCCTAGCAAAACTGGAGTCAATGGGAATCGGGGGGGGGGGGGGTGTGGGGGGGGAACTCTACACAGGTTGGAGTCTTACCTAGCATTGTGGTTGTTGGAGGTCAATCACCTGAGCTCCAGGACGTCACTGCAGGTGTTCCTCAGGGTAGTATCCTAGGCCCAACCATCTTCAGCTGCTTCATCAAAGACCTTCCTTCAATCATAAGGTCAGAAGTGGGGATGTTTGCTGATGATTGCACAATGTTCAGTACCATTCGCGAATCCTCTGATACTGAAGCAGTCCGTGTAGAAATGCAGCAAGACCTGGGCAATATCCAGGCTTGGACTAATAAGTGGGAAATAACATTCATGCCACACAAGTGCCAGGCAATGACCATCTCCAGCAAGAGAGAATCTAACCATCTCTCCTCGACATTCAATGGCATTACCATCACTGAATCCCCCACTATCAAAATTCTGGGGGTTACCATTGACCAGAAACTGAACTGGAGTAGCCGTATTAACAGTGTCGACAAGAGCAGGTCGGAGGCGAGAAATCCTGCAGCGAATAACGCATCTCCTGACTCCCCAAAGCCTGTCCACCATCTAAAAGGCAAAAGTCAGGAGTGTGATGGAATACTCTCTCTTTGCCTGGATGGGTGCAGCTCCAACAACACTCAAGAAGTTCGACACCATCCAGGGCAAAGCAGCCTGCTTGATTGGTACCCCATCTACAAACATTCACTCCCTCCACCACCGACGCGGTGGCAGCAGTGTGTACCATCGACAAGATACACTGCAGCAACTCATCAAGGCTCCTTTAACAGCACCTTCCAAACCCGCGACCTCTACCACCTACAAGGTCAAGGGCAGCAGATGCATGGGAACACCACCACCTGCAAGTTCCCCTCCAAGCTACACACAATCCTGACTTGGAAATATATCGCTGTTCCTTCACTGTCGCTGGGTCAAAATCCTGGAACTCTCTTCCTAACAGCACTGTGGGTGTACCTACCCCACATAGACTGCAGTGGTTCAAGAAGGCAGCTCACCACCACCTTCTCCAGGGCAATTAAGGATGGACAATAAATGCTGTCCCAGCCAGTGATGCCCACATCCCATGAACGAATAATAAAAAAATACTCAGTAGGTCTGACAGCATCTGTGGAGAGAAACTGAATTAACATTTCAGGTCTGTGACCTTTCATCGAAACACAAAACCTTGGGCTGGATTTTATGGTGGGTGGCGGGAGGGGGAAGCTGTCCACCGACCAAGAAGTTGGTGACAATCCCCGCCTCTGCCGGGCCTGGGGATCCAGACTAGATTTTACGGTCGCCAGGCACTTAATTGGTCTTGGGCAGGACTTCCACCTCATTGAGACAGTCATAGTGGCCACTGCTGGGACTACAACCCAGAAGATGACTGGGAGCATACCCAACAACCACAGGTTTAGTCTGTGTCTATTTGTAGGGGCTGACATGATTCTCAATTAATGTCCATTACTAGCATACAATTAAGCACAATTAATATACAATTAACAGGTATGTCTGATTAACAGAGGAGAAGGTGAAGCTGTGTTTATCCAACACCTCCTACAGCTCACTCCTGATTAGCTGGAGGATCTAATTTGGACTGTAATTTCACACATTTCGCTTTCTTGGCTGCTTTTCCGGATGTTATATTCTTTGTTGGAAAAACTTATTACCAATCTCTCTCTAATCCCAGAATGCATTCCTTTGTATTCATCCTTGGGGTTTCAATTAATATTCAGTAAAACTCTGATGCTTGTGAAAGAATTTTTTAATGTGCCCATCTTTTTACAAACCAATAAAGCACCAAATCCAGTTGAAGATATTAACTAGTTACTCTTTGAACTGCATGTTTCAGAAACCTCCTTTTCTTTTGGGTTGTCTTCTGAGGAAAGGTTGGACAGACTGGGCTTGTTTTCACTGGAGTTTAGAAGAGTGAGGGGACATTTGATTGAAGTTTGTCAGATCCTCAACAGTCTTGACAAGGCGGATGTGGAAAGGATGTTTCCTCTTGTGGTTGAGTCCAGAACTAGGGGGCACTGTTTTAAAATTAGGGGTCGCCCTTTTAGGACAAAAATGAGGTGAATTTTTTTCTCTGAGGGCTGTGTGACTTTGGAACTCTGCCTCAGAAGGTGGTGGAGGCAGGGTCATTGAATGTTTTTAAAGGAATCAAAGGTTATCAAGGGGTAGATGTGAGTGTGGCATTCGAGACACAAACAGATCAGCCATGATCTTATTGAATGGCAGAGCAGGCTCGAGAGGCCGAATGGCCTACTTCTGCTCCTAATTCATATGTTCATATGTATGTTTTTATCTTTTCCAGTGTATGGACACCTCATTATTTCCTAAATACATAATGCTCATAGTTTTCACAGCTTCTGATCTGAAAACCTGTCTCCAATTTTTATGCATTTTTAATCTTCCAAGCCTATTTACAGCCATTCTGTGTTCAATCTCTGTTCTCTGTGTACTGCATGATCCAAATGATAATCCTTTAATTAACTGAAAACTAGAGGATTCATAATCCAAACACCATCAATCGTGCTCTTTTGCATTTTAAAGAAAGATATTTCTGTTTTATAGTTATTTGTTTTTATTCACCAATGCAGATAAGACCAGTCAATTCAGTTTTCAAGGTTTTAGGAGTCATATGAAAATAAATCCATTAAACTCAAAGCTTCGGTTCTTGTTGTGGTTCTGAGCCTCTCCCTGGGGATGTGAAGCCTACGGGCACACTGTACATTGGCTATTGGAGATTGACACTAAGAGCTGTTGTGGTAATTCTTGGAATTGAGCCAGCTTGGGGAACTTTAATTATAACAAAAGCAAAATACTACAGATGCTGGAAATCTGAAATTAAAAACCAAAAATGCTGGGAACACTCAAGTCATCTTTGAAAGATTATTAACCTGAAATGTTGAGTTAATGTTTCAGATTAATGATATTTTATCAAAGCTGACCTTCTGAGTGTTTCTAGCATTTTTGGTTTTTTTTATTTCAGGGAATTTCAGTCCCTGGCTTCATCTCGAATTACTCCTGCAGTGGAGTGTTAGATGGAATGACCTCTTCTAGATCCTGGATGGCCTGAGACTTCAGATAATGGTCCTTTTATAGCTGAGAGGATCTGACCTGCACTATACCACCAATTTGGAAAGGAATACACAACATCCTAATATTACAATACACACATGGGTGTAGTGGTTATGCTGCTGGATTAGTAATCCAGAGAACATGAATTTAAATCCATGGTGGCTAATTGAAAATTTGAATTCCATGTTTTTAAAATCTGAAAATAAAATTGTGTTATCAGCAACCGTGACCATGAAACTGTTGGATTGTTGTAAAAAAAAACAACTGGTTCACTCAACCTTGTAGGGAAGGAAGTGTGACATCCTTACTGGTCTGGCCTATATGTAACCCAAGTCCCACACTAACATGGTTGATTCTTAATTGCCCTCTGAAGCAAGCCATTCAGTTGTATCAAAGCTGCTGCAAAGAGTAACAGTAGTTCAGGAAGAAGGCCCACCACCACCTCCTTGGAGCAACTAGGATGGGCACTAAATGCTGGCCTTGCCAGTGATGAATGGGGAACAATACATATGATTGGAATATTTGAGGTATTTAAAGATGTTGTACAGTTAAATGATCTTGTAGTGCCAAGTGGGTGCTATTTATTCCAGTGGATATTTTCTTATTTGAAAAGAATCACCTTGAGCATCCCCGATTTTCATCACTCCATCATTGCAGCTGCCTAGGCCCTAAGCTCTGGAATTCCCTCTCTAAACCTCTTCTCCTCTTGACCTCCTATAACCTCCTTTAAGACCCTCCTTAAAACCTACCTCTCATCTGCCTTATTATCTCTTTATGCGGCTCGGTGTCAAATTTTGTTTGATAACATACTTGTAAAGCATCTTGGGACATTTTACGACATTAAAGATGCAATAAAAATACAAATTATTGTTATACAATCCATGAATTTCTTTAGCTCCTGATCTTGATAATCTTAGTAAATGAACGGGGAAAGGTGCAGCATACATATTCGAAAGGCTTTTTTTTTTGAGGTGTTTTACAGTTGCACGATTTTGTGGTACATTCCAGTGGGTATAATGTAATTTCAAAAGGATCATCGTGTCACCAAAATAATATCATGGCAACTGTACCCCTGTGACCTTGATCGTCCTGGTTGCAAAAAATCAATTATGCCATTAGCATCAATTACTGGTCTTTTATATTGTACATCAATATACTGGACATCTGGCAAAGGATGATATGATTTTCAGTTCTTAAACCAATTGAGCACAAATCTGTTTTTAACGTCATCACTTGATCTGTATTTTTTTACTGCATCATAATTTTAGCAGCTGAGATTTTCCATGTTAATCCCATTAGCCGTTATTTCTGGCCATTAGGACATCACAGGTGATAATGGAAAAGCTTCAGAACCGGAAGGAGCAGCGGTGTGTGTCAATCTGGATTCCGATGGTGACGATGAGCTGATCCCTTCTGAAAGACCTGAGGAAATTAAAGCAACTGCTGAGGTACAGCAACAGGAATGGCAACAACAAGACACCTCTACTGTGCCTGAGAACAGTGAACAGAGAGCCTTTGAACCAAAAGGTGGAGCCTATTGTGTAATTTTTGGTTTAAGAATAATAGTTTCCTGAACTATTTAAGCACATGTTCAAAAACTGCACTGACAGGAAATCCTCATTCAAATCAATAAGGATTAGTACACTTCAGATACATAGTATTGTTTTATTAAAAGGAAATCTCCCCATTAAGATCTAATTTCAACACAAATTGTTCCAAAGAATTATGATTAATCCTAATATTTTTTGAATTTGTTCTGTCACATCTCTTTAAAACAAATTATTTTGAATTCTAATGTTTTAAGATTTGAACCAGAAGTACAAAGGAGTCAAATTAACATCAGTGGTTAACGCAGACTTAATCGTTCAATTTATAACTACATGTCAATTAAATTCTTAAAAGTTGTCTTCATTAACTCCATTAACCCTGATGATTTTATCAGAATTTACTGCATAAACAAAAATATTTAAATATAAATGGCAGTGAGTTGCCCAGTAATTGTTTAGCTAATAATTTTGTTACCATTAGGCTTTTAAAAGGGAGTGCAGGTTCTGATGCTAAACGTCTCTCTTTCAGGCCATGCCACCTATTGTCTGTTTGATTTTTCTGATCAGGCACTGTCCAAGAAGAAGTACCAATCAGTGTGATTTCTTTCCTCACCCTCCCTCCAACTCTGTTCATGAGGCTTGAGTCACCATTTACTGTTGACAATTTTTGGAATTTGTCATCAAATTCTTTTTTCCCCAACTGCTGAGGAAGTTTCATTAGACTGATTGCTGTAGAAATATGCAACCTCAAAGCCAGAGAAGATAAGGGGACTGATTTTTCTTTTGTCCTTTTGTCACATCCCAAAAGTTGGGATAGATGGCTAAATTGAGCAGAAATGGATCCCACTTATTTTCAGCCCTGCTCATGTTTCTAGTGGGGTCTGAGGCAGATGTTGGAAACTCCCATCCAAAGCAGGCAGGAATTTAATTCATGTATGTAATGGCAGTGTGGAAGTTCCCAACATGATTTACTGATGGGTGGGTTTCCTAAACACCGAATTCTACCCATGTCCAGGCCATCTGGCATCCAGGATTGCGGGGGTGGGGGAGGTTATTTAAATTTGCAACGTATTAACCAAAAGCGTCAGCCAATTTATCCGCCATTTTTGACATTTTTGTTTGTTTTTGCGTGCTCCCACTTGGGCTTTCATGAGTGTTTGTGCCAGCTGTCCTTTGTTCGAACTTTTTTTACACGCATTACCATTCCTGGTACTTAGAGAAATCTTCCAACGTGCCCACCTGTCAGCACCCACACACACCTGTATCGGCAGGGAAAAGTTGTGCTCAATGATGCTTCTGTTCCTCAAGAAACCTGTCAGGACCAGTCTTCTCAGTAGCTGGGTCAATAGAGCTGTGCCACCTCGTGCCAGGACACCTGTGACTCTCATGCAACACAGGGCTGGCACATGTGGAAACTGTAATGGTCAGCTTTGATCTGAAACTTGGCTATGTGTTCATTCAAGCAAGCTGCAGTGATGATCTATGTGACTGGTGGCATCAACTTTAGAAGCCATCAAACATGAGATTGGTTATTGGACTACTCTGTCATGCTGTCACCTTAGATTCTCTTTCCTGTCATTTCTTAATCTTCTGCCCCTCAAGTCTTGGCTTATGGATTAAGATTACCTTTAAGACTCTTTAGAAGTTTTTAAAATCTGTGTACTCCTTTTGGCCCCTTTACTTTAAATTTGACTTGCATGCAATTTTCATTTCCCACCACTGATGTCTTCTCTGCACCCAGTGCTGCGTTTGATTGTACAAGTGAGCTTACACCAGAGAACTGAGTGCTATTAACACTTGCCTGGTCCTAAATTCGATAGCCCATATAAATGGGTGTGTGAGTGGCGATCTGTCATTAACCCATGCCGGTTGGATGTTACACAGACAGCACGCCAACTTGCTGCTGCCTGCTCATTTCAATGATTTCTGAGTTCAACTGTTTCTAACTACAGGGTTGATTGGCTGGACAGTGTCTAGCGCCAATTAAAACTAGCCTGTACTGCTCAAAACTAGCCTGCAGCTCTTAAAGGGGAGATGCACTGTGGCTGCAGCAGGCGCTGTGAGTGGTGCAGGAACTGAATCTGACCTGGGGAACTTTGAAGAATAGCACAACATGGGAGAGTGGGCTCCATGATTTTTGGACGTTGCACTGGAAGCCTTGGTGGAGGAGGTAGAAAGGAGAAGAGGTGCCCTATAATCTACAAGGGGCTGGGAGGCTTAGAAAGCTTGAGAGCAGATAACCATGGAGGTCAATGCCAGAGGTCAAGCCCAGAAGACCTGGATGCAGTGCTGCAAGACATTAAGTGATTTCATGAGTAGTCAAGGTCAGTGAATGCATCTTCAAATTCATATCCCAACAGCTGCACCACTAACCTCACACACTACTCCAGTCACCACACCCCTATTTTGTACCGACTAACAATCCCCGTCAATCAAGGCACCTAGCTGGCATTCATATGCTCCACCGCACCCTCACACACTTAGCAATGCTGCAAGCTTTGTCCTCACATCACGTAGCTTGCATACACTTCCCTCTCTTGTAGGACAAAGTGGCACGCAACCAGAGGTGGCAGGAGCTAACTGGAGGGGAATAGGCATAGCTGCATTTTTTAACCCTCATTGGAAGAGACTGTACTGACTGTTATTGTGATGGTCATTCCTGAGGCTGTGGTCAGCACCAGGTTGAAACCAGCAAAGATGATGGTTTCCTTATATCTAATGCTCCTGCTGGCATCCTGCCTCCCCCTCATCCCACAATCCCTACTGATTTACAAGCTGCAGATGGTTAAGCATGCACCTCTTACTTTCCCCCCGTCCCCTCACCACAGTCTTACCCTTGTGCCTTTCTCCTTTCAGATACCCAGGTGGCCTGCAGCAGGACAGGGCACCAGGACAGAGCAGGTATCAGCTTGCAGGTATCAGCATGAGGTTGCTCACGAGTTCTGCTGCAGAGGACTCCGAAGAACACTTTGATGGCAGCCTACAGAACGTTGCTGGATATGCACAACAAAAATTCTTGGTGCAATGGGAAGTCCACCAGAAAGCCTATGGTCAGTGGCAAGGAACATGGATGAGCTTAGCACCAACTTGGCACTGGACTTTGTGCAGAGCTTGGAACCCATCCTTTCCAGCAGAGAAGTGGTGGCCAACTCCATCAACATACTTGTGGACACAACCATGATACGGCGTCTGATAGCTAATGTCGCAGCTTCTATTTTGGCACAAGCAGGAGGCACCCAACATCGGAGTGCTGCAGTAGAAGCTCAGACTGAAGTCATGCATGGTCAGTTTGCTGCCATACAAGCTCAGACTTGCCATCATGGCTGTAAATTACAGTGTGCAAAGGGGCTTGCAGCATGTTACAGCAGGCCAGCAATCTGTCCTCCAACAGGTTACTAGAGTTACTGAGGTGCCACCCTGCAGGAGTGGCAGTGGCTCCATAAAGCATGAACATGCTGCCCTATCTCAGGATGACAACATTTGCCCTCCCACCTCTGCCACTCCACCTGTGCCCTTGCTGTTGCCAGTCAGACAGACAGTCTAGACTGCTGCCTCCCAAGCCGAGATGATGCAGTCTGCAGCCAGGCCGTCTAGGCCCAGAGCTGCTTGAGGTTATCATCCAAGGCCATCTGCAATCTCCTCCACTGAAAGTCAGCAGCCTTCCTCCAGCCAGGCTGCAAGCAATGGGGAGCACTGCAGAGGAATAGAACACTGAAATGCACCCACAACACAGGCACTAAGGAAATGTTTTAGTTTTAGTTTAGAGATACAGCACTGAAACAGGCCCTTCGGCCCACTGAGTCTGTGCCGACCATCAACCACCCATTTTTTTTTACTAATTCTCCACTAATCCCATATTCCTACCACATCCCCACCTGTCCCTATATTTCCCTACCACCTACCTACACTAGGGGCAATTGCTAATGTCCAATTTACCTACCAACCTGCAAGTCTTTGGCATGTGGGAGGAAACCGGAGCACCCGGAGGAAACCCACGCAAACACAAGGAGAACTTGCAAACTCCACACAGGCAGTACCCAGAATTGAACCCGGGTCGCTGGAGCTGTGAGGCTGCGGTGCTAACCACTGCGCCACTGTGCCACCCACAATGTCCAAGTTATTAGTTAATTTTGGTATGCAGTGTGGCACGATTTCATTTATAAATTTGGTTTGGAACGTTTATTTTGTGGTGGCTTTTATTTTTGCATTGTGACCAGGTAGCCACTGTGATGGTCAGTGACAGAGGAAAGGTAGGCAGAAAGGGGCTGACTAGGTTGCCTCCTCCCTTCCTCTTCTTCCTTCTCATTTTGCTGCGTCTCCACTTCTTCCTCAACTGCTTGCAGTATAACTAGCGACAAGGGCTTTTCCCTCATGACGTCGAGGTTGTGCAGCTTGCAGCAGACCACCACAAATCATATCATAAAATTATAGAAATTCACAGCACGGAAGAAGGCCATTCAACCCGTTGTGTCCACGCCAGCCAACAAGAAGCCATCCAGCCTAATCCCACTTTCCAGCCCCTGGTCTGTAGCCTTGTAGATTACGGCACTTCAAGTGCATATCCAAGTACTTTTGAAATGTTATGCGGGTTTCTGCCTCTACCATCCTTTCAGGCCATGAGTTCCAGATCCCCACTGAAAAAATTTCCCCTCGAATCCTCTCTAAACCTCCTACCTCTCACCCTAAATCTGTGCCCCCTGCTTATGGACCCCACAACCAGGGGGAATAGGGCCTTCTTATCCATTCTATCTAGACCCCTCGTTATTTTATATATTTTTATACACCTATAATCTCGACATTCACTCTGCTGAGTACTGCAGAGCTCCTCCTGAGCAGTCGAGGCAGCAGAAGCTTTGTTTCAGCATCCAAGTTGCCTGCTCCATCGCATCTCCTGTGACAGCATAGCTTTCATTGTATGCATGCTGCGCACATGTGCGTGGTTGCGCACTGGAGTCATCAGTCATGTGTCAGCGGATAGCTCTTGTCATCCAGTAGCCACCTTTGCTTTGCCGTGATGGTTCAAATACAGCTGACGCAGCAGACTGCCACTATCATTATTACTGCCAGGATACCAGGCATTGACCTGCATGATTTTTGCGTGTGGTCACACACCAGCTGGACGTTGAGGGAGTGGAATCCCTTTCAGTTCCGGTATACGGCAGAGTTGACATGTTGCGCCCACAAAGCAACGTGTGTACAGTCAGTGGCATCCTGCCCTATGGGGAAAGCTGCAATGCGAGCAAAGCCGCATGCTCCTCTCTGGTAAGAGAGAATGAAATGCATTGAACAGAAAGTATCAGTGACACCTCTTACACAGTAGTGGATGACAAACTGGGAGATGTTTCCAGACACATTAAAGTTCATCTCCATGGTCACCTTCACAGCTACTGGCACTGCGATCCTTGCCCAGCTCTGAGCTTGTAGTTGTGGCTACAGCAGGTGGCAGATTTCAGTGAGGACGTCCTTACGGAAGCACAGACATCTCACACACTGTTCCTCACTGAGGTTCAGGTATGAGAATTGTTCCCTGAACACCCTGGGCGGATATGGCTCCTGCTTACAACCCTTCTCCTCCTCCTCCTCCTTCCTCTTTGAAAAGCTTGTCCTGCTCAGCATAGGCTTTGTTTATTCTCCCAGTCATCATGCTGTATTCCAAGGGGAATGCCTACTAGTGCATCCATGTCTGGGAGCAACTGGTTTGTGCAGAGGCCTTGAAGTCAGCAAAATGTCCTTCAGCGCCTGCCACACCATTTCCTGTAAACTTGTGCAACTTTAAACAACTATACAAAGTACCAAATATTTAGTTGTGCCAGTGGGGCTCCTGATGCTGGGCTGAAAAGGCGAAGGAGCCCCGCCTCAACTATTTGGACCCCCCCCCCCCCCACCACTGCCGACGCAATTCAACAGTGCTCGGGCAATGCCACCTCCAAGAGCTGCCGGCCAATCAGAGGGCCAGCAGCTCAGTAATATTGGCAGCGTCACTGGGAGCAGCGGCCACTGCTGGTACTACAGGAGGCCTGTGACCAGGCCCATCGCTGGAGCCCCGGACCAAAGGTGAGTGAGGCGAGGTGTCTGGGGCCAGTCTGGCAGGGCCCTGGTGATGGGGGTGGGAGGGTGGGCAATGAGGGCGGGGTGTTGTTACCGGAGGGGCAGACTTTACTGGGTGACATCCCCGGGTGGAGAAGGCCCCCCACTACCGCTCGTGTAATTCCAGCGGCAGAGGGAAGAGGCCTTTCAGTGGCTACTGATTGGCCACTTAAGGGCCTCAGTTGGCTTCTGGGTGGGAAGGCCTTTCCTGCCTGTGACTTAATTGCAGTGTGACAGGAAGGCGACAATCCCTTAGCCGCCCCGCCTCCCGTTGCAATTCTGTGGGGTCCCCCGCCCCCTAGCGTGTCTCCCGGGGGCCCATTAGATTCCACCTCTAGAATTGCAGCAACAGCCAGAAGAAATCAACTAGAAACTAATCTGGAACTAGTGGATGATCTCTTTAAGTAGCACTGGTGGAGGTGTGAGGTGGGCAGGGGAACGTGGTCCTTCCTGCTGTGTAATGGAACACATACCAGCTGTGTGAGGTTAAGAGGCGGTATTAGCTGGATCGTCGAGATCCAAAATGGCAGCACTGACATCAAATCAGCATTGTGTGCTGATTGACATCGTGGTCTGCCTGCTCTGCATACTTCCAGTGGTAGTTAATGTGCGTGCACTAACGCCCTCACTAGTGCGCCTTGCTTTGCCACAAAAGTGTGCTTGCATGTCACAGGTGCCATTTTGGAGATCTGAGGGTACTTGTAGCACCCAAAAACAGGCATAAATGATCCCAATTTCTCACTTTCAACCTTCTGGGTGCATTTGCACCAATTCCTAACCATTTAGAAATGATTTCAGTGCAGATTGACCCCAGTATACATGATGGTTCAATAAGATTCAGTCTATAATGGAGCTTTTAATGAAGTAACGTGTGATTTTTTTTCATATATATCTATGTTTAACAAGAGTATTTCTTTGACTGTGTATCTCTTCCTCACCAGACACTCTTGGTAATCCAGCTCGGCAAGTTCAACTCCCGTATTCTGCTGTGTATGTCGCGAAGCAAAAAACAAGACCAGAGCTGGCAGCCCGATACTTAGTTCGCCATCTGTTTTCTGAGGAGGTGCTGGTCAGAAGCAATGTATATGGAAATATAGATCGGGGCATAGCTCCTTTAGACTGCAACAAAATCAGCGCTGTCCGAGGTATTTAAAGATAATTACCATGACTCAATTTGCATATCTTTAAAAAGAGAACACCGTCTGGTCCAGTAAAAAAGACTTAATTATTGAAGACATTGGACTGGATGTTATGCTCTTCCCCCGTGGCAAATTTGAAGGTGGGAAGAGCATTTAATCGGCGGGATGGTGGTGGATGGGGACCCTGCCATCTTCCGGCCTCCACCCCAATTAAGTCCATGGCGGGAAGGCTCGTGGATGGCCTTCCCACCCTGCCGCCAATTGAGGCCCGTAAGTGGTTGCTTGCCAGATCCTGGGGGTGGGTGGGTGGGGTCCCTCGTTCAAAGGCACTTAGTGCCTGATGGAGGGACCTGGCAGGGGTCCCTGCTGACAGCCAACCCCTGCCCTTGCTGCCAATCCCCTCCCCCGTGACCCCCACCCCGCAAAACCCCTCTCACCATCACTCACCTGTGGCCTGGGTTCATCAACGATCCTAAGCCTCAGGTGGGTGCATTACCGGCAGCAACCAGTGCCTCCTCAGTGGTGCTGCTGAGTAAAAGTGGGTGGGACTTGTGTCACCAGGGTCCTTAATCCCAGGGAAGGCTCGCTGCTGCCCAGTTAAGTGTCTGTTTGGCACTTGACGTGGCAGGCCTTCCCGCCAAGAGGCAACACGGGGCTCTCGCTGGCTCTTCAGCCAGTGGCTGAGACCCCCATCACTTCCATTAAATAACGCCCATTGAGTTTCTGACAGATCTGTAACAAATTCAGCTAACAGAATTCAAATGTTTAGTGGACGCCTCCATCAATGCTCACATTTTGGAAATTAAAATCAGGTGGGTTCTTTGTCAGGCGGGTGATCTTCTCTGCCAGTTTATCATCCGAAGTGGTGAAGCTGAGAATTAGCCCCTGTGCTTCCAGGGAGCAAATGAAGTATTTCTTTCCTACTTTCTCTCACCAGAATCTGAGTACAAATATGAGCTTTGTTTTGATAATACCTGCACATCAGCACCCAGTACAGTGCTTATGAGATCTCTACCTCAAAAAAACCTCTCTATAATACAAGGGTTGGCTTTTCATTCCCCATTAACCGTCTGCATGTTCCAAATTTCAGGACGGTTTTGTGCTGTGGATTTGTGACCACTGGGAAGGTTTAGATGAGCCAGGCTAATCTCAGGAATTTGAATGCAACCAAAAGATTATCATCTCTGCTGTCAGTTGGATTAAACCCACTCCCTCCCTCAAACTCTCTGGAAAAAAACTGAAATCCAATCATGAGGGAGAATAATATAAAAATGGTTTATTAAAAAAAATTAAAATAGAATTTTTAAATCCACCTTTTTCACAGTGGAATGATCACGCTAAGAAAAGAAAATCTGCATTATTCTGCACTTTTTCCCCGAATCTGCCTTAAGCATTAAAGTAACACAATCATTCAACAAAATCAGAGCTTCTGTGTTTGTTATTAATCGATATTTAATATAGAAAGGAAGACTTGGATTAATGTCGTTCGTGCCTTTCACGACCTCAGGACATCCAAAGTGCTTTACAGCCAATGACGTACTTTTGAAGTGTAGTGTTACGACCAGGTGAGGAAGGTGTCTAGGGTTCCCTCTCAGCCTTCACCTGGTCTTATCGTAACAGGGTTTAATTTTAAACACACCGTCTTTTGAGCTCCCCCTTGGTGAATCCTTGTTCACCGCTTTCCAATTATAAGGCAAAGAAACCAGCACAAACAGGCTTTCTTAGGTTTAAAGAAGAAAAGTCGAAATTTATTAAACTTAAACTTAAACTCTAATTTGGTTAACGCCTGCGGGTACACGACGCGCCCCACGCAAGCATGCATACGCAAATAGAGACAGAAAAGAGCAGAAGAAAAATAAAGTGGATATGTTTGAGGCAATATCTGAAGAGTTTTTGTTATGGTTCTTCGAGATCACTGTAGAGTCCTAGATTGTGGTAGATCTTGCTTTTCGTTGGGACCCAGTATTCTTCTTAAACCTTGTTCGCTGTAGGAGACTTTTCTGTCTTGGTGTTCATGTGGATTCAGAGGCTTGTGAGAAAGAGATGGGAGCAGGCAGACAGGAGAGGCTGTGGCGAGCCAGCCAGGAGAGATCTTCTCAGTCCAGGAGCATTCTGCTTTCTGTCCAAACTGTTTGTACAAATTCAAAAAACTCAGGTTGCCCAGCAGGTTAGTCATGTGACTAGCTGGTTTGACCATGTCCATTTGTGTATTTGGCCATCTTAGCAGTCAACCTGGAATGCGAGCTCTCCCACCTTCACGTCTGGTGATCAAAAGTCCATTGTGGGTTGAATGTCAGGGAATGGCTGCTTTGTCCTTCCAATCACTGTCTGTTAATATGCAAATGTCTTTTCCAGCCACGGCTGATCTGTATAACAAGTCCTTTCTTCACTCCAGTAACAGTTTAAAATCAATGATCATGACAAAATTAATGTGCCTCATTCTTGGCAGTGGGGGTTCCTAGCATGACAGTAGTCACTGTTGTAATGTAGGAAACTCGGCTGCCAAATTGCACACAGCAAGCTTCCGCAAACGGCAATGTGATAATGATGATAAAAATCTATTTTTAGTGATATTGGTTGAGGAATAAATATTGGCCAGGATGCCGGGGAGAACTCCCCTGCTCTTCTTCAACGTAGTGCCATGTGTTCTCTTACGCCCACCTGAGAGGGCAGGTGAAGCCTCAGTTTAATATCTGATCCAAAAGACAGCACCTCCAGCAGTGCAGCACTCCCTCAGTGCTGGAATGTCTGGAGTGGTAGTTCTGACTCACAGGTGAACGTGCTAAGACTGAGCCACAGCTGACACCTAGAGATATAAATAGAAGACATTCGATTTACTTTATCATTCGTAAGTCATTTTTACTCGCCCCGTGAAAGCACTCTTGGAATTGAAACTTTCCTCTCTACATGGCTTTGTCTATCCATATGTGAAGCATTGATGTAATGAAAATTGGGCAGGTTCAATAATCAATCTGCTCCATCAGTTTACTGCCCAATTGTGAAAGTAAATGTTATGCCCTCACTTCTGTGTTCTGACAGCGAGATATATTATGGAATACCTTTTGCTCTATGGAAGAATGCTGATTCCCCTTATTATGACATATTTTTAGGCTTTTTTTTGGTTGTGTGGAAGCATTTGTCAGCTGAGATCAGTAACTGTCGATATGGAAATATTCTTTACTGTCTATTTTTCCGGGGAGCAAAATACGAATGACTTGTAGTTGGAAAAGCATTAGATTGAGGACAGAGAGTTTGCTCCAGGCAAGAAGTACTGAACCCTTTATTATTTTTTTCCCCCAGCTAGAAATAAAACAGCAGGGGCTGTAAGAATTTGGTGTCATTTGTTTGAAGGGCTGGCTACTGCAAAGAAAATCTGTAACTAATTGCATGAATTTCAGCCTTTGTTCTGAAGCTTTTAGATGGATGCTTTTAGATAAGATATGCTATTGAGAACATTCTGTCCAGCTACAAAATGTGCTAAGTTTTCTAGTCTCAATAAAGGGTCAGGGTGAAATTCCGGGATCTATTCAAGGCCAAGATAGATAGTAAATAATACTGAATAACTGAGCTGGGGTGACATTTAGGCTTTATGACCCAGTAAAAAGACACTCACTGACTAAATGGCCTCCTCCTGTGCTGACATTTCTAGGATTCTATTTATGTTTCTAAGGATTCTGCTACACACCAGACGCCTCTCTTTGTTTCGTTGTGATTTAGTTTTTTTTTTAAATGCAGTTATTTCTGGCTGTTTTTTTTCTAACCTTTGAGATAATCTGGACAGGTTGTTGAAATAATAAAGTAAAGAATCAAACAGCTGCTAATCTAGAGAAATGTCCCAACGACAATGACTGGTCTCTAATTGATCTCAGTAGCTACCTGGACTACTTTCCGACAATCTTAGGATTGCTCCCTCTCGATGGATCAGAGCGAATTAGCAGCCAAGCATTACAGGACCATCTGTGAGGAATGTAATAGTAGATCAGCTGTAATTCTGCCAATGAGCCAAATTCAAATGCATTTTCATCAGGTTCACTGTGATTTTTAAGCATGTATTTTACATTCCTTTTGTTTTTTATCTTTTAAATCAGGGAAGAAATATAATTCTAGCTGAGTTATAAGCCATTGGAAGAAAGTGAACTTCAGGACCTGTTAGGATTTACCTATTTCCACGAGTTCTTATGAACATCCCTTTCTACCTCCTTTATGATCAACGAACCAAACTTTCTAGAGTCCCAAAGACCACCAGAAGCACTTCCTTATTATTCTTTTGTTGTGGGTTCCTCAGCGATATTCCACATATAACGTACAGAGTTAAACCCTGTAACTCCTGGGAAGGAAAGCAAAGAATTGGGTGTTTGCAGGAGATATCACTCACTCCAACATTTTTGCTTTTTGGTGTCTTACACAACTGTAAGTTGAGAGTAGACTTGAGGAGCAGAGTATCATATTCCTCCTGGGCATTGTTCACTCTTGTTTGAGCAGTGACTTCAACAATCTCAGACCTTGGCTGTTCCCTTTATTTTCTTGATGGATTTAATTTGCATTATGCTGCTTTGCTCACCATTTTGAGGTCTGACTGGCTTTACACCTTTCTTGTATTTCTATTTCCAATCTGATACCCAGTTGAAATGGCTATTGTACAATGTGCAGCACAGTACTTCCCTTAGCATTGTTTTATTTCTTGTTAATAGGAAATTAAACCCATTAGTTGCTTCTTTCTGAAAGTAGGTTTGAACTCTTGATCTCTATCCGTGATTCTCCTTTCTGCTCCTTGTTTTCTTGATGATAATGTCCAGATTGTCCTTATTATCTCCAGCCAGACCGTACCAGTTCAGATGAATTGTTGGATCCAAAATGTCAATCTATTTTTCAGTTCCAGATGCTGATTGTCTGGTATTTCTATCCTTTTTTTACTTCAACTTTTTTTTTTGTCTCTTTAGCTTTCTTTCAAGAGCAGTTAAAACTTCAGTAGCAAAATGTATTACACCAGCAAGTTTCTTTGAATCTATTCCTGGAACTACCCAATCCGCTACAAAGAATAACACATTTCCATTGACGAATAATATTATGGAGATTGTAAAACCATTTAATAAACAAGGAGCTGTTACTTTGTAGCTTGTATTCCCTTTGCTGCCCAGGACATCTGTTCTCTAGGCACACCTGATTATATAGTTAAGTTGTGCTGAGGAATTTCAGTGAACCTGTTCAAACCAATTTATGAGGGAACCTTCTGTACGGTGGGGTGGTGGTGGGGGGAGGTGGGTGTGGAATGCTAAAATGTTTTAAGATCTCCAGAGGGTAGCCAATTCTGCAAACTACAGGCTGCTTTTTAAGGCCAAGCTACCTTTCCTCCTACGTCAGCCACTTTATACACCTGGGTTTAAATAACCCAGGGCAGGAAACCGTGGAAGCAAAGACATTCGAGTAGTCCTTTTGGAATCCCTGCTGTAACTAATTCAGTGATGACTATTGCTTCTGTGGCCACTCCTACCAGTAAAGGGCCATTCAACAAGTTTTTCATATATGAAAAAGATTTCTTTTTCTGAAGTGGACTTGTTTGTTTTAATAAATAATTCCTTTGGATCAGCCGTCTTGCTAGACTTTAAGGGCAATCATATGCGACTCAGCTAAGTTAGGGTACATATATTAGGACAAAAAAAGTCTATCATCTGACATTACATTTTAGAGTTAGATCCTGGGGGGAGGATGTATACTAAAGCTAGATCATTTTTTTTCAAAAAGGATTGGGTAAAATTAAAGTTCATGAAGGAGAATGGAATGGGAAATAGGAATAGACGCAAGCAACACGGGGTGAGAAAATTTTAGGTGTTTAAATGTTATTTATAATTGTATTTTAAGTGTTTGTTTTAGTTGTACATGTTTAAAATAAAGTTTCTGATTGTAATATTGGTTTTTGTTTCAGCATCTCAATACATGAGCTAAAAACGTGCAAAGATGGCTATCCAAGGAGAGACAGCTATTTCTTTGAATCTGCCAAAAAACTAAGTGTTAAATCCAGAACAATTCATTTTAGGAAATTTCACAGATGATTTGGCTGCTGAAGGGAACAGATTGTTATGTGAAAGTTTTGCTACTTGAGTGAATTTGGTCTTGGAATTTAGAAAATGTTATATTTCAAGGGCTTATGATGCCAAGGGGAGATTTGTTTTATGATGTTAGAGCAATTACTTTACAACATAAATTCTGGTTTTCTGATAATTTTACTTTATTATGTCTAGCTCCATATGCGTTCATTGAGTGGCTATTGCAACCTCCCATTCTCTTTTTGAAGAAACTGTAGGTGAATACAATAATATTAGCTCCCATGAAAGTGGCCTGTTAGATCAGCTTTTTATCTGACCCTCAGCTCCATCATAGAATTGTAGTCTCCATGAATATATCTAAGTTCTCTTTGAAGACTGTTTTCTTGATCTTAAATTTGATTCATGGATCAAATTATCTGCAGACTCTCAGCATATCCAGCATATTTTATTCAGATTGGACTTTGTCACATCTCAACACACCTGAAGCTTTTAACCTCAAAATATTATGGGGGCAAATCTCATTCTGCCATGAATTGGATCAGTTGTTTGTGTAGATATAGTTTGGGAGCGCCGGTATGCTATACATGACTCCATCACAATGCAATGTTGACAACCATCAAGTCAAATTAAAGCTCATTCTGCTTGGATTATGACAGCATCAAAATACTTACTGTAGACTGCATTTAAAGTGCAGCAAACATCTTGCCTCCACTAAATAATATTGTTTGTAATCACCTTCTGTGGGATGATGTTTTCTTCAGCACAACAAACAGTCCTCAAAAGAACCTTAACTTCAAATCAGACATTGGAGGCATGGTTTTTAACTGGACTGCGGTAAAATTATTAAGCACGTTGAGTGCAAAGGAGGGAAAAAAGATAATCTTAACTGATTATCCTTTACAGATATTATTCCAACCGCCATTCACCATTGTTTCTAACTGGGATTTAGAGTACTTTAGCTTGATTATTTCCTAAAGTCTATTCAGTTCACCATGGCTGTGCTGGCTCTCCCAACAAGCTAGTCATCTAGTCCCATTCTCTAGGCCATCCCTTTTTTCTTCTTCTTTGCTTTGTCCATTATTTATCCAATTCTGGCACTGTTTCCAGCACAGCATTTCATATCCTAGCAATACTGCATAAAGTATACTGCTAATTTCTCCCATTGTTCTTTTGGTGATGATCTTAACTTTATGCCCTCTGGTTACTGCCTCACCGACCTGTGAAAATAGTTTTGCCCAATTTACCTTTACAAAATCCCTCACAATTTTGAACACCTCCATTAGACTTCTCTTAACCTCACTTCTACTTATTTTTAAAAAAAAGTCTTTCTCTAGTCTCCCTTTCTTGGCTAAAGCTTCTCATCCCTGATATTCTAGTCAATCTCTTCTGTACCTCCTCCGTGGCTTTGACACCCTGCCTGAAATAGGGCACCAAAAGTGAGACACAAAGAGCTCAATTTTAACTCCTAGGTGGAAACGAGACAAAGTGAGCAGTGCGGCCATCCGGGAGCGACAAGTAAACTGTCTGATCTGATATTAACAGCCAGGCCTCTGCAACATAACTCTTGCTGACTTCCCGATCAAAAAACCTGGGAAGACAGCAGGAAGCGGCTGCCCAATGGTTAAAATCGGGCAATAGAAGGCCACCGTGGCAGGCCCAGGGATATGATCCCCTGGCACAAGACAAGTGCTCCAGGAAGAGAACCCCTGTGGGGAGGGGAAAGGGAAGGGGAGGTGGAAGGCAGACCGAGGAGGCCCAAGGTTTCCTTGTGGGGCCTGGAGGAGCAATCCATAAGAAAACTAAAATCAAAAATTAGCAAAACATAACCTTGCTGGACCTCATCTAGTCCTGGCTGCTGTCCTCAGCATTTGTAGTCTGGCGGAAAAGCCAGCAATGCTCCACCACTCAGGCTCCAGGTTAAAATGGCAGATCGAGCCCTTATGATGGCATTGGAAACTAATCTGCTTATTTAAAGAGGATCCCGTCTGCTCAGGGCAGATGTCTTAGCCACATGAAATTTAAAGTTACAGTTTTGGCCAGGTTTATGGGAGGTGGGGGAGTTAAAATTAGAGTCATAGAGTTTTACAGCACAGTAACAGGCCCTTCGGCCCAACGCACCTGCGCCTACCATCAAGCACCCGTCCTAACTGATCGCATTTCTAACTGGGCGCCGGACACAATCCCAGGCTCTGGTTGTCAGGGTCTGAACCCGAAAATTAAAATCCATTCCTATGACTCTAATTATAGAGCCCAGGAATCCGTATGCCTTTTTAACCACTTTCTTAACCTGCCCTGCCACCTTCAACAATTTGTGCACATATACTCCAGGTCCCTCAGCTCCTGCACCCTCTTTAGAGTCATAGAGGTATACAGCACAGAAACAGGCCTTTCGGCCCATCATGTCCGTGCCGGCCATCAAGCACCTATCTGTTCCTATTTTCCAGCACCTGACCCCGTAGCCTTATATGTTATGGCATTTCAAGTGATCATCTAAATATTTTTTGATTGTCATGAGTGTTCCTGCCTCTACCACCCCTTCAGGCAGTGTGTTCCAGATTCCAAACACCCTCTGGGTGAAAAAATTCTTCCTCAACTCCCCTCTAAACCCCCTGCCCCTTACCTTAAATCTATGCCCCCTAGTTATTGACCTCCCCGCTAAGGGAAAAAGTTTCTTCCTATCTATCCTATCAATGCCCCTCATAATTTTGTATACCTCAATCAGGTCCGTCCTCAGCCTTCTCCGCTCCAAGGAAAACAACTCCAGCCTATCCAGTCTGTCTTCATAACAGAAAATTGAACCCCATATTCTAATTGCAGCTGAATTCATGATTCGTATACGTTTAGTATTACCTATTTGCTTTTGTAATCTATAATCCCTGCTTATAAACCTAGGATACTATGTTTCTTTGCACAACAAATTTGGCAATTTATTTCCTTTGCAGTATGCAATCTTCATCACTGTAAATTGGCTTTTAAACATGCTGGAGGGATGTATGGATACAGTATTGAATAGCCTCAGATTACTAAACACCTGTGTCCTTATAACAATGGGCCTAATTCTAAACTCTGTAGAGAATAAATACATTCTGTGTATAGGAAAGATGATACTGAAGTTCAACAGTCCTACTTACCTCAGCGCTTACATGCATCATTATCTTGAGTTTAAATCTTCTCACCGACAGGAAAAAAAAAGTCAAGCTCATTCTGAATTTCTGACAAAACTGTTGGAATAAAATAACTTGGACATCATGTACACTGGCATATTTGGTATAAATTCCATTTACAAGACAATACAATTTCATTTTTGCACTGTAGTAATGGATGAAAAGTAATTTGCAAAAGTGGCCTTTAATAACAAACTGCATAGGAGATGAAAGCTACATTAAAGACCTTTTAAATGGTTGACTAGTTGCAACACCATGATTTAGAAGGAAATGCATGTAATAATCTTCAACTACTTTTGGTTTCAGCTATGTTAAAGCATATGGGTCTTCAGATCTTTGTTGCTTGATAGGCTGAGAAAACAGCCTGAGGAGCCGATTTTACTTAATACAATGGTAATTCTATAATGATACTGCACCTCCAGTATCAACAGGAGGAGCAGGAAATAAAACGTTTAAAGCTTTTATAGAAGTGAGAGGAATGGTTAGAATAGAGCACAATAGAAAAAGAATGACATGAAAATTAAAATCACTACAGCAGAGATGGGGAAGGAAAAGGGATGACAGATGTTTTAAATATTTATATTAAATTTCTGTTTTTGATGTTTAGTTTATGGTTAATTCAGTACTAATGCTCCTGATGTATTAAGCAGCTTTCTTATGGGAATAATATTTATTTTAACATCAAAATACAAGTCGAAAATGAACAAGACCAGTCAGTGTCGGAATTTTCTCAAACCCTTAAAGCAATCTAAATGTTAAGAGTACTGAATCATGTCTGAATTTAGCCCGTGATAACATGCAAACACTTATTAGCTATATTA
Source organism: Heterodontus francisci (assembly GCF_036365525.1). NCBI lineage: Eukaryota > Metazoa > Chordata > Chondrichthyes > Heterodontiformes > Heterodontidae > Heterodontus > Heterodontus francisci. The sequence continues at coordinate 32,790,235 of NC_090380.1, read as the reverse complement.
AATTCTTTCCATTCTGTTCACAGAATTTCTTGAAGAAGTCTATCCAGTGTTTGATTTGGGTGAGAATGGGCGTGACTGGAAAGCTTGTGTAGCTGCTATAAATAGTTCCATTCGCAGCATAAGACATGACCTCAGGAAGTCCCTGCCAGGCTATTACAAGAAACAGCACCCTCAGTATTTTGCTTCGTATTACAAGAAACAGTCTGAGAATCATAGCAACAAAAGTGGCACTGCTCACAACACCGATCCCGAAGAGAACTTCAGTGGAGATACAAACATCCTCTGACCACCTTTTCGAAAGAGATAAGAGGCTGAAAATGAAAAATAAAAAAGCGCATGTTCTCAGTTATTATTAGAAACAACATTATCTCAGAAAGCATTCATACTTATTTATAATTTTCTCTTAATAACACTCCTTGCTATTAACTGTTAGGGTTCCTGAGTATAAGTAAGGTTATGCTTAAATGCCACAGTTCTATTTTTGTGTGATTGTCAAAGTTTGCATTTGTGCAATACTCAAAAGTGTGAATTGCAGAACAGCTAAAAATGGAAACAATTTCAACACAGAACGGGTAGCAAAACACTCGCACAAGTGGAATGGAATGTTTGAGATGACCTTACAAACTGATAATTGGCTGCTGAAATTTCTTTATGAATATTACTTATAGGGAGAGATGTATGCTGTATTTTTGGGATAATTTTGTAAAACCTACATTGCTAATGTGATACGTGCATGAGGATGCTTGATCTTTGATTTTTACTTATATTTTTCTATTTCTTTAATTTATTTTCTGTTTTGAACATGTCCCTCAACAAAGGCATACCTCTTAGGCAACCTTCCCCATAACTGCTCCCAGTGCCAAAAGGAAGAGCACTTGTCGTAAGTTATTTTCTCCCTTCAAGGTGGAATATTTCAATATTGTGAGGCTCCTACAACTGGCCCAAACGCAAGTAGATCAAACTTATCATAACTATTGATTGATTATTTGGAGCCCTGTGAGCCCTAAAATTTGAACCTTTTAACAGTGAATTCTGAAGTCAGCAAATGCAATGTATAGATGCTGAATTTGGCGTAGGGGCGGGGGTTCAGGGCTGGGGGTGGGGTGGGGTGGGGGGTGCGGTGGGTGCGGTGATGCAGCAGGTTAGCACCTCTGGAATTTGAGTTTGGATCTAACCCAGAGAACGTCTTCTACCAATTGTAAAGGTTCTATGGAAAATGAGTTTAGGACAGTTTGAACCTAGTTCCTTTATAAGCACAATATTTGCCACAGTTCAGCACTAGTTGATACTAAATTGCCAGTCTCACTCAGGCAATAAGGAATGGGAAATAGAAAAATGTACATTAGTTCAACAGAGAACACCATTTTGAGGTTGAATCTATGGCCCTTTATTGTGTCAAAGTTTGATGGAGGCAATCTTTCCACTGATTCATTCAGTACCCAACTTAGGAGTATTTGATGCTGTCAGTGGATGTCAAAATTGGGAAAGTGTTCCATTACCCACTTGTGAAGCCTGTCACTATGAGCACGTAAATGTACTAATATTTAGGAAAGATAGGGTTCTGAGCCACTGCTGCTTTGGCTTTTTCAGATTTAAGATGCATAAATTGGAAAGAATATTGAAGCATCGTTTATTGAGTATCATTTTGTTAAACAGATATATCCCGCTGACTTACTTTCTTTATATCTGATTAACTACAAATTGTATTCTTGTAGAGCTGTAATAAAACTTTCCATAACTAATTTAGGAGTTGTATTTTCAGTCTACAGTCTAAAACAGATCACCCAATAAAAGTTAAATTCTGAGGGCTGTTTGAATGGACTCCATTTGGCATTCTTGGTTAACCTTGGCATGCTCTGATGCATGTATGTGCCATCTAATCAGCTATACTCTGATACTGATCAGCTTTTTTCTCACCCTGACCTTGATTGGTTGAGTTTCTGATTTAGTAGAGCACACTGTGTTCTGCTTAATGCAGGTGAAAGAACCACTAACACCCCCTGAAAATTGCAGAATTGAAAGCAGAGTGGACCAGGCTCTGGCTCATTTTCCAGTGCCTGATCCTAAAATCTGCCAGGATTTCACTGTGGCCATTATCAAAATTCTGTCACTTTGCATAGTAAAGGAAATTTGTCTCACTATAAGATTTTTTTTTTGTTGTGGGGAGGATTGGAGAAGGAAGGGAGCTGCTTTCCATAGAATGTTAAAGGAGGAGTAAGATGATATCTGTTGTATGGAGTCACCAAGAAATTATAACTGGTCTTTCCAATAAGTAACCGGTATTTTCAAGAAGCAACATGAAATGCCTCTGCCCATTTATTCTTATATTTTTGCTACAGTAGGTGTTTGTGCTCATACCTTTAAAATTCTACCAAAAATTTAACTTCCCCTCCACAAGAGAAAGTTAATCTTCATTTGTGCAGCTCCAGTTGATAGAAACTGAAGGTGTCATATTTTGCTGCAAAGTTAAAGGGTGTGTCTTTTTTTTTATTGGTACTCATTAGGGTTATGTATTTGGTTTTAATTATCAGTAAGTATCTGGGAGGATTGAAATTTTCCTTCCATGCCCTAGCAGTGAAGGAACACATTTGGCACAGAGGAGGAGGTGAACTGACAGCAGAGGCCTTGTGCCTCTTTTATGATGAGTTGTGCGAGCCTTCATTTTTTCAATGGATCTACACTGGTAGCACAGGAGGCTCGTACTGTCATAGAGCATTCATTTACACATTTGCACCTGGCCCCTTCACCCCACCATTGAGGCCATGCCTTTAGCCGCATCGGTCACATGCGCTGAATTCCCTCCCTAACCAATGTTCCCTCTAAACTGCTCGGCCGCGAAATAACCCGGAAGTTCCCGTGCAGGCCATGCACAAGTAGGCCTCTTTTGGAGCAGTGCAAAAAATTTAAAGGAGCCGTGAACTTCATTTTTAAAATTCATTTTTGGATGTGAGCATCGTTTGTAAGGCCAGCATTTATTGCCCATTCCTAACTGCCCTTGAGAAGGTGGGGTGAGCTGCCTTCTTGAACCGCTGCAATCCATGTGGTACACCCACAGTGCTATTGGGGAGTTCCAGGATTTTGACCCAGTGAAGGAACGGCGATATGGTTTCAAGGCAGGGTGGTGGGTGACTTGGAGGGGAACATGCAGGTGGTGGTGTTTCCATGCGTCTCCTGCCTTTGTCCTTCTAGGTGGTAGAGGTCGCGTGTTTGGAAGGTGCAATTGTTAGCAGCTATGTTGTCCCTAATCCTCTCTACCTCCCTCATCTCCTTTAAAACCCACCTTTTTGACAAAGCTCTTGGTCACCCCTTTTAACATCTCTTTTGTCTCAGCCATCCATTTCTTTGATAATGTGAAGCACCTTGAGATTGTATACTTTATTAAAAAAATGCAATATAAATGCTATTTGTTGATTTGTCGATTCAATATGTGTGGGTATCCAGTAGCTGAATGACTGCTCTCTGTCCTGCAGCCGTCCTCTCCCATGGGCCAGAGGTACCTTCCCATTAACTCCCCCGTCCCCAAGCATGAGGCAATGGCTGTGGGAAGAATAGAGAACAGAATACATGCATAAAAACTCCATAAGAAAGAAAAAAAAAGTAATCATGTGAAATGAATGGAGGGAACAAACCTGCGGCAGTCAGAAGAAAAAGTGACGGCCAGGTGAAATTAAAAACAAACCTCAGTTTTTAAAAAAGATATAGCAGGGCAAATACTGCAGTAGAGTGAAACAAGTAAAGCATTGTAGCAGGCTAAAGACAACAGGACAAAAAAGTGGAACAAAGAGAGGGAAAAAATAAGTTAAGAGAAAATTTTAAAAATGAGAGGCAGGAAATAAAGATGCAAAAGAAAGGAGGGAAAAGAGAAACCAAGGGAGAAGGAAAAGGCTGGAAGAAGCAGATAAAATGAAAGGGACGTTGTACCAGAGTCAGATGAGGTACTTGCAAAAATGATGGTAAGTTGTTCGGTTGGGAGGCCAATCAGCAAGAGCTTATCAATCTGAATTTACTGAATTAGATTCAAATTGAGTAAATAAAGAGACAAAGATTGAGTTAAGAAAGAGAGAAAGAAGACAAAGAAAAAATAAGATCATTTTAATTTTTGAATGTTTCTAACAACTATTTACTACTTGTGGAATGAGATTGTTCCCTTTTTGGGCTGGAGTGGTTGAATGGCATAGATGGAACATAAATCTCCTCATTTAAAAAGTACTTATGCAATTAAGTAGCAGCCCTAACTTTCTGCAGTGAGTTTAATGGTAATTAATGTGCAAATGCAGCAATTTCTTGTAACCCACAGGAAGCCTGAGGACGAGCTGCCTTTATAGCAAGACAGTGCAGCACAAATTATCCAATGTCTTGTGGAGATTCACAATTCACGCCACATCTGGTTGCACGATTTAGACATTAATAACGGTGAGCACCATTAAACCCATTGTTATTTTGGCAGCAGATTCTTTTTGAAGACCCCTTCAAGGAAATTGATCTGCAGAGAAAGGAAGCACCAGCAGTTGACGAAAAACTGTGATCTAGAAAACTGCCCCAGGAGGAATAATCTATGTTTAATATTTCTACCAGAGGATGTAGAGGCACGAATAGTTTATTTCCAGGATATTCTACCTGATTTCTTAGATTACCTGAAACTCTTAAAAGCCAGAAATTGAGTGGGCACATTGCAGTTCACTGCAGTTCAACCGTACCTACAGGAGAGGCATATGGTAATCTTTAAAATGTTTGGGTTTTACAAAACCTGCAGATGCTTAAGGCACCAATGAAGAAAGAAAACCTAAAAATGGGAAGTGACCATGTGATCATCTTTCCTGATATCTCATACAAAGTGCAGAAACATCGGATTCCGTTTAATGGAATCAGGAGGATTCTTCCTGATGGCTTTTGATATGGAATCTTCTGTCCTTCGAAAGCTGATGCCAGCGGATCTCAGAGGATTCTTTTATCTGTGAAGGAAGTATATAAGACAATAGCAAAATGTTTCCCAAATTTATTTACAAAGACATTGAACAAACTGCATTGTTGTCTATATCTTTGAAGTTTGAGCTTGTGGTTATTTGCAAACTTCAGTTCTCAGTGGTTACTGATTTGAATGGGATAAAAATAAAGATATCTTTATCTGCCATCTGAAACATTGATCTGGTTGTTCAACCTTGTATTACTAATACATTAGTTCAACCATTTCTGACGAGGAAAAGAAAAAGATGTTCAATACAGTATCTGGATATATATCGGACGGTAACATTCAGTTTTGATGCCTGCTTATGTCAATTTGGGTGGATTGTTTCCCATTGTTTTTGGGAATCAGTTCTATATAAAGGAGGGAAGATCTTATATTTTTGAAGGAAACTAGTTCACTTTGAAGTATAAAGCCTCTGCTGACAGAAATGTTTTAAATAAAGGTAGTTTGACGATAGCGATTGTGGGGATAAGCTGATAGTTCACAACAGTTATTATTTGAGTGTGATTCAGGAGCTTTAACAGAATAATTTTAGATCACATGACAAGGGCGGGGGATGCCGGATAGGAAAACTAAGTCTTGCTATATGGAAGGGTTTACATGGTGGGTATTATTTTTAGTTTCCCTTATTGCTTTGCTTGTATTTTATTTTGGATGGTTAAGTAGATGGGGAGAGCTAAGTGTTGGCTCTCAGATCTAAGTGTAACTGGATGGCTGTCAAGAGGAGTGAAGATTAAGACATCAGAGTTTTTTAAATCCCTCAATGGTGACACCTCTCCCTAACTCTGTAAACTTCTCTAGCCCTTCAACCCTCCAAGAACTCTGCACTCCTCCAATTTTGGCCTCTTGCACATCCCCAATTTTCATCTTTGCGCCATTGCCTTCAGCTTTCAAGACCCTAAGCTCTGGAATCCCCTCCCTAAACCTCTCCACCTCTCTACCTCTCTCTCTTCAAAGACGGTCCTCAAAACCTACCACTTTGACTAAGCATTTGGTCACCTTTCCTCATACCTCAAGTGGCTCAGTATCAAGATTTGTTTAATAACGCTTGGTGAAGTACCTTGTAATGCTCTACTACGTTGAAGGCACTATATAAATGAAAGTAGTTGTTATGGTATTTCAGTAACGACTGTAATAAGCAAATCTTTTGGAATCTGAAAACGACTGACCTGCCTCCTGGGCCTTATATGCCACCAGCACCTGCTGCTGTTGCTTGTGCTGGGTCTTTCACCATTGCAGAGCCTCAAACTGGTTGTATAATCTAGTTAGGGTGCCAGTCTCTGTGCTGGTGGTTGGGAGGATGCAATGTATGACAGTGTTTCCTCAGAAAGATTCTTCTCCTCTGAGATGTTTTCCTATGTAGGCTGGGACTGCTGAGAAGGATCTGGAGGAAACAGAAAAAGGGCAAGAGTTAAAATTACACTGAGAGGCTGGACAGTGGCAGATGACAGATATCAGGGCTGAAGTTTTGCCTCTGCGGTTGGAAACAGGAGCCGGGACTGTTTCCGGGTCCCGAACCCAACCCCGGGGGAAACTGTCACTGACCTGGAATTTTGACCTGGGCGCCCCCTTAATTGGCATGGAGGCAGGTGGCAGGAGACTCTCAAAGCTGGAGGGCTGATGTCCTGTTGGAGTCTACTGCAGTATTTGCATCCTTACTGTCTGCCACGCCTTCAAGTTTGGTATCGTTAGCAAATTTTGAAATTTTACTCTGTATTCCAATATCCAAGTCATTTATATACAGCATAAAAAGCAGTGGTCCTAGCACTGACCCTTGGAGAACACCACTGTCTACTGTCCTCCAGTCTGAAAAACAATCATTTACACAACTTGCTGTTTTTTATCCTTTAAGCCGATTTTTAAAAATCCAGTTGGGTACTGACCCTCCTATTTCATGAGCCTCAATTTTGTAAACCAACCTTTCATGTGGTACTTTTATCAAGTGCTTTCTTAAAACCCATATAGACATCATCCATTGCATTCCCTTCATCAACCTTCTTTGTTATTTCATCAAAAAATTCAATTAGATTAGACAAGCATGAGCTGCCTTTTAAAAATCCATGCTGGCTATCATTAATTAATTCAAACATCTCCACATACCTGGTGATTTTTTCCCCCTGATCATTGTTTCTAAAACCTTACCCATCACTGATGTTAAACTAACTGGCCTGTAGATGCTAGGGCTGTCTTTACACCCTTTCTTGAATAAGGGTGTCACATTTGCCACTCTCCAATCCTCTGGCACCTCCCCCAATTCTAGGGCAAGCCCTTCAGCCATCTCCACCACCACTTCCTTTAGCGAGCCATCCAGACCAGGTAACTTATCTAACCTAAGCATGGTCAGCCTTTCCAGTACCTGCTCCCTTTCAATTTTTACCCTATCCATTGCCTCTACTCTCTCCGCTTCTAACGATATTTTGTCAGCATCTCTTCCTTAGTAAACACTGATACAAAGAACGCATTAAGTATTCCAGCTTTGCCCTGTGCATGTAAGGCTATATTACCCTCTTTGTCCCTAATTGGTCCCACTCCATTTCTTACTACCCGCTTACTATTTACAAACCGATAGAAGGTTTTTGGATTCACTTTTATGTTAACTGCCATTCAATTCTCATATTTTCTCTTTGCCAGTATTATTTTTCTCTTCACCTTGCCTCTCAAGCTATTGTATTTGGCCTGATTCTCATTTGAAGAATTTACCTGGGATCTTGGGCTTCATAAATAGAGGTATTGAGTACAAAAGCAGGGAAGTGATACTGAACCTTTATAAAGCTCTGGCTAGGCACAACTAGAGTATGCGTCCAGTTCTGGTCACCACACTTTAAGCAGGATGTGAGGGTCCTTAAGGGGGTGCAGAGGAGATTTGCCAGAATGGTTCCAGGGATGAGGGATTTTAGCTACAAGATTAGTTTTGGACAAGAGACACAGGGGGAATGTGAGAAAATAACTTTATTATGCAATGAGTGACAATGACCTGGAACCCGCTGCCAAGGAGGGCGGTGGAAGCAGAGACGATGAATGATTTCAAAAGGAGATTGGATGGACACTTGAAGGAAATAAACCTGCAGGGCGATGGGGATAGAGCCTGGGAATGGGACAGATTGGATTGCCCTACAGAGAGCTGGCATGGACTCATGGGCCAAATGGCCTCCTTCTGTACTGTAATAATTCTAGGACTCTATGGGCTGCATTTTAAGAGTCTGCGACTGAGGTAGGCAGTGGACATAAAAAAAATTTGGCCCGCACAGGCGTCGTGTCACGGAGCCACCGTGATTTCAAACGCAGCGGCTCATTTGCGTAGCCACGGCGCCCGCCCCCCCCCCCCCTTGCGATGACATGGAGGGGATGGGCAAGCCGTCGCAAGCAACGCGTCTGGCGCCAATGTGCAGGCGCCGGCATCATTTTAAAGGGTTTATACCCCTCAATGGACATTTAGAAATTAAAGGGCCAGGTAAGTTACATTGCAACAGAACAAAATTACATGATCTTTGAATACATTTCCACCACCCACCCCCAACCACCCCCCGTCCCCCGCACACCCCCCCCCCCCCCCCCCCCACAATGGCATTTCCGGCCATTCGTGCCCTTTTCCCCCTCAATGCGAATAGTGAGAATTTGCCCTTTCCCCCCTCCAAAGTTCGCCAACTTTGCCCTTTACCCCTTCCCATCACCCCCCCAACCAATCTGCATTATTGCCACCCCGCTCTCCTGCACCCCCCCCACCAACACAGAGAAAAAATCCTCCTGCCCCCTCCCCACAGATGTCACGCTACATTTTCCGGAATGGGGATTTGAAGGCGCGGCATTGTCAGCCAATCGAATGAAGATCGGTGCGGTGATTAAGGAGGCGATAGGACCCTCATTAAATCAGATATGTAAATTAGTTTACATATTGAAATGGGGGTCCTGTCGCCGAGCGGCAGGGCAGCCGCCGCGAGGCCTCACTGCCGCCGCTGAGATCAGCATGGGGCCTGCTGCCATCGGGGCCGTTGGTGGGCTTCCACCAAATAGATCTTCATTGCTCCCCACCAATGTTCCCGACAGCGGAAGGGCTTTAAAATCCAGCCCTATGTGTATTTTGGGTTGATGTGTATTGGGGGTACATGTAAATTTGGGGAGTAGATGTGTATTTGAGCGGTAGATGTTGTATTTGGGGGTTTGATGTATATTAGTTGTTCAACCTTGCCCGCCTAAGAGCAAAGACCAAAGTACGGAAAGTCCTCATTAGGGAATTCCTCTTTGCTGACGATGCTGCATTAACATCTCGCACTGAAGAGTGCCTGCAGAGTCTCATCGACAGGATAGCGGCTGCCTGCATCGAATTTGGCCTAACCATCAGCCTCAAGAAAACGAACATCATGGGGCAGGACGTCAGAAATGCTCCATCCATCAATATCGGCGACCACGCTCTGGAAGTGGTTCAAGAGTTCACCTACCTAGGCTCAACTATCACCAGTAACCTGTCTCTAGATGCAGAAATCAACAAGCACATGGGAAAGGCTTCCACTGCTATGTCCAGACTGGCCAAGAGAGTGTGGGGAAATGGCGCACTGACACGGAACACAAAAGTCCGAGTGTATCAAGTCTGTGTCCTCAGTACCTTGCTCTATGGCAGCGAGGCCTGGACAATGTATGTCAGCCAAGAGCGACGTCTCAATTCATTCCATCTTCGCTGCCTCCGGAGAATCCTTGGCATCAGGTGGCAGGACCGTATCTCCAACACAGAAGTCCTCGAGGCGGCCAACATCCCCAGCGTATACACACTACTGAGTCAGCGGCGCTTGAGATGGCTTGGCCATGTGAGCCATATGGAAGATGGCAGGATCCCCAAAGACACATTGTACAGCGAGCTCATCACTGGTATCAGACCTACCGGCCGTCCACGTCTCCACTTTAAAGACGTCTGCAAACGCGACATGAAGTCCTGTAACATTGATCACAAGTCGTGGGAGTCAGTTGCCAGTGATCGCCAGAGCTGGCGGGCAGCCATAAAGGTGGGGCTAAAGTGTGGCGAGTTGAATAGACTTAGCAGTTGGCAGGAAAAAAGACAGAATAGCAAGGGGAGAGCCAACTGTGTAACAGCCCCGACAACCAGTTTTTTCTGCAGCACCTGTGGAAGAGCCTGTCACTCTAGTATTGGCCTTTATAGCCACTCCAGGCGCTGCTTCACAAACCACTGACCACCTCCAGGCGCTCACCCATTGTCTTCCGAGACAAGGAGGCCAAAGAAGAAGATGTATATTGGGTAAATGTGTATTTGTGGGGGGTAAATTTGGCAGTAAATTTGTATTTGGGAGGTAGTTGTGTATTTGGGGTGGAAAATGTATTTGGGGACAGTTGTGTATTGGTGGGGAGTAAATGTCTTTTTGGAAGGTTAGATGTGTATTTGGGAGGTAGATGTGAATTTAGGGGATAGATGTCATTTGGGAGTGGATGCCCTGGCTCAAAGAAGAGCAGGATGGGTATTAAATATTCCTGGATACAAGGTGTTCAGGAAAGATAGGAAAGAAAGGTGGCAGTATTGATAAAGGAGAACATTGCCATGCTGGACAGAATGTCCCAGAGGTACAAAGGACAGAATCTATTTGGCTAGAGCAGAGGAACAAAAAGGGTACCATTACTTTGCTCGGTGTAGTCTCTCGGCCACTAACTAGCAGAAAAGATGTCGAGGGACAAATTTGCAAGGAAATTACAGAGAGGTGCAGGAATTACAGAATAGTTATACTGGGGGACTTTAATTATCTGAATATAGACTGAGATAGTAGTAGTGGTAAAGGGCAGAGAGGGGCAAGAGTTCCTAGAGTGTGTTCAGGAGAATTTTCTACGCAGTGGGCTGGATTTTGGTCTCCCCCAGGTGTTGGGTTTTGTGGAGGGGGAGCCTGAAGCTGCCTCCGGGAGAGAGCCGCCACGCAGCCCCATGCTGGGAGGGTCTGGCCCGATATTACCGGCAGCGGAGAGGCCTCATGGCGGCTCCCCTGCCACTCGGTTACGGGACCCCAATTTGAATATTTAAATAAATTAAAATTAATGAATTAATGAACCTCACGTCGCCACCTGATGTTCCGCTACGATCTGTGGCGCAGCAGCTGGCTCTCCCGCACCTACGGATCCCTGTCCGGGGAAACGAGACGCCACACTAGTGGGGAGGGGGGAGGAGGTAAGGTTATCGGTGCAGGACAGGAGGGGAACAGGGTCAAATTAGCGTCACGGGTGTGGGATTGTGGGAAGGGCTGTAGTTGAAAGTTTGTTCAGTTTGTGGGGGGAAAGGTCAGATGGTAAAGATAAGTGTTTTGGGGGAAAGGGCAAATAATTAATTTAATTGTTATGGGGCGGTGGGAGAGGGACAAAAGAAATGTATTTTATTTAAATTCACTTTTCCTTTAAATGTTAAAAGTAGGCGTTAGGGCTAACAGCCCTTTAAAAATGACATCAGTGCCTGTGCACAGGCAGCTGATGTCATTGTCAGGGACGGACAGCCCACCCCCACCCTGTGATCACCAGGGTGGTGGTGGAGGGTGACGGCCACCCTGCACAGGCGGGCTGCCGTTTTTCGAAATCGGCGGCAGACACATAAAATTCAGCCCAATGTGTTTCCAATCCAACAAGAAAGGAGGCACTGCTGGACCTGGTTCTTGGGAATGAGATGGGCCTAGTGGATTAAGCGTCAGTAGGGGAACATTTAGGGGACAGTGATCATTATATCATAAGGTTGGTTATGGAAAAGGACAAGGAACACTCGAGAGTAAGAATAATTAACCGGGGGAAAGCTAACTTCAATGGGGTAAGAATGGATCTGACCCAGATGAATTGGAATCAAAGGTTGGCAGGCAAAACTGTAACTTTAGAATGGATTGTCTTTAAAGAAGAGATAGTTCGGGCACAGCCAAGGTATATTCCCATAAGGAGGAAAGGTAGGGCAAACAAATCCAGAGCTCCCTGTATGACAAAAGAGATAGGGATGAAGAAGAAAAAGTGTGCTTATGACAGGTGAAGCTATCTGTTTCACGCTGCTACTATGCAGTAGCAATGCATGTGGTGTTCGCCACTAACAGGATGCTGCTGTCAAGTCAAAAAGATGTCTGCCTATCACACAAATGAGTAATGTGATATATGAATTTCAATGCCAGTGTGATGCTAGGTATATAGGCCGTATGTCCCAAAGACAGGTGGATCGTATCGAACAACATGTCCCTTCCACTGTTCGCAACGGGCAAGGTACAGGCTGTATCCAACCAAACCGTGCTTGCAAAACTCAAAACACAGTGTCCAACACTAGATGTGATTCCGTGATTGGACAACATTTGCTAAATAATCCGCAGTGTGCTAAGAATTACGCTGACAACCAATTTAAGATTGTCAGTAGGGCTCGCAGTGTGGCGCATTTGCATGTACCGGAAGCTACATATATTAATACACAGGGCCCTGTTCATTGCAGACAGAAATAACATGTACACACATTGCACCTGAACAAAATAAGTGACAGCCATTTGCTGGTTCATTCCGCAGGGCAATGCCTTGACCAAAGTCAAACTGCCTGGTTTAAATTTCAAACAAAGCTTGGCAGTTAACTGTCAGTCACCGTAAACTGGTGCATTCTCCATGCCAACACCTCTACCAATCACTTGCCATGCCAGCTCACTTGCCAACCAATTAGCACTCTCTTCTCATGCAGTATAAGTTGTTGTTTTTCCTTACACTGGTTATTCTTGCATATTGTCCTGATGAGTGCAAGATGAAAAGCTTCAACAACATGTCTCTATTTTCAGCAATTCTCAAGTTCTGTACTATCAAACAACTATTTACAAAATTAATAGTCGCTTGGACAAATGCAGATTAATTAAGGAAAGCCAGTATGGATGTGTGAAGGGCAAATCATATTTAACTAACTTACTGAAGTTTTTTCATGAGGTAAGAGAAAGGGTTGATATGGGTAATGCTATTGATGTGGTGTACATAGACTTCCAAAAGACATTTGATAAAGTGTCACATAACTGGCTTGTCAGCAAAGTTAGAGCCCATGGAATAAAAGGGACAGTAGCAATATGGATGCAAAATTGGCTGAGTGACAGGACACAGAGAGTAGAGGTTAATAAAAGCAAAATACTGCAGCTGCTGGAAATCTGAAATAAAAACAAGTAATGCTGGAAATACTCAGCATGTCTGGCAGCATCTGTGGAGACAGAAGCAGAGTTAACATTTCAGGTCAGTGACCCTACATCAGAAGTGGCAAATATTAGAAATGTAAAAGGATTTAAGCAAGTAAAGCAGGGGTGGGGCAAGAGATAACCAAAGAGAAGGTGTTGATAGGACAAGAGAATAACTGACCAGTAGGTCATGGAGGAAAGGCAAATGGTATGTTAATGGTATGGTGAAAGACAGAGTGTTAGTGCAGAGAGGGTGTTAGTTGACAGAAAAATGAACAGCCTGGCCCCAAGCACAAACATGAAAATAACAGTGGGTAGCCGCAATAGAAACAAACTAAACAAACTAAAATAAAATAATCAAATAAAAAAATAAAAGAGAAAAAAATAACTAAAATTAAAGTAAAATGGGGGGCCAGTCATGCTCTGAAATTATTGAACTCAATGTTCAGTCCGGCAGGCTGCAGCGTGCCGAATCAGTAAATGAGGGGCTATTCCTCGAGCTTGTGTTGATGTTCACTGGAACACTGCAGCAATCCCAGGACAGGGATGAGAGCAGGGGAATGTATTGAAATGGCCAGCAACCGGAAGCTCGGGGTCATGCTTTCCGACTGAGTGGAGGTGTTCCACAAAGTGGTCACTCAGTCTGTGTTTGGTCTCCCCAATGTAGAGGAGACCACATTGTGAGCAGCGAATACAGTATACTAAACTGAAAGAAGTACAAGTAAATCGTTAATTCACCTGAAAGGAGTGTTTTGGGGCCTAGGATAGTGAGGAGAGAGGAGGTAAATGGGCAGGTATTACACTTCCTGCGATTGCAGGGGAAGGTGTCTTGGGAAGGGAACGAGGTGGTAGGGGTAATGGAGGAGTGAACCAGGGTGTCACGGAGGGAACGATCCCTTCAGAATGCTGACAGGGGAGGGGAGGGAAGATGCGTTTGGTAGTGGCATCACACTGGACGTGGTGGAAATGGCGGAGGATTATCCTTTGAATGTGGAGGATGGTGGGGTGGAAAGTGAGGACAAGGGGAACCCTGTCACGATTCTGGGAGGGAGGGGAAGGGGTGAGGGTAGAGGTGCGGGAAATGGGCTGGACATGGTTGAGGGCCCTGTCAACCACAGTGGGAGGAAATCCTCAGTTGAGAAAAAAGGAAGACATATCAGAAGCACTGTCATGGAAGGTAGCATCATCAGAGCAGATGCGCGGAGACGGAGAAACTGGGAGAATGGAATGGAGTCCTTAGGGAGGCAGGGTGTGAAGAAGTGTAGTCAAGGTAGCTGTGGTAGTCGGTGGGCTTATAATGAATACTCGTAGACAGCCTATCCCAAGAGATGGAGACACAGAAGTCGAGGAAGGGAAGGGAAGTATCGGAGATGGACCATGTAAAGGTGAGAGAAGGGTGGAAATTAGATACAAAGTTGATAAAATTTTCCAGTTCCGGCTGGGAGCAGGAAACGGCACCGATACAGTCATCGATGTTCCAGAAAAAGAGTTGGGGGAGGGGGTCTGAGTAGGATTGGAACAAGGAATGTTCGACATATTCCACAAAAAGACAGGCATAACTAGGACTCATGCGGGTACCCATAGCAACACCTTTTACTTGAAGGAAATGAGTGGAGTTGAAGGAGAAGTTGTTCAATGTGAGAACAAATTCAGCCAGGTGGAGGAGGGTGGTGGTGGATGGGGACTGGTTGGGCCTCTGTTCAGGGAAGAAGTGGAAAGCCCTCAAACCATCCTGGTGGGGGATGGAGGTGTAGAGAGATTGGACGTCCATAATGAAGAGGAGGCGGTTGGGGCCAGGAAACTGGAAATTGTCAAAATGACGTAGGGCGTCAGAAGAGTCACGGGTGTAGGTGGGAAGAGACTGGACCAGGGGAGAAAAGATGGAGTCAAGATAGGAAGAAATAAGTTCAGTGGGGCAGGAACAGGCTGAAACAATGGGTTTTGCCGGGTCAGTCCTGTTTGTGGATTTTGGGAAGAAGGTAGAAACGAGCTGTCTGAGGTTGCAGGACTATGAGGTTGGAAGCTGTAGAGGGAAGATCTCCAGAGGAGATGAGATCAATGACAGTCCTGTGTACAGTGGCTTGATATTCGGTGGTGGGGTCATGGTCCAGGGGGAAGTAGGAAGAAGTGTCTGAGAGTTGGCGCTCAGCCTCTGCAAGGTAGAGGTTGGTACGCGAGGCAACAACAGCAGCATCCTTGTCTGCAGGTTTGATGACAATGTTGGGGTTAGACCTGAGAGAACAGAGTGAGGCAAGTTCAGAGGGGGACAGGTTTGAGTGAGTGAGGGGGCCAGAGAAATTGAGACGGCCGATGTCTCACTGACAGTTTTCAATGAAAAGATCAAGAGCGGGTAAGAGGCCAGAGGGAGGGGTCCAGGTAGAGGGAGAATGCTGGAGGCGGATGAATGGGTCTGCTGGTCAGGGGGAGAACTCCTGGTCAAAGAAGTGAGCCCGGAGGCAAAGGTGATGGAAGAAGGAGTGGTTAATGGTAGTTTTTCAGATTGGAGGAAGGTTTATAGTGGAGTTCCCTAGGGGTCGATGTTAAGACCCTTGCTCTTCAGGATTTATATTAATGACCTAGACTTTGGTGTACTGGGCACAATTTCAAAATTTGCAGATGATACAAAACTTGGAAACATTGTGAACTGTGAGGAGGATAGTGTAGAACTTTAAAAGGACATAGACAGGTGGGTGGAATGGGCGGATAAGTGGGCAGATGAAATTCAATGCAGAGAAATGTGAATTGATTCATTTTGGTAGAAGGAACGCAGCGAGACAATATAAAATAAAGGGTACAATTCTAAAAGGGGTGCAGAAGCAAAGGGACCTGGGTATACATGTGCATAAATCATTGAAGGTAGCAGGATAGGTTGAGAGAGCGGTTAATAAAGCATACAGTAAGTATCCTGGGCTTTATCAATAGGGGCTTAAAGTGCAAAAGCAAGGAAGTTATGTTAAACTTGTATAAAGCACTGGTTCAGCCTCAGCTGCAGTATTGCACCCAGTTCTGCACCACACTTTAGGAAAGATGTGAAGGCTTTAGAGAGCATGCAGAAAAGATTCACGAGAATGGTTCCAGAGATGAGGAACTTCCGTTACGTAGAAACATTGGTGAAGAAATCGTTGAGAGGAGATTTGATACAGGTGTTCAAAATCATGATCCCATTAGTGGAAGGATCAAGAAACAGAGGGCTCAGATTTAAGGTAATTGGCAAAAGAAGCAATAGAGACATGAGTGGTTAGGATCTGGATTGCACTGCCTGAGATGTGGTTCAATTGAGACATTCAAGAGGGAATTGGATTATTATCTTAAAAGGCTTCGGGGAGAATGTGGGGGAGTGGTACTAAGTAAATTGCTCCTTCAGAGAGCCAGCACAGACACAATGGGCAGAATGGCCTCCTTCTGTGCTATAACCATTCTATGAGTCTATGTGTTTAGGAGGTAGAAGTGTATTTGGTGAGGTTGATGTGTATTTGGTAGGGTTGATATGTATTTGAGGAGTTGTCTATTTGGTGGGATTGATGTGTATTTAGGGTAGATGTGTATTTGGGAGATAGAATTGTATTTGGGGTACATTGGTGTGTAGATGTGTATTGGGGGTAAATGTGTATTTGGGGGTTAGATACATATTTGGGGAGGGGAGGTGTTGATGTGTATTTTATTTTTTTAAATTCATTCATGGGATGTGGGCATCACTGGTTCAACCAGCATTTATTGCCCATCACTAATTGCGCTTGAGGAGATGGTGGTCTTGAACCGCTGAAGTCCATGTGGTGTAGGTACACCAACAGTGCAGTTAGGAAGGGAGTTCCAGGATTTCATTTTTTTGGGGAGGGGGGTCAATGTGTATTTTGGGGGTGGATTTTTATCAGGAAGGTTGAAGTATATTTGAGGATGTATATATATTTGTGGGGTTGATGTGTATTTGAGAGGTAGATGCATATTTTGGAGGTAAATGTGTATTTGGGAGGTCAATGTTTATTGGGATAGATGTGTATTTGGGGGTTGATGTTTATCTAAGGGATAGGTGTGTATTTGGGGGTGGAGGTATCTTTGGCATGTGGATGTGTATGTGGGGAGTAGATGTGTATTTAGGGAGGTAGATATGTATTTGGGGAGGGTAGATGTATTTTGAGAGGTAAAGATGTATTGGGGTAGATGTCTTTTTGGGGGAATAGATGTGTATTGGGTGTAGATGTGTATTTATGGGGTAAATGTGTAAGTGGAGGTCTAATCTGTTTTGGGGTATATGTGTATTGGGAGTAGTTGTGTGTTTGGGAATAGATGTGTATTTTGGAGGGGGTGGTGGTAGATGTGTATTTGGGCATAGATGTGTATTTGGGGGGTGGATTTGTATTTGGGGGGCAGCTGTGTATATGTGGGAGTAGATACCTAGGCGTAGAGGTGTATTGGGGATAGTTGTGCATTTTGGAAGATGTGTACTTGGGGAGGTGGATGTCTAATTGGAGAGGTAGATGTGTATTTGGGGAGGGTAGAATTGCTTTTAGGGGTAAAGATGTATTGGGGCAGGTGTATTTTGGGGGTAGGTGTCTTTTTGGGGGAATAGATGTCTATTGGGTGTAGATGTGTATTGAGGGGGTAAATGTGTAATTGGAGGTCTTATCAGTTTTGGGGTACATGTGTATTGGGAGTAATTGTGTGTTTGGGACTAGATGTGTATTTTAGAGGTAAATGTATATTAAGGGTAGATGTGTAGTTGGGTGGTAGAAGTGTATATGAGGAGTAAAAGTGTATTTGGGGATAGAAATGTATTTAGAGGGTTGAGGTGTATTTGGGAAGTTAGATGTGTATTTGGGGGTTAGATCTTTATTTTGGGGTAGATGTATATTGGAGTAGATGCGCACTTGAGGAGTAGGTGTGTATTTGGGGGTAGATGTTGTCATGCAGGCTCCCACCTGCCAAGAATGAGGCATATTAATTTTGTCACATGAACATTCATTTTAAACTTGCTGGGAGGAAGGGAAGACCTGTTACAAGGGCTGCCAGACACTTAGCTGAAAAACATTTGCATACTAACAGACAGTGCTTTTGGAGACAAAAGGACCATTCCCTGACACATTCAACCCAAAATGGATTTTGATCACCAGACATGGAAGAGCATTCCAGAGACTGCGAAGGTGATACAATCCACAAAAGCCAGGACTGATTAAACCAGCTGTCACATGACGAACTGTCTGGTCCAGGGTTTTTTTGATGTAGCCACAGAAGTTTTGAACTCCGAGGAAAGACTGTTTGCTCCTGGAGTGGGAGGACCTCTCTTGATTGCTCCCATCTCTTTCTCACAAGCCTCTGGACCTACTGAGGACACATGAACCACAAGAGAGAAAAGTCTCCTACATCAAACAAGGTTTAAGAAGAATACTGGGCCCCAATGAAAAGCAAGACCTACCTACAATCAAGGACTCTACAGCAAGTTCGAAGAACAGTAACCAAAACTGTCTTCAGATATTACCTCAAAATTTTCCACTTTATTTCTTCTGCTCTTTTCTGTCTCTATCTGCATGTGTGTATCGCGTATGCATGCTAGCATGGGCACGTCGTGTAACCGTAGGCATTAACCGAATTAAAGTTTAAGTTTAATAAAGTTTAACCTTTTTTTCTTCAAACCTAAGAAAACCTGTTTGGCTAGTTTCTTTGCTGTATAATTGGAAGTTAGTGAACAAAGATTCACTAAGGGGGAGCTAAAAAAAAAGTGTGTTTAAAATTAAACCCTGTTTACAGTAAGACCAGGTGAAGGCTGAGAGGGAACCCTAGACCACTCTCTCACCTGGTCGTAACAGAAATTTGGGTGCTAGGGTCCAGAGTTGACCCACAGACAAAAAAGAGAAATTGGAAGTGGGAAGCCAAAGTGTTCCCAATCAAAAAAGAGCAAGATTTCAATACAGGTTTTCGTGTGTTTGTGTGTGATTGAATACTAACATGTCTGCGACTGAAGCTAGTAGCTTCCCAAGCCAGGGTGAAAACTTGGGATATGTGACAAGCACTGTCTATGGAGAAGTTGAGGAAAATGGCTGAGCAGTGTCGGATCACTGTACATAGCAAGGCTAGGAACTCTGAACTCCTAAGACTAGTGGGCAACCATTTTTCCTTGAATCTGAAGAAGTAGAAGCAGGGTTAGAAGTAGACTCCGACAGGGTATTGTTAGCAAAGATACAATTGGAACAGAGGAAACTTGAATTAGAGGAGAGGAAGAAAGAAAGAGCCTTTCAGAAGGGACGTGTAGAAAAAGAAAGACATGAGAAGGAACGAGAGAGAGTGGAGAGAGAGAGAGAGAAAGAATATTAGGGAAGGAATGCAAAGAGAGAGAGAACTGAAGTGGCTTGAGTTAACTAGGGGGCGACAGAGTAACCCCACTGAAAGCATAGCCAATATGAAGGCGTGTAATTCAGGGCTGGGTACAGAATTGTTAAAACTATCTCAACTAAACTTAAAATTCGATGAGGACGATGTGGAAACGTTTTTTGTGTCCTTTGAGAAACTGGCAAGGCAGCTAAAATGGCCAGCTGAGACTTGGCCTCTTTTATTACAAAGTAAGCTAACAGGAAAAGCCCATGAGGTTTATTCCCTGTTGCCAGATGAGAGTTCATCAAATTATGAACTGACAAAAATGCTATCCTCGGGGCATATGAATTAGTACCCGAAGCCTATCAGCAAATGTTTAGCACCTCAAGAAGCAAATTGATCAAACTTTTCTGGAGTTTGAAAGAAGTAAGCAGCTATGAGACTCTCAGAGAGGTAATTCTGTAAGAGGAATTAAAAAACTCTCTCCCACTCTCCTCCAAGACAGATGTAGAGGAGCAGTGGGTTCAGAGAGCCTGGCAAGCAGCCATTCTGGCTGATGAATTTGCTTTAATTTAGAAGTCGGTTTCCCAGGGGAAAACATTTCCTAGTCACCCCCACAAATCCGAAAAGGACAATGGGTGGGAAGGTGATAGAAGCCCAAGCAGTCCTGGGATAGAAAGAAAAACAGGAGACACAGCAGGCCCTCCTCTAGCCAAAAAGGAAGGTGCTGTGAGCAGGAGTGAGACCCGCAGATCTGTGTGCTTCCATTGTATTAAGGCAGGGCATTTAAGAGCTGACTGCCGGAAACTAAAGGGAAAACCTCGAGGGTTGATCAGGGCACACCCACTCAGTGAAGACAAGACCCTGATGAAAAGCACAGCAGAACAAGCTGTGGCTTTAACTGCAGGAAGAGTGAGACCCAGGAAGCTTATGGCTGCAAGTGCAGGAAAATTCAATAGAATTCCTGAAGGTTATCAGGGTATTATGATTGAAGGAAAAGTAACCCCATACTCCTCGAGTGGGGCAAGCAAGCCCATAGTAATTCTCAGGGACATAGGGGCCACGAGATCCCTTTTACTAAGAAAAGGCCTGACCTTTCTCCCAGAGAGTGCAGTGAACACCAGAATGGTGGTGAATGGTATTGGGCAGTGTATGCCTGGACTTGTACACCAGTGCACCTGGAGTGTGACCTAGTTTCGGGACCGGTGACCCTAGGAATTGTCCCTAGTTTGCCTGTGAAAGGGGTTGAACTGCTCCTAGGTAATGAACTGGTGGGGGTGAAGATGGTAGCCCCCACCCCGGTAGTGAAAGAAAGACTGCAGGAGGTCAGGTGGACAGGGCAGTGGTGCGAGATGGACCCCTGCAGTTTCCTTGAATGTGTAATGAATCAGGCCATGATCAAACCTGCTCCCCCATTGGAGACTGAATTAGCACTGCAGGCAGATGACCATGAGGTCTGCCTGTCCGAGATTTTCTTTGGAAAGTTAGGAGACCCAGGGGATGAATTAAATGGATTTTCCCTAGCTGAGGCTCAGCGAGCCGACCCAGTATTGCAAGAGTTAGCACAGGTTGCCCAGTCTGAAAGTGAAGCAGAGGGAGTCCCTGATTGCTACTATATAAAGAATGAGGTACTGATGAGGAAATGGAGTTCTCCTCACAGACCTGAGAGCAAGGAGTGGACAGTAATTCACCAGTTAGTGGTGCCGCAGAGGTACCAGAGAGAACTATTAAGAAGGATCCATGAGACTACAGTGGCTGTACATGCCAGTATACAAAAGACCAATGCCCGCATAAGACAGCAGTTTGAATGGCCAAAACTCCACAAAGATGTGATGCAGTACTGCAGGAGTTGCCACATGTGCCAGGTTGAGGGGAAACCCCAACCGACAGTGAAACCTGTAGCCCTTAGTCCTGTACCGGTGTTAGGAGGACCCTCCAGCAGAGGGCTGGTGAACTGTAAGGGACCCCCGCCGAGAACAAAAGGGGACAGGCAGGCACAAGGCTGGTAAAAGGTTCAAAAGGCAAGGGGAAAAAGTGACAAAGAGGGCAGGTTAAAGGAATTCCAGGAGGAATTCTGGATGAAAACCCTTATTGTCTGGTCAGCCAACCCCGACAAATTTGAAAAGTTAGACCCCACATCATCCGATATAAATGCAGACACTGGAAGCACCCCACCAGAGTTGCTAACAACATTTACAGGAACCTGCAGAGACAAAGAAAGACCTCTAGGGGGCAGAGAAGCCATGAGGTTGATGCTTTACCTAGTCGAAGTGCCACAGAGGAATGCAGTAGAGTCTGCACAAATACCTTCAGGCAGGAGTATCCCGGAGGACAAAGGGGAGATTAACAAAAAATTCTTCCTCACAGTCTGAGAAAAAGAGAACCACCCTTACCTTCCTGGAGTGGAGAGGAGCGGACCTGAGGGGAGAACGCCAAGAGAGGAGCAGATAAATAGAGGCTGAGGATCGCGGCCGAGACACTTACCTTCCGGGAGCTGAGAGCAATCCAGCCGCGCCAGATTTTTGAAAAAATAAAAAAAGTCAACAGTGACATCACAGGAAAGCTGCAAGGTGATTGGTTGGTGAGTAATTGCTGTTAGGGCATAACTCTGAATAGCTGGGTAAATAACCAAAGTAAAGAGAAAGGTCTACAGTTTTTTAATATAGTAGGTAGTGTTTGTTTTTAGGGAATCAAGGTCCCTAGTGTAAATAATCTAATTTTTGGGTAATTTAAGGGGAGTAAATTACGGGTAAGTCATGACAGGGCAGCTCGGCAATGTGGAGTGCTCCTCCTGTGCAATGTGGGAAGTCAGGGACACTTCCAGTGTCCAGGGCATACACATGTGCAGGAAGTGTCTCCAGCTGCAGCTACTCAAAATCCACGTTTCGGAGCTGGAGCGGCAGCTGGAGACACTGTGGAGCATCTGTGAGTCTGAGATCATTGTGGATAGCACCTACAGGGAGGTGGTCACACTGCAGGTAAAGACTACTCAGGCAGAAAGGGAATGGGTGACCAGGCAGAGTAGAAGAACTAGGCAGATAGTGCAGGAGTCCCCTGGGTCCATCTCCCTATCTAACAGATTTTCCACTTTGGTTACTGTTGGGGTGATAGCTTCTCAGGGGAATGCAGCAAGAGCCAAGTCTGTGGCACCATGGGTGGCTCAGCTGCATAGGAGGGGAGGAAAAGGAGTGGGAGAGCTATAGTGATAGGGGATTCTATCGTAAGGGGTACAGATAGGTGTTTCTGTGGCCGCAAACGTGACTCCAGGATGGTATGTTGCCTCCCTGGTGCTAGGGTCAAGGATGTCACGAAGCGGCTGCAGGACATTCTGAAGGGGGAGGGCGTGGTACACATTGGTAGCAATGAGATAGGTAGAAAGAGGGGTGAGGTCCTGCAACAAGAATTTAGGGAGCTAGGTAGCAGATTAAAAAGCTTAAATTAAAAAGGTTGAAATCTCTGGATTACTCCCAGTGTCATGTGCAAGTGAATATAGGAATAGGAGGATAGAGCAGATGAATGCATGGCTGAAGACGGTGCAGGAGGGAGGGCTTCAGTTTTCTGGATCACTGGGTCTGTTTCTGGCGAAGGTGAGACCTGTACAAGTTGGACGGGTTGCACCTGAACTGGAACAAGAACAACAGCCTTGCTGGGAGGTTTACTAGTGCTGCTGGGAGTGGGGGGGGGGGGGGGCGGTTTAAACTAATTTGGCAGGGGGATGGGACAGAGTGGAGCGACAGTAGGGGGTGATGCACATGGGAATATGATATTATTGCTATCACAGAGACATGGTTGAGGAAAGGGCAGGACTGGCAGCTCAATATTCCAGGGTATAGAATCTTCAGGTGTGACAGGGGAGTCATAGAGTCGTACAGCATAAAAACAGGCCCTTCGGCCCACCACATCCATGCTGACCATAATGCCTATCTATACTAATCTCACCTGCCTGCATTAATTCCATATCCCTCTATGCCTTGCTCATTCAAGTACCTGTCCAGATGCCTCTTAAATGTTGCGAATGTTCCTGCCTCCACCACCTCCTCTGGCAGCTCATTCCAGATACCCACTATTCTTTTTGTGAAAAATTTACCCCTTTGATCCCCTTTAAACCTCCTCCCTCTCACCTTAAATCTATGCCCTCTAGTTTTAGTCACCTCTACCAAGGAAAACAGACTCTGACTATCTACCCTATCTATGCCTCTTATAATTTTATATACCTCTATCATGTCCCCTCTCAGCCTCCTTCGCTCCAGGGAAAACAGACCCAGCCTATTCAATCTCTCTTTATAACTCAAGCCCTCCAAACCAGGCAACATCCTTGTGAAACTTTTCTGCACCCTCTCTAGCTTAATCACATCTTTCCTGTAGTGCGGCGACCAGAACTGCACACAGTACTCCAAATGTGGCCTAACCAACATTATGTACAACTGTAACATGACGTCCCAACTCTTGTATTCAATGCCTCGGCCATTCACTGTATATGTCCTGCCCTGGTTTAACTTCCCAAAATGCATCACTTCACACTTGTCTGCATTAAATTCCATTTGCCACTCCCTTGCCCACTTTCCCAGTTGATCTATATCCTGTTGTAACCTTAGACAACCTTCTTCACTGTCCACTGTACCACCAATTTTGGTGTCATCTGCAAACTTACTAATCATGCCCCTTACATTCACATCCAAGTCATTAATATATATGACAAACAACAGAGGGCCGAGCACTGATCCCTGTGGCACACCACTGGTCATCGGTCTCCAATCTGAAAAACAACCCTCCACTACCACCCTCTGCCTCCTATCACCAAGCCAATTTTGTATTCAATTTGCTAGCTCACCCTGGATCCATTTGTTCGAACCTTCTGGACCAGCCTACCATGCGGGACCTTGTCAAAGTCCTTGCTAAAGTCCACATAGACAACGTCCATCGCCCTGCCCTCGTCAATCCTCTTGGTCACCTCCTTGAAAAAATCAATCAAATTCGTGAGACATGATTTCCCACGCACAAAGCCGTGCTGACTATCCCTAATCATACCATGCCTTTCCAGATGCATATAAATCCTGTCTCTCAGAATCCCTTCCAATAACATTCCCACCACAGATGTAAGGCTCACCGGCCTGTAGTTCCCTGGTTTATCCCTGCTGCCCTTCTTAAATAAAGGCACAACATTAGCTATCCTCCAGTCTTCCGGTACCTCACCCGTGGCTAACGATGATACAAAAATCTCTGCCAGGGCCCCAGCAATCTCCTCCCTTGTTTCCCATAGCATCCTAGGATACACCTGGTCAGGTCCTGGGGATTTATCCACCTTAATGCGCTTCAAAACCTCCAACACCTCCTCCTTTGTAATGTTGATGTGCTCCAGGATATCGCTGTTCCCTCTCTTGAACCCACTAGTTTCCATAACCTTCTCCACGGTAAATATGGACGAGAAATATTCATTTAAGACCTCGCCCATTTCCCATGGCTCCACACATAGATTAGCACACTGAAACAAAAACAAGAAATGCTGGATTCACTCAGCAGGTCTGGCAGCATCTGTGGAAAGAGAAGCAGAGTTAACGTTTCGGGTCAGTGACCCTTCTTCGGAACTGACAAATATTAGAAAAGTCACAGATTATAAACAAGTGAGGTGGGGGTTGGGCAAGAGATAACAAAGGAGAAGGTGCAGATTGGACCAGGCCACATAGCTGACCAAAAGAAAAACAACCTGAAAAAAACAGTGGGTAAGCAAACTGAACAAACTAAGATGAAATGAAATAAATGCAAAAAAAGATTGTAAAAAATGTAAAAAGGAATGCAAAAAAAAAAGGAAGAAAAAATAACTAAAAATGACTAAAAATGAAAGTAAAGTGGGGGGCTGTCATGCTCTGAAATTATTGAACTCAATGTTCAGTCCGGCAGGCTGTAGTGTGCCTAATCGGTAGATGAGATGCTCTTCCTCGAGCTTGCGTTGATGTTCACTGGAACACTGCAGCAATCCCAGGACAGAGATGTGAGCATGAGAGCAGGGGGGAGTGTTGAAATGGCAAGCAACCGGAAGCTCAGGGTCCTGCTTGCGGACTGAGTGGAGATGTTCCGCAAAGCGGTCACCCAGTCTGCGCTTGGTCTCCCCAATGTAGAGGAGACCACACTGTGAGCAGCGAATACAGTATACTACATTGAAAGAAGTACAAGTAAATCGCTGCTTCACCTGAAAGGAGTGTTTGGGGCCTGGGATAGTGAGGAGAGAGGAGGTAAATGGGCAGGTATTACACCTCCTGCGATTGCAAGGGAAGGTGCCCTGGGACGGGGACGAGGTGGTGGGGGTAATGGAGGAGTGGACCAGGGTGTCGCGGAGGGAACGATCCCTTCGGAATGCTGACAGGGGAAGGGAGGGGAAGATGCGACTGGTAGTGGCATCACGCTGGAGGTGGCGAAAATGGCGGAGGATGATCCTTTGGATATGGAGGCTGGTGGGATGAAAAGTGAGGACAAGGGGAACCCTGTCACGGTTCTGGGAGGGAGGGGAAGGGGTGAGGGTAGAGGTGTGGGGAATGGGTCGGACACGGTTGAGGGCCCTGTCAACCACAGTGAGGGGAAATCCTCGGTTGAGGAAAAAGGTCATATCAGAAGCACCGTCATGGAAGGTAGCATCATCAGAGCAGATGCGTCGGAGACGGAGAAACTGGGAGAATGGAATGGAGTCCTTACAGGAGGTAGGGTGTGAAGAAGTGTAGTCGAGGTAGCTGTGGGAGTCAGTGGGCTTATAATGGATATTGGTAGACAACCTATCCCCAGAGATGGAGACAGAGAAGTCGAGGAAGGGAAGGGAAGTGTCAGAGATGGACCATGTAAAGGTGAGAGAAGGGTGGAAATTGGAAGCAAAGTTGATAAAGTTTTCTAGTTCGGGGCGGGAGCAGGAAACGGCACCGATACAGTCATCAATGTACCGGAAAAAGAGTTGGGGGAGGGGGCCTGAGTAGGACTGGAACAAAGAATGCTCGACATATCCCACAAAAAGACAGGCATAACTAGGACCCATGCGGGTACCCATAGCGACACCTTTTACTTGAAGGAAATGCATGGAGTTGAAGGAGAAGTTGTTCAATGTGAGAACAAGTTCAGCCAGGCGGAGGAGGGTGTTGGTGGATGGGGACTGGTTGGGCCTCTGTTCCAGGAAGAAGCGGAGAGCCCTCAAACCATCCTGGTGGGGGATGGAGGTGTAGAGCGATTGGACGTCCATAGTGAAGAGGAGGCGGTTGGGACCAGGAAACTGGAAATTGTCAAAATGACGTAGGGCGTCAGAAGAGTCACGGATGTAGGTGGGAAGAGACTGGACCAGCGGAGAAAAGATAGAGTCTAGATAGGAAGAAATAAGTTCAGTTGGGCAGGAGCAGGCTGACACAATGGGTCTGCCGGGTCAGTCCCGTTTGTGGATTTTGGGAAGGAGGTAGAAGCGGGCTGTCCGGGGTTGCGGGACTATGAGGTTGGAAGCTGTAGAGGGAAGATCTCCAGAGGAGATGAGGTCAGTGACAGTCCTTTGGACGGTGGCTTGATGTTCGGTGGTGGGGTCATGGTCCAGAGGGAGGTAGGAAGAGGTGTCTGTGAGTTGGCGTTGAGCTTCTGCAAGGTAGAGGTCGGTACGCCATACAACAACAGCACCACCCTTGTCTGCAGGTTTGATGACCATGTCGGGGTTAGACCTGAGAGAACGGAGTGCCTCAAGTTCAGAGGGGGACAGGTTAGAGTGAGTGAGGGGGGCAGAGAAATTGAGACGACCAATGTCTCGCCGACAGTTTTCAATGAAGAGATCAAGAGCGGGTAAGAGGCCAGGGTGAGGGGTCCAGGTAGAGGGAGAATGCTGGAGGCGGGTGAATGGGTCTGCTGGTCGGGGGGAGGACTCCTGGTCGAAGAAGTGAGCCCGGAGGCGGAGGCGACGGAAGAAGAGCTCAACGTCATGCCGAGCGCGAAATTCATTGAGGTGGGGGCGTAAGGGGATAAAACTGAGACCTTTGCTGAGTACAGAACGCTCAGCATCAGAGAGGGGGAGGTCAGAGGGTATAGTGAATACACGGCAAGGGGTTAGCACACTGATCCTTAAGGGGACCTACTCTCCCCCTAGCTACCCTTTTACTCTTAATATACTTTTAGAATCTTTTAGGATTCTCCTTTATCTTATCTGCCAGGGAAATCTCATGGCCCCTTTTCGCCCTCCTAATTTCCTTCTTAAGTGTACTCCTGCATCCTCTATACTCTTCGAGGGACTCGCTCGATCCCAGCTGCCTATACCTGACATATGCCTCCTTCTTTGTCCTGACCAGACCTTCAATATCCGTCATCAACCAAGGTTCCCTAAACTTGCCAGCCTTGCCCTTCCATCTATTTATTTATTTATTTAGAGATACAGCACTGAAACAGGCCCTTTGGCCCATCGAGTCTGTGCCGACCATCAACCACCCATTTATACTAATCCTAAACTAATCCCATATTCCTACCACATCCCTACCTACCCTATATTCCCCGACCACCTACCTATACTAGGGGCAATTTATAATGGCCAATTTACCTATCAACCTGCAAGTCTTTGGCTGTGGGAGGAAACATGCAGGAACATGCTGGCCCTGAACTCTTCCTATCTCACTTTTAAAAGCCTTCCACTTGCCAGATGTCCCTTTACCTGTAAACAGCCTCTCCCAATCAACTTTTGAGAGTTCCTGTCTGATGCCATCGAAATTAGCCTTCCCCCAATTTAGGACTTCAACCTGAGGACCAGTCCTATCCTTTTCCATAACTATCGTGAGGCTAATAGAGTTATGGTCACTGGTCCCAAAGTGCTCCCCCACTGACACATCAACCACCTGCCCATCCTAATTTCTTCGGAGGAGGTCGAGTGTAGTCCCTTCTCTAGTAGGGCCATCCACATACTGCTTCAGAAAACTATCCTGGACACATTGAACAAATTCTTCCCCATCTGATCCCTTAGCACTAAGGCAGTCCCAGTCAATATTAGGGAAGTTAAAATCACCGACTGTTACAACCCTATAATTCCTACACCTATCTGTGATTTCCCTACATATATGCTCCTCCATTTCTCTCTGACTATTGGGGGACCTAGAGTATAATCCCATCAAAGTGATCACCCCTTTCTTATTTCTAGGTTCTACCCATATGGCCTCGCTGGTCATTCCCCCCGGGATATCCTCTCTAAGTACTGCCGTGATGTCCTTCCTAATCAATAGTGCAACTCCCCCTCCTCTCTTACCTCCACCTCTGTCACGCCGGAAAGATCAGTACCCTGGAACATTGAGCTGCCAGTCCTGCCCATCCCTCAACCACGTTTCCGTAATAGCTATAATATCACAATCCCATGTACCGATCCATGCTCTCCCATGGGAGCTGGTAAAAGAGGACGTGGCATTGCACTGTTGATCAAGGAGTCAATTACTGCAGTAAGGAGGGATGATATCTTAGAAGGTTCCTCTACTGAGGCCATATGGGTAGAACTTAAAAACAAAAAGGGGACAATCACCTGGCTGGGAATGTACTACAGGCCTCCAAACAGTCAGGAGAGATAGAGGAGCTGATATGTAGGCAAATCTGAGAGGTGTGAAAATAATAGGGTAATAATAGTAGGGGATATCAACTTCCCCAATCTCAATTGAGATAGTCTTAGTGCAAAAGGCTTAAAGGGAGCGGAATTCTTGAAGTGCATACAGGAGAGCTTTTTGAGCCAGCATGTCGAAAGTCCTACAAGAGAAGGGGCGGTGCTGGACCTAATCCTAGGGAATGAAGCCGGACAAGTGATAGAAGTGTCAGTGGGGAGCATTTCGGGGCTAGTGAACATAACTCTGTAAGATTTAAGATAGTTATGGAAAAGGACAAAGATGGACCAGAAATAAAGGTATTGAATTGGGGTAAGACCGATTTCAATATGATAAAACAGGATCTGGCCAAAGTGGACTGGGAGCTGTTACTTGTAGGAAAGTATTTAGATGAGTGGGAGTCATTCAAAAAGGAAATAGTGAGAGTTCAGGGCCAACATGTTCCCATTAAGGTGAAGGGTCGGACCAACAAGTCCAGCGAACCCTGGATGTCAAGGGATATAGAGGATTGGATAAGGAAAAAAAAGGAGGCTTATGGCAGATTCAGTGCGCTGAAAACAGTGGCGGCCCTAGAGGAGTATAAAAAGTGTGTGGGGTTCTTAAAAAAAGTAATTAGGAGAGTGAAGAGGGGACATAAAAAAACACTGGCATGCAAGAAAAAGGAAAATCCCAAGGCGTTTTATAAGTATATTAAGGGCAAGAAGATAACCAGGGAAAGAGTAGGGGCCATTAGGGACCAAAATGGCAATGTGTGTGTGGAGTCGGAGAACAAAGGTGAGGTTGTAAATGATTACTTTTCATCTGTGTTCACTATGGAGAAGGACGGTGTCGATGTAGAGATCAGAGAGGCGGATTGTGATATACTGGAACAAATTAGCATTGAAATGGAGGAAGTATTAGCAGTTTTATTGGCCTTAAAAGTGGATAAATCCTCAGTCCCAGATGAGATGTAACCCAGGCTGTTATGTGAGGCAAGGGAAGAGATATCAGGGGCTCTGACATAAATTTTCAAATCCTCTCTGGCCACAGGAGAGGGACCAGAGGACTGGAGGACACCGAATGTGGTACCATTATTCAAGAAGGCTAGCAGGGATAAACAGGTAATTACAGGCCAGTGAGTGTAACATCAGTGGTAGGGAAACTATTGGAAAAAATTCTGAGGGACCGGATTAATCTCCACTTGGAGAGGCAGGGATTAATCAAGGATAGTCAGGAGGAGATCATGTCTAACAAACCTTATTTAATTTTTCGAGGAGGTGACTAAATGTGTAGATGAGGGTAAAGCAGTTGATATAGTCTACATTGACTTCAGTAAGGCTTTTGATAAGGTCCCACATGGGAGATTGATTAAGAAGGTAAGAGCCCATGGGATCCAGGGCAATTTGGCAAATTGGATCCAAAATTGGTTTAGTGGCAGGAGGCAGAGGGTGATGGTTGAGGGTTGATTTTGCGAGTGGAAGCCTGTCACCGATGGTGTATCACAGGGTTCAGTGCTGGGACCCTTGCTGTTTGTAGTGTACATTAATGATTTGGATGCGAATATCGGAAGTATGATAATTAAGTTTGCTGATGACACGAAAATTGGTGGTGTCGTAAACAGTGAGCAGGAAAGCCTTAGATTACAGGACGATATAGATGGGCTGGTAAGATGGGCGGAGCAGTGGCAAATGGAATTTAATCCTGAGAAATTTGAAGTGATGCATTTTGGGAGGACTAACAAGGCAAGGGATGGTAGGACCCTAGGAAGTACATAGGGTCAGAGGGACCTTGGTGCACTTGTCCATAGATCACTGAAAGCAGCAGAACAGATAGATAAGGTGGTAAGGCATATGGGATACTTGCCTTTATTAGCTGAGGCATAGAATATGAGAGCAGGGAGGTTATGATGGAGCTGTATAAAACGCTAGTTAGGCCACAGCTGGAGTATTGTGTACAGTTCTGGTCACCACACTATAGGAAGGATGTGATTGCACTGGAGAGGGTGCAGAGGAGATTCACCAGGATGTTGCCCGGGCTGGAGCATTTCAGCTATGAAGAGAGACTGGATAGGCTAGGGTTGTTTTCCTTCAAGCAGAGAAGGCTGAGGGGGGACATAATTGAGGTATACAAAATTATGAGGGGCATTGATAGGATAGATACAAAGAAACTTTTTCCCTTAGTAGAGGTGTCAATAACCAGGGTGCAGAAATTTAAGGTAAGGGGCAGGAGGTTTAGAGGGGATTTGAAGAAATGTTTTTTCACCCAGAGGGTGGTTGGAATCTGGAACACACTGCCTGAAGGGGTGGTATTAGATTATTAGATTAGAGATACAGCACTGAAACAGGCCCTTCGGCCCACCGAGTCTGTGCCGAACATCAACTACCCATTTATACTAATCCTGCACTAATCCCATATTCCTACCAAACATCCCCACCTGTTCCTATATTTCCCTACCACCTACCTATACTAGTGACAATTTATAATGGCCAATTTACCTATCAACCTGCAAGTCTTTTGGCTTGTGGGAGGAAACCGGAGCACCCGGAGAAGGGCGGCACAGTGGCGCAGTGGTTAGCACCGCAGCCTCACAGCTCCAGGGACCTGGGTTCGATTCTGGGTACTGCCTGTGCGGAGTTTGCAAGTTCTCCCTGTGTCTGCGTGGGTTTTCTCCGGGTGCTCCGGTTTCCTCCCACAAGCCAAAAGACTTGCAGGTTGGTAGGTAAATTGGCCATTATAAATTGTCCCTAGTATAGGTAGGTGGTAGGGATATATAGGGACAGGTGGGGATGTGGTAGGAATATGGGATTAGTGTAGGATTAGTATAAATGGGTGGTTAATGGTCGGCACAGACTCGGTGGGCTGAAGGGCCTGTTTCAGTGCTGTATCTCTAAACTAAACTAAACTAAAAACCCACGCAGACACAGGGAGAACTTGCAAACTCCACACAGGCAGTACCAGGAATCGAACCCAGGTCCCTGGAGCTGTGAGGCTGCGGTGCTAACCACTGCGCCACTGTGCCGCCCACAGTAGAGGCAGGAACCCTCATAACATTTAAAAAGTATTTAGATGAGCACTTGAAATGCCATAGTATACAAGACTATGGGCCAAGTGCTGGAAAATGGGATTAGAATAGATAGGTCCTTGATGGCCGGCACAGACACGACGGGCTGAAGGGCATGTTTCTGTGCTGTATAACTCTATTACTCTATGACACCCATCCCCTGAAGTCAAAAGCCTTTGCACGACTCAGCAAAGCACTGAAAGAGAGTTCAGGATAGACCCACCCACTACTGTCTCACCTGAGGGAAAAAATTCCAACTTAGGGCTAATTAAATCCCCCCCCCCCACCACCCCCCACCCCCCCAACACCCCCGCCCACGCCTTTTTGCAAACCTCAAAAGAAACAAAGAGCCTAGGCAGTCGTGGAAATGGGCAAACTGAAGAAATATTTCCCCAAAGAACCACAGGTTTATTGGGATGCCAAAAAGGGCAGTTTAAAGCAACACTGCTACCAAGAAAAGACAGGCTGTAATAAGTCTTCGGATTTATGAATGAATGTGAATGACAGAGAGAGATGCATGCTTTTTCCTGTATCTTATATTTTCTCTCTTGACCCTTTTTAATGAAATTCGCTTATCTCAAATCACATTTCATTCCTCTGGGTGTGGAGGTGTCATGCAGGCCCCCACCTGCCAAGAATGAGGCATATTAATTTTGTCACATGAACACTCATTTTAAACCTGCTGGGAAAAAGGGAAGGTCTGTTACAAGGGCTGCCAGACACTTCGCTGAAAAAATTTGGATACTAACAGACAGTGTTTGTGGAGCCAAAAGGACCATTCCCTGACACATTCAACCCAAAATAGATCTTGATCACCAGACATGGAAGGTGTAAGGAAGAGCATTCCAGAGACTGCGAAGGTGATACAATCCACAAAAGCCAGGACTGGTTAAACCAGCTGGTCACATGACAAACTGGCTGTTTTTTTGAAGTAGTCACAGAGGTTTTGAACTCAGAGGAAAGACTGTTTGCTCCTGGAGTGAGAAGACTTTTCCTGTCTGCTCCCATCTGTTTCTCACAAGCCTCTGGATCCACTGAGGATACATAAACCACAAGAGAGAAAAGTCTCCTACATCGAACAAGGTTTAAGAAGAATACTGGGCCCCAACGAAGAGCAAGAGCTACCTACAGTCAAGGACTCTACAGCGAGTTCGAAGAACAGTAACCAAAACCCATCTTCAGATATTGCCTCAAACTTTTCCACTTTATTTCTTCTGCTGTTTTCTCCATTTGCATGGGTGTATTGTGTATGCATGCTAGCATAGGTGTATCATGTATCTGTAGGCGTTAACTGAATTAGAATTTAAGTTTAATAAAGTTCAAGCTAGTTTCTTTGCCTTCTAACTGGAAGTTAGTGAACAAAGATTCACTAAGGGGGAACTAAAAAAAATGGTGTGTTTAAAATTAAACCCTGTTACGGTAAGACCAGGTGAAGGCTGAGAGGGAACCCGAGACCCCTTTCTCACTTGTTCGTAACAATGTACATTTGGTGCTTGGATATATATTTCGGGGAGTAGATGTGTGTTTACGGGGGTAGAATTGTTTTTGGGTGAGAAAATGTGTATTTGGGGGTGGATGTGTTTTTGAGGGGTTTCTGTGTACTTGGGGGTTAGATGTTTATTTGGGAGATGGATATGTTTTTGGGTGTAGATGTGTATTGAGGTAGATGTGTATTTGGGGGTTCAAAGGTTGTGAGGCAACTCTTCTTGTTTATTAGATGGGTCCTAGCTAATGCTTTATTCGCAAGAAGGAGGCTGATCTCTGATTGGAAGTCCTCTCTGGATCTACAGCCTCTTACTTCAAGTCCTATCCACCCCTTCTCATGGTGAACCCTGTTATCCTCTATCTCACAGTGGAGGGACAGATGTAGAAAGAGAAAAACAAAGTCCACTGTGGCATGGAAGGTGACACCTTCAAATACTTTTGGTGGATATGGCACAATGGTAACGTAATGTGGACTGTGGCAAAGGATGAAAGCAGAGAAACACCCTGTACTGGTCATTCATTGCAGCTGCCAAGCTACCTTGGTGAATTGGATCCTCCTCGCCTCTGGAATCTTGCAAAAGCAGCCAAGAGAGTGGGGGCAGCAGCATACTCCCTTCTTCCACTAGATTAGATTAGATTAGAGATACAGCACTGAAACAGGCCCTTCGGCCCACCGAGTCTGTGCCGACCATCAACCACCCATTTTTATACTAATCCTACACTAATCCCATATTCCTACCCAACATCCCCACCTGTCCCTATATTTCCCTACCTATACTAGTGACAATTTATAATGGCCAATTTACCTAACAACCTGCAAGTCTTTTGGCTTGTGGGAGGAAACCAGAGCACCCGGAGAAAACCCACGCAGACACAGGGAGAACTTGCAAACTCCACACAGGCAGTACCCAGAATCGAACCCGGGTCGCTGGAGCTGTGAGGCTGCGGTGCTAACCACTGCGCCACTGTGCCACCCCCGGAGAACATTAGAATTTACTTTAGTTTAGAGATACAGCACTGAAACAGGCCCTTCGGCCCACCGAGTCTGTGCTGACCATCAACCACCCATTTATACTAATCCTACACTAATTCCATATCCCATATCCTATCCTGAGTGGTGTGAAACAGGGCTGTGTTCTCGCACCCACACTTTTTGGGATTTTCTTCTCCCTGCTGCTTTCACATGCGTTCAAATCCTCTGAAGAAGGAATTTTCCTCCACACAAGATCAGGGGGCAGGTTGTTCAACCTTGCCCGTCTAAGAGCGAAGTCCAAAGTACGGAAAGTCCTCATCAGAGAACTCCTCTTTGCTGACGATGCTGCTTTAACATCTCACACTGAAGAATGCCTGCAGAGTCTCATCAACAGGTTTGCGTCTGCCTGCAATGAATTTGGCCTAACCATCAGCCTCAAGAAAACGAACATCATGGGGCAGGATGTCAGAAATGCTCCATCCATCAATATTGGCGACCACGCTCTGGAAGTGGTTCAAGAGTTCACCTACCTAGGCTCAACTATCACCAGTAACCTGTCTCTAGATGCAGAAATCAACAAGCGCATGGGTAAGGCTTCCACTGCTATGTCCAGACTGGCCAAGAGAGTGTGGGAAAATGGCGCACTGACACGGAACACAAAAGTCCGAGTGTATCAGGCCTGTGTCCTCAGTACCTTGCTCTACGGCAGCGAGGCCTGGACAACGTATGCCAGCCAAGAGCGACGTCTCAATTCATTCCATCTTCGCTGCCTTCGGAGAATACTTGGCATCAGGTGGCAGGACTATATCTCCAACACAGAAGTCCTTGAAGCGGCCAACACCCCCAGCTTATACACACTACTGAGTCAGCGGCGCTTGAGATGGCTTGGCCATGTGAGCCGCATGGAAGATGGCAGGATCCCCAAAGACACATTGTACAGCGAGCTCGCCACTGGTATCAGACCCACCGGCCGTCCATGTCTCCGTTATAAAGACGTCTGCAAACGCGACATGAAATCGTGTGACATTGATCACAAGTCGTGGGAGTCAGTTGCCAGCATTCGCCAGAGCTGGCGGGCAGCCATAAAGACAGGGCTAAATTGTGGCGAGTCGAAGAGACTTAGTAGTTGGCAGGAAAAAAGACAGAGGCGCAAGGGGAGAGCCAACTGTGCAACAGCCCCAACAAACAAATTTCTCTGCAGCACCTGTGGAAGAGCCTGTCACTCCAGAATTGGCCTTTATAGCCACTCCAGGCGCTGCTTCACAAACCACTGACCACCTCCAGGCGCGTATCCATTATCTCTCGAGATAAGGAGGCCCAAAAGAAAGAACACTAATCCCATATTCCTACCACATCCCCACCTGTCCCTATATATTTCCCTATCACCTACCTATACTAGGGGCAATTTATAATGGCCAATTAACCTATGAACCTGCAAGTCTTTGGCATCTGGGAGGAAACCCACACAGACACAGGGAGAACTTGCAAACTCCACACAGGCAGTACCCAGAATCGAACCCGGGTCCCTGGAGCTGTGAGGCTGCAGTGCTAACCACTGCGCCACTGTGCCACCTTAATCAAATTCTTTTGTGTAGGTTTAGCTGCAAAGTGTGACCTAAAGACATACAACCAAGTCCTTTGGCGATGG
Source organism: Heterodontus francisci (assembly GCF_036365525.1). Classification (NCBI taxonomy): domain Eukaryota; kingdom Metazoa; phylum Chordata; class Chondrichthyes; order Heterodontiformes; family Heterodontidae; genus Heterodontus; species Heterodontus francisci. The sequence continues at coordinate 32,754,098 of NC_090380.1, read as the reverse complement.
GTAGCAGGCGAAGCGACAGGTACAGTCACACTGGATATCGTAGTCCTCAACTTGCACGTAGGCAGTCCTTAAATGATGGGCGGTTGCTAGATGTACTCGGAAGCAGCATCAGCTATGTCACTATGTGACAAACCAGCTGTCTTTTTTAGAGATGCACAGCTGGCCGGTTTTCCCCAGAGGGGTTGATAAAATGAGACCTAAACAAAGCCTGCTTCTTATGTTACTGCCCAGCATACCATGGCTGGGAGTGACTCCATCTAACAGTAAGAAACTACAGAAGGAAGCAAAGCAAAACACAAAGTCACCAACCATGACAGTAGCATGCTGGAATGTCCCCACCATACTTGATCAGGCAGTAGACCTGAGTGCCGCTCAGCTGTTGTAACCAGGGAACTTAGACGGTATGGTGTCGATATAGTTGCTCTTAGTGAGACAAGACTAGAAGGAGAAGGCTAGCTTGAAGAAATAGCAGCAGGATACACTTTCTTTTGGAGGGCTCTACCTCCTACAGAATGTAGAGAGGCAGGGGTTGGTTTTGCCATCAGGAGAGAAATTACAAAGTATCTGGATAAACCTTCCCAAAGGCATCAACGAATTCCTGATGAGCCTACACCTTCCCCTGCAACAACAGGAGAGACATGCAACACTCATAACTGCATACGCTCCCACAACAACTAACAGCGATGATATAAAGGTGAGGTTCTATGATCTAATCAATCAATCCTTTAAGGTGACAAAGTTATCTTTATAGGTGATTTCAATGCCAGAGTCGGACGTGACCACATCACCTAGGCAGGCATACTTGGTCACCATGGAATTGGAAAGGAAAACTCAAATGGAAATCTCCTACTTTCATTGTGTGTCAAGCATACCTTGCCATAACCAACATCATGTCCCATCTGAAAGGCAAATACAAGACAACTTGGCAACACCCACAATCAAAACACTGGCACCTCCTTGACTATGTGCTTGTCAGACAGAAGGAAAAGACTGACATCAAGATAACTTGTGCCATTTGAGGAGCCGACTACTGGAAAGACCACTGCCTGATCGGCACCAAGCTGAGTCCAAAGATCCAGCCAAAACGTTGTAAATCAAATTACCAGGCACAGCCAAAGCTTGACGTAAACTGTTCAAGTACCCTACTAATGCCTTGGACTTTTGCTACCAACATGACACCACTCTGCAATTTGATATTTCTCCCCCAAGTGGCATAGAAGATGAATGGTAACAGCTCCGTAGTCAGACCTTCAAGACTTCAGTAGATGTCCTGGGATACTGCAAGTGCAAGCACCAAGACTGGTTTGATGAGAATGATGAAAGCATCTCCCATCTTCTCAAAACAGAAACAGCTCACACATGCAAGTCTTCCAGCAGTCCCACAGTCAACAACCAAGCAAAAGCCGATGAGCTGCAACATCTAGCTGAGAGGCATGATCCGTGTCTTTACAATGTGCTGAAGACTGTGTATGGCCCAACCACCACAATCTTTGCTCCTATCCGAACAACTGATGGAAATGATCTACTCACTGATAAGGGAGCTATAATGGAAAGGTGGCATGAGCACTTCGCCAAGCTCCTCAACAGCGACTCCCACATATCAGCAGATTCTCTTTCTCTTTCCACTGAAGAGGTGATAAAGGCACTCAAATCAACCAAACAAGGCGAGACCCCGGCCCAGATGGTATTCCAGCAGAGATTTATAAGTGTCATAGAACAGAGCTTTCAGCCCTCTTCAAGAGCAGCGAGGATCAGGAAAATGTTCCACAGGACCTCAAGGTCCAACATAGTCAGTATCTGGAAGCGGAAAGGATCCAAAAATGTATGCAGCAATTATCAAGAAATAAGTCATCTCTCAATTGCAGGAAAGATCCTCACAAGGGTCCTATTAAACCATCCACTAGACAGCCTCGTATATGATGTCCTCCCAGAACTACAGTGTGGTTTTAGGACTAATCATGGAACATCCGATATGGTGTTTGTAGCAAGACAGAAAAACAAGCTGCAGAAAAAGTGCAGAGACCAGCATCAGGATCTGTATATACTGTTCATAGACCTAACTAAAGCTTTTGACCTGGCCAATGGCACTTGCTCTCTAAGTTAGGATGTCCAAACAAGTTTGTCAAAATCCTGTGCCTACTGTATGATGGCCAGGTTGGACGTGTTTGTGCCTATGGTGAGATGTCTGATGTCTTTGTGTGTAACCAGCGGCGTAAATCCAGTAAGTGATGTGGAACCCCAACTCTTCAATCTTTCCTTTGCTGCAATGCTTAAGGAAGCTACTAGAGACATGCCTGCATGCATCAACATTAGGTTCGTTTCAGGGAGCTCTTCAACCTCTCCAATCTGCGTGCCTCCACCAAAGTGACATAGGCAGTAATCAGCGAGCTTCTGTATGCAGATGACTGTGCCCTAGCTGCCCGCAACAAGGAAGACATCCAGACTATGGCAAACAAATTCTCGAGTGCTGCCAAAAACTCTGGTCTTCAAATCAGTGTCTCCAAGACCAAGGTTATGTTTCAACCAGCACCATTATGAAGCACCAGACATAACCATTGACGGCACCAGTCTCAAGGCCGTAGAAAAATTCTCATACCTTGGTAGTGTGCTCCCTAGAGATGCCACTATTGGTGAAGATATCTGTGCATGCATCCAGAAAGCAAATTCTGCCTACGGCTGACTCCATGATCGTGTCTGGAAGCAGTGTGGCATTAAGCTGAAGACTAAAATCAAACTCTACCAGGCCATTGTCCTTACCATGCTGCTGTGTGGTGCAGAATCCTGTGTCTACTATAGGCATCACGTCAAAACTCTGGAATGCTTCCACCAATGACACTTGAGGTCCATTATGAGAATTCAATCACAAACAACAAGTCCTCCATCGTGCTAAACCCAACAGCATGGAGACCACCCTCCAGAAAATTCAACTTAGATGGCCAGGATATATCTCCCACATGGATGATTACAGAATCTCTAAGCAGCTATTCTATGGGGAATTGTTTCAGGTACACGATATCCAGGTCGGCAGCACAAATGATATAAAGACACCCTAAAAAAGAGCTTTACATTTGCAGACCACCTCCATTGAGAAAACACTGCAGCTGACCAGCCCACTTGGAGGCAAGCCCTGAAATTTGGTTCAGTGTGTTTTGACGACCATCTACGCCAAACTCAAACATCTGACATGCTAAGAGGAAAGTCAGAGGTGGCACAGCTGCAGAAGGCCCTCCAAGCACCAACAGTATTAACTGCCAGTTCTGTGGATGTCTATGCCAATCCTACATCAGACTTTTCAGTCATGAGACGATCCACAGAAGATGATGAAATTATTTACAGCTTGGACATACTCGAACAATGAGTGGGTCTGCCATGATGACGTGTATTTGGGGGAGTAGGAGCATATTGAAGGTAAATGTATATTTGGGGGTAGATGGGTATTTGTGGCTAGTTGTGTAGTTGTGGATTGGGGGGTTAGAACTTCTAAATTGGAAGAGGGCTAACTTCAATGGGATGAGAGGGGATCTAGCCAGAGTAAAATGGGACTTAAGATGACAGGAAAATCTGTAATGGAGCAATAGATGCTCTTTAAAGAGGAGATGTTTCAGGTACAGGTTAGGGTGAAAGGTAAGGGATCCAAAGTCAACACTCCTCTATTGACGAGGGAAATAGAGGGTGTATGATGCATGTCAGGTGAATTCTTCATGCGAGAATCAGGCCAAATAGAATAAGTTGAGAGGGGAAGTGAAAAGGAAAATACGATTGGCAGAGAGAGAATATGAGAATAGAATGACAGTTAATATAAAAGGGAACCCAAAACTCTTCTACTGACATGTAAATTGTGAGCAGGTAGTAAGAGGTGGGGTGGGACAAAGAGGCTGATATATGCTTAGAGACACAGGGCAAGATTAAAATACTTAATAAGGACTTCGTATTGGTGTTTACTAAGGAAGAGGATGCTTGGGGAGCTCTGATTCGGCCCCAACTAAAGTATTGCATCCAGTTCTGGTCACAAAACTTTAGGAAGGATCTGAGGATCCTTGAGAGGGTGAAGAGGAGATTCACCAAAATGGTTCCATAGATGAGGGATTTTAACTACAAGGTTAGGTTGTGGAAGCTGGAGTTGTTCTCCTTGGAGCAAAGGAGATTGAGGGAAGATTTGATAGAGGTGTACAAGATCATGACAGGTTTGAATAGGATAGACAAAGAAATGCTGTTCCCATTAGCTGATGCTACCAGGACTAGGGAACACAGATTTAAGGTTTTGGGCAGAAGATGCAGGGGGGATGTGAGGAAGAACTTTTTTTACACCGTGAATGGTAATGACCTGGAACTTGCTGCCTACAAGGGTGGTGGAGGTGGAGATGATGAATGATTTCAAAAGGAAATTGGGTGGGCACTTGAGGGAAATAAATTTACCGGGCTACGGGATAGAGCCAGGGAATGGGACTGATTGAATTGGTCTATGGAAAGCCAGCATGGACTTGATGGGTCAATGGCCTCCCTCTGTGCCATTATGACTTGTTGTGTATTGGGTTGGATGTGTATTTGGAGGGTAAATATGTATTTGGAAGATAGATGTATATTTGTGGGGTAGATCTTTATTTTGGGGTAAATGTATAATGGGGTAGATGTGTATTGGAGTAGATGTGTATTTGGGGGTGAATATGTATTTTTGAGGGTAGTTATGTATTTGGGGCATAGATTGTATTTAGGGGGAGGATGTGTATTTGAGGGGTAAAGATGTATTACGGCAGGTGTATATTTGTGGGGTAGATGTATGTTGGGGCAGATGTATATTGGAGTAAATGTGTATTTGGAGGTAAATGTATAATTAGAGGTTTGATTTGTCTTGGGATACATGTGTATTGGGGTAATTGTGTATTGGATAGATGTCTATTTGGTGTGTAGATGTGTATTTGGGCACATATGTGTATTTGGGAGGAGATGTGTTTTGGGGGATAGATATGTATTTGGGGGCAGAATGTGTATTTGGGAGTAGATGTGTACTTGGGGAGTAGATGTACATTTGGATGTTAGATGTTTATTTGGGGGGTGGAAGTGTAGTTGGGGTGGTAGGTGTGTATTGGGTTACGTGTGTATTTTTGGGGTAATTGTTTATTTGGGGCATAGATGTGTATTTGGGGAGGATGTGTATTT